>NW_012103599.1:2542361-2580897 GCF_000951045.1 Mandrillus leucophaeus
TATTCTTAAAAGTCCTCTCTCTCTCTGTCTTTTTTTTTTTTTTTTTTTTTTTTTTTTTTTTTTTTTTTTTTTAACATCTCTTTCCTTTGTTTTCTGGGCCATTCACTCAAAAACACTCCATAAAATATTTGCCCAGGAAAGAAGGCACCTTCCAATAAAAATACCTATAACCTGGAGGACAAGACACAAAAGCCTCATTTCCCAGCTCTGAGCTTTTGTTAAAACCTGTGTTATGACTGGGTGAAATGAGCTGGCCTCAGAGAAAAGGCCAGAAAACACAGGGAATCCTTTGGCTGATTGGCATCCTCTGCCATTTGTGACTCTCCATAACCCATGTTGTTGTCTCTGGCCGCCAGCACCCCGTCAGATGTTTTGCCAGCTTGAGTTCTGAGTCTGATTTCTCATGCCAGCTTCATCTTGTTATTGCTGAATAAAGGAGGTTCCCACCATCACGATACTCCTTCCCCCGCCCCTAGGAGAAATCTTCCTCCAGAGGGATGGGCTAGGAGAAATCTTCCTCCAGAGGGATGGGCTAGGAGAAATCTTCCTCCAGAGGGATGGGCAGCCGTGTGACTGAATGGGTTCCTGCTCAGAGGAGAGGAGGTGAGGAAGAACACAGTGCATGTGCTGAGCAGAGATCCAGCTCCTACTCCTGGTTTCTTCCAAAACCTGCCTGTTAATCACCTGTTTACATTGCCAAGCATGCTTGACTAGGTAATGATAGTAGGGGGGAAAGCAGTGAAAGGAACATCACAGGTTTTACTCAAGTGCAGTAATCCCTTCCTGATTTATAGGCATTTCAGTGGCTTTGGTGCAGACAGAGTGGCTGGTCTCATTCTTTTCACACCAATGGCCAGCAGCCCCCAGAAAGCTGTTGGACTCTTTGTACCCTTTTGATGTCCCCTCTCGGGTGGTTCCCATGTGGAGGATGGTGCCACTGGGCTTGGTTGCAGTCTGCCACCCCACCTTCCCAGTTAGTGTTCCCGCCTCCTGTTCCTGGTGACTCTTGGTAAAGTCAGACTGATGGCGCCTGCACCTGTGGGTGTGATGTGAGGGACACATGGAGACCAGTTTGCCTGTAGTCTCTTCTCTCACTGGCCTGCCCCAGTGCCATGATCTTAGGATACCACAGCTGAAAGGAAACTCAAAGGTCATCAAGCCCAACCCCTTCATTTTGGCAATGAGGAAACTGAGGTCCAAAGAGGTGAAGGAAGTTGCTCAAGGTCACCCAGCTAGTTGGTGACAGGGATTGCAGCCTCGGCCTTTTGATTCACAAACCAGGGATCCTTTTTCTCTCCTAGGTTAAAGCATTGCCCTTTTTTAAATGAATGTATTTATTTATTCAGAAATTCAGCAAATACTTATTGAACTGTGACAGAGATGAATAAAGCAAACAACTCATAGACCAGGGGAGGAGACAGGAAATTATACAAATTAACTCAATGTGGAAAGTGCTGGTAAATGGAGGTATAAAGAGAAGGCTATTCTTTCCCTTCTCCAGGGAAAGTGCCTGACTCGTGTTTTTGTTTTTGTTTTTGTTTTTGTTTTAGGAGAGTCAGAAAAGGCACCAAGGTAACCTGGAGACATAAAATAGCATAGTGACCCAGGAAATGGCTCTGGAACCAGACTGCCTTCATGTGAATCCAAGCTCTGCTGCTCACCTGCTGAGTAACGCTGAGCAAGTTGCTTAATCTCTTTGTGCCTCTGATTTCCACTCTAAAAATGTGGGAAAATTGATAATACTTGTCTCCTAGATTTGTTGTAGGAGTTCAGTGGGTTAATACATGGAAAATACTTTAAAAGTGTATTGGCATATGGAAAAAAACATAATAGCTACTATTATTATTATTATTTTCAAAAGCTGTATTTGAATAGTATACTGAGTAATGAGACAGATGCCTATGTTTCAATGGCGACCAAAGATTTAGAAATGTTAGCATAGTTGCTAGTGAAAGATGCTGGTTTTGCTTGCGGCTCCTCCTAGGGAAACCAGGCACGTGGGTGGGAATGGACAGGTACAGTCTGGAAGCAGTGGGTGAGAAGGGATTTGGGGAAGAAGAAAGCCTGAAGGCTAGTATTTCTTTTTTCCCTCATGGGTTTGTCTAACTTGGGGCTACAGAGGGGTGAGTATTGTTCTGTTGAACAAACAGGGGAATATGGCAGTGTCTGGGGCTTTGGGGGACCAGTGATGGTTTCTGGTTTTGGCTTTTGTTCTGAAGGAGCTTCCTTCCAGAAGTGGGGACATGTGCCCACAGATGCCTGTGCCCTGAAGAGGTGCAACAACGAGGTTTCTCTTTTGGGAAAGAGGAGAGAGACCAGTATCTTAGGATGTTGTCATCTGGTTCCAGTTTTCTCTCCTTGCCTCTTTAGCGTCTCTTACCTAATTATTTGCTTCCTGAAAGCATTCTTCTCCCAAGAGTTGGTGCCCAGAGATGCCCTTGGGTATAGGATCAGTGCAACTGAGCAGACTGATTCCTTCGAACGTGAACCCTCATATGTGTTGTTAGATCAGTGATCCCCAACCTTTTTGGTACCAGGGACCAGTTTCATGGAAGGCAGTTCTTCCACAGACAGTGGTGAGGGGATGGTTTTGGAATGATCCAAGCACATTACATTTATTTTGCACTTTCTATTATTATTACATTGTAATATATAATGAAATAATTATACAACTCACCATAATGTAGAATCAGTGGGAGCCCTGAGCTTGTTTTCCCACAACTAGGTGATCCCATCTGGAGTGATGGGAGACAGTGTCAGATCATCAGACATTAGATTCTCATAAGGAGCATGCAACCTAGATCCCTCGCATGTGCAGTTCACAATAGAGTTCACACACTCCTATGAGAATCTAATGCCATCGCTGGCTGATCTGACAGGAAGTGGAGCTTGGGCGGTGATGCAAGCAATGAGGAGTGGCTGTAAATATGGATGAAGCTTCCCTTACTCTCCCACTGCTGACCTCCTGCTGTGCAACCCAGTTCCTAACAGGCCATGGACTAGTACTAGTCTGTGGCCCTGGGAGTTGGGGACCCCTGTGTTAGACCATTTCATATGGGCTGCATTCTTTTTTGGAAAATGAGGTAGTTGCAGTGCATGGTTCCTAAGGTCCCTTCTTAGCACAAACATTCTTGTTCTTGGGCCCTGGTATTATGGATTTTACACACATGGTTTTTGCTACTTGCCAGGGATCTGGGAAGGCCTATGGCACCCGGTAATTTATAATTCTGCTGAGACAAGGATTTGGCCAGAAGGAGTCACATGGCTGGTGAGTCAACCTAGCTGATCACCCAATCTCCACACTCAGTTCCTGGCACTTACTAACTGAGGTTGCAAAGGTCTCTGCGTCTTCTCCTTCAGAATGTTGAAGGTTGGCTGCTACATCATCTTCCCTTAGATTTAGAGAAGAAAAGTTTTTCTACTAGAGCTCATATTTCTCTCTTCTTCCATAGAGGCTTTTATTTAAACTATTAGGAGAGAAAACCCTCCATATTTAACCACCCACCTCCACACTGGCACAAATCCAGCCTAAATCAGAACCCTCAGTTCACCCTGAGCTGGGCTGTGGACTTTTCTGCCAGGCAGGTGGGATGGGAATGGGAGTTGAAGTTTGAGCAACTTTTGAATTACTGCAGTTACCTAGATATATGATGTTTTTCTGTTCTGTATAAAATGGGCTGGAAGGATCCTCACTCTTTCACACTCTGTCCTCCTCCCAAATGAATTTCCTGTTTGTTCAAGGTTCAGGATTGACAGCCCAGGAGACCTCATATCTCCACCTGGGCAGGTCAGACCGTGGCCTGTGTGGGTGGATTGGAACGTGTCTGTGGGGAGTGGGCACAGACCACCTTTG
The DNA here is from genome assembly GCF_000951045.1 of Mandrillus leucophaeus. Taxonomy (NCBI): domain Eukaryota; kingdom Metazoa; phylum Chordata; class Mammalia; order Primates; family Cercopithecidae; genus Mandrillus; species Mandrillus leucophaeus. The sequence continues at coordinate 2,546,215 of NW_012103599.1, forward strand.
AGGGAGAGAGGGGTAGTTGTCTGAGGACCTTCCTTTCCTTTGCCCTACAATTTCGTGTTTTGTTTTGAGTTTTGGGATGGGGGATTTGGGGATGTATAGACCATGCCTGTTCAGCCTGAGTTGCTGTCCTTTCTTCCCATAACAATGTCTGAAGAAAGAAGAGGGTGGGCTTGAAATTATGACAGGGGTCAATGCTTATTTTGAATACATGAGGCAATTTTTGGGGTTTTTGTTTACTTTATTGTTTTTGTTGAGGTATAATTAACATAGATGAATTATGTGTTTGATTCCATCCGTCTTAACAGTCATGTCCTCTCGTGAAACCACTACCTAAAGCAAGTTATAGAACATTTGTGTCACTTCAGAAAGTTCCCTTGTGCCCCTTTCTAGTCAATTGTACTCCCCCGCCTCCCATCCCTACTCCCACACCTCTACCCAGAGGCAATCATGTTCTGGCTTCTATCACCATAGTTTATACACAGGGTAATTTTAAAAAGCATGTATTCACTGCAACCTGTGTAAATCCAAAAAGGGTTACCATTCATTTGGGACTGTTTTTAAAAAATCAGAAGGCTGGAGCTAGGAGCTGCTTTCTCCCGTACCTTGAGCAAATCTTCGACGATAATGGGCCTAAGTGACCTGATCTCTAAAACAATTATAATAATAACTCCTACCACATAGCAGAAAATGATAATAATAGCTGTATAACTTTATTGATCACTTCACTCTTCTGAACATTTTACTTCATTATCTTATTTAATCTTCAGAATGACACCTTGAGATGTGTACCATTTTTCCTATTTTAACACACGGTGAAACCAAAGCTTTCAGAGGGGAAGTAACTTGCTTAGGGCCACAGAGCAGTCAGTCACAATTCAAATCAGGAGACTTTGTGTCCAGGGCTTTAACCTAGAGCAGGTCTATGAGAGATGGACTCTTGTGAATTGAGGTAGCAGCTAAGCAGAGGTCATTATTATTTTAAAAGCAGTATCTATTGGTCAGAGAGCACAGTCTTCCTTTTTTTTCTATTTCATTACCTTTTAAATATTTACATAGAAAAAAATCTAGTTTTCGGAATGCTTGACATCAGTGGGTATCTGCAAATTAGAACTGTAGGTACTAAGTTTAAACCTTGTGCTACCAACAGGAAACCTGAAAAAGTCTGTCATTAAGGCTGATGCCACCTGGGCATGGTGGTTCACACCTATAATCCTAGCACTTCAGGAAGATGCGGTGGGAGGATTGCTTGAGATCAGGAGTTTGAGACCAGCCTGGGCAACATAGGGAGATCCCATCTCTACAAAAAAAAACTTTAAAAATTAGCTGGGCAGGGTGGCATGTGCCTGTGGTCCCAGCTACTTGGGAGGCTGAGACAGGAGGATCACTTGAGCCCAGGAGATCAAGACTGCAGTGAACTATAATTGCACCACTGCACTCTAGCGTGGGTGACAGGGCAAGATCATGTCTCCAAGAAAACAAAAACAGACTGATGCTCCTTCTACTAGTTTCTTTCCCACAGAAAAGCATTATGATGGATCTATAAATATTATTTATAAATATAAATAACAATAAAACTAAATATTAATTGATATATAATTATTAGTGATATAAATTTTTATAGCTATCATTTGAGTTCCTAATATGTGCCAAGCATATACTCAGCATTTGACGTATATTATTTCAACATGTGATGCACAAGAGGCATTATGTTAGTTATCTATTGCTGTATAACCAACAACCCCAAAACTTAGCAGGTTAAACCAATAAAAGTTCATTATCTCATATAGTTTCTCAGGATCAAGAATCCACGTGCAGCTTGGCTGAGTGGTTCATGAGATTGCCGTGAGGCTGTCAGCTGCATCTGCAGTCTCTGAAGGCCTGAGCCGGGCTGGAAGTTCTGCTTCCAGGCTCACTCAGTGACTGTTGGCAGGAAAATTCCTTGACATATCAGCAAGGAATCCATGAGTCTGTTTAAGACATGGCATTCCCAGTGAGTGATATGACAGAGGAGGAGAGAGAGAGCCCAAGATGGAAGTCACAGTCTTTTATAACCTAATTTACAAAAGTGACATGCCATCACTTCTATCATATACTATTCGTCACAGAGTTTGACCATGATAAATACGGGAGGGAACTACACAAGGATGTGAAAGCCAGGAGGTGGAAACACTGGGGCTATCTTGAAGGCTGGTTACCAAAGTCTTTATTAGCCCCATTTTACTGCTGAGAAATGCGTGCTCAGAGAGGTTCCATAAGTTCCCAAAGTCATCTACCCAGGAAGTGAGCAGGCTGCGATTTGAACACTGATCTGGTGAACTGTACTGCCTGTATGCTTTCCAGAATGAATGCCCAGTGCAGAGAGTCCTGGAAGAATGAAGTGCATGCAGCCCTGGCCTTGGGTATTCTAGCATGTTTCTGAGGGTGCCCCCGGATGGCTCTTTGCTCGCAGATACCTATCCTGATATAGTTAGTATGTCCCTGAAGAGCTGAGCATAAACCAAAAATTTGCAGATTCAATTCATTTAAGATGCATAGTGGAAGTTCAGTATTTAAGGGACTTCTGCTTATATCTTCCTATATCACTTGGTAATTTATCATTGGCTTTTAAATACACATTCAGGTAGTGGAATATACCAGTAGTATTGCAATTGTGGGTGAATGAAACTACCCTGAAGGGAAGATTTTGTTTTTCCCTTCTAGGGTAAGTGTGGAATTCAGTCTTATTTAAAAATATTTTGAGATCCAACGAGGATACTAATAAACCATGTGAAAGTCTAATTGTGTTTAAGATTCTAGGTGGTTGGTGTATAGATGGTGTTTTCCCAGACCATCCTAAGCCACCCTGGCTTACCACATCCAGAAAAGGGCATTTTTAGAGTTGCCTCCACTGCAGGAGGAACTGACCACTGAGATATGTCTTCCCGTCATGACCTACTTAAGGGAATTTCATTTTAGGGAAAGAATTCAGGAAGATTATATGGTCTCTAGCTGGCCTATTAAAAATGTAAACATCTATCTGCTTTTTAATGTCCATACCAAGCAAATAATCAAAGTTACACATACTTCTCAAGATCCTTTTCTTTGAAGATCTTAGACTATTTTATAGAAACAGAGAAATATCACCTTTCTAGTCCTGTTGACCAATTCCTTTTTTCTTATTAATTTGCTCATCTGTCCTGCCTAGGTTAAGGGAATTTGTTATTCATTCTACTCATTCATTCATTTAACACTTATTTTATACCTGTCCTGTGCTAGAAATAATAGGTATAAAATTACATACTAGATATTAGAGGGAAAAAGATGAAAAAGACTAATTTCCTGCCCTCAGGGAACTCATAGTCCAATGGGAGATTCAACAAAGAGAAAGATGGTTACAACTCAAGGTAATCTTTGATTTGTCAGGAGTCATGCAGGAAAGAGTAATTTACTCTGGTTAGGAAGTACAGAAAGATTTCTCAGGGGTGATGATGGATCTAGAAGGATGAGGGGGAGTTTGCTAAAAGAAGAAGCAAGGAAGGAAAATGAAAGTTTGGGGTGGTGATGGAGGAATTTCAGGTAGAAGAAATCAATCACAATGGCGTAAAAGTGAGAGACAGCCTGATCCATTTTGGAACAAGAAATTGGGCCATAATTTATGTTTGTTTCTCTACCTTCATAGTCTCAGCAACAAGAACGTTTTTCCAGGACTGTTCCAAGTCAAATGTTGTATCATTTATCACCCAAAATATAGTGTGTGACAAGGAGCTCAAAAATGGTCAGTTCTTCTTATTCTCATTGCCATGACTAATAATATTTTAAAACTACATTTTTCTGCCTGGTGTTCATCATGACCCTTGGGGACATATCTGGGACATGTCACATGGGCTCACCATGAGTCAAGTGTGGGAACGTTGCATGTCAAACTACTTTTGCTAATCAAATACATGAAATGCTGATTCCCTCACAGTTCTTGAGGTTTTCAGCAGTCATAAGTTCCAGTTTGGTAACAAATTCTCCTATGCCTGATTGGTTATATTATTGTTTCCATCTCTTTGCATCATTAGGGCCCTGTTACAAGAAACAGCAAAATAAAAGTCTTTCTCTTTTTGTTGTGGTAAATTGGAAATACCCTAGAGACTGTCAAAGAGGGATGTGAAAATATTTTAGAAATATTTTTTCATGGCTTATGACTACAGGGTGGTGGTGAGGATGCCTTTGTCTGAGGCACTTAGAGCTGATGGAGGTGTGTTGCCTGGAAATGCACCTCATGGGAAGACTTGCAGGTGTGAGTGGTTGCCTAGGAATGTCATTTCAGGATTGGTTAAGTGTGATGTTAATTTTAGATGTCAACTTGACTGGGCTAAAGGAAGCCCAGATAACTGGTAAAACATTATTTCTGGGTGTGCCTGTGAGGGTTTCCGGAAGAAATTAGCATTTTATTCAGTAGACTGAGTACAGAATATCTGCCCTCAGATATTCATGCCTCAGGTAGGCATCATCCAATCTGCTGAGGGCCCAGTAGAACAGAAGGACGGAAGATGAATTTGATGTCACCTTGACCTAGGACACTTATCTTCTTCTGTCCATGGACATCAAAGGTCCTAGTTCTTGGGCCTTTGGATTCTGGGACTTACACCAGTGCTCCCCTACTCCTGGTTCTCAGACCTTTGGACTCAGGTTGCGTTATACCACTGACTTTTCTGTTTCTCTCACTTGGCTTTTAGAGGTGGCATGTTGTGGGACTGCTCAGCCTCCATGATTATATGACCCAACCCTCATAATACATTTCTACATATATATATCTTCTTGGTTCTGTTTCACTGGAGAACTCTAATACAGCAAGTCAAAGAAGGAAAGTATATTCACCTTTAGTTTGTCCCTATCACTTAGTGATTTTATTCACTTCTACATTAATTCAGTAAGCATTCATTAATTCACTTCTAATGGACCATGAATAGTGCTAGGTGCTGGAAATGCAAAGATGAATGGACTATGATTAAGGCACAGTTCATTTCCTTGACTCTCACAATTGAATAGGGGAAAAGGTACAAGGAATAGTTATATTATGGTGGAAAGATAGATGTGTGTTGGGGAGCTGGGCACTCACTGCATCTGGGAAGGCAGGGGAGGTTCTGAAGGAGATAATAGCGAATTGGATCTGAAAAGATGAGTAAGAATCTGTCTGACCCGGTTTCATGGGTCTTTAAGCACATTAAGGAGACTTGAGTGTGGTTTATAAAGTATGATTTGTACAAAAAGCACAAATCATATTCCTGTAAACACTTGAAAGTATCACAGTTTCACATCCACATAGTGAGCTATAGCTGCGTGGATGTTTTTGTATATTTATTGCCTATTTTACAGATGTGAAAGCCTGAGAAGGCAGATAGATAAATGCTACTTGCCCTAGGTCACCAACCAGTGATTAGCCACTCTAGGACTGAAACCCAGTATTTTTTTTCTTGCTGTAAAACCCATGCTTATAGAAGTTCATATTGGATAGCAGTCCTGGGTTTGGCTAAGCTCTGCCACCACTAATGAGTCCTGTAAACTTGGACAAGTTGCCAAACTTCTCTAAACTTAGACTTTCTCATCTGCAGAGTAGCGAGAGTAGAACTTGAGGCCCTTCTAGCTATGCAGTCCGATTTCTAGAGACAGAACAGCAAAGGGCAATAGGGATGACAGGAGAGACCAGAAGCTGCCGTCACAAAGACTAGCTTTATGGCAAGCCTGGTTTCCCAAAAGCACAGGCCCTTCAGCGGCCAGTGAAACTGATGTGTTTGGATTTATCAAGTAACTTTGCCAAGGACCAGCTGGCAGAAGAAAGCAAAAAGCAGCACGGCAGCTTTAAAGATGAGTTCATTTATATGGTGTCAGCTGCAGAGGGTATGGTTTCCCTGTCTCTAGAGTGGTGGACACAGTCTACAGTGGGAAGCATGTTTCTTTGAGGGGAGATTGACTGTGCGCTTAGGCAGTAAACATCTTCTGGGCACAGTGTCACTGGGAGGATTTTTGTATTGAGAGGGCAGTGAGGCGTGAAACCTCAGACTTCTGTGGTACTTCCTGCTACCCAATGATGTCAGAGGCTTGCTGCTCAGAGTCCCCAGCTCAAGGCCCTGTTTCTCCAGCTCTGCTTACACCGTGTGGGAGAGGAGCAGCAGCCATGAGAAAACCTAGCTCCTGGAAGGGCAGAGATAGAGACTGGGATGAAAGGGGGGTAAAAAGGAATTCATCAAATCTGGCCATGAAGACAGTTATTTACTTGTTTGCTGTGCTTGCTAATATGCCAGATGAATGGAAAAGAGGCTGATTTTTGATGATATCATTTCAAGTGTATCCTTCATGATGTCCAGATTAAAAGGTTTTTGTGGGTTTCTTAATTTTGTTGTTTACTGACTGGACATGGACATATGGACTCTTGTTGTTGTTTTTTTTTTTTTCTGGTTGCCTTTGCTACATTTACAGGCTTCCGTGTTTCTAAGAAACAAAGGAAGCAGCCGTCTTTTCATCAATTAATGGTATCAAAAGTATTGGTAATCTCTGGATGGTGCTATACAAAGTGGGTCAAGAGATGTACAATGGTCCCCCCTTATCTGTGTACTGGAAATATGTTTCAGGACTCTTGGTAGATGCCTAAACTGCAGGTAGTACCAAATCCTGTATATACTAAGCATGAATTTCTTTTTCCTTTTTTACAATTTCGTGCATAGAAGATTCATTTTTACTGTAGATCTTAGCAACCTCAGCATACGATTTTTTTCTTTCCTCATTAAGTCAAGATCTTTTTCACCTTTTCACTTCAATCTTTTACCTTTTCGCTTTATGGTTTATTGGTAAATTCAAATGCCAGCATCACTACTCTTGTGCTTTTGGACTATTAGTAAGTACAATAAAGGTTACTTGAACAAAAGTACGTGATATTATGGCAGTTGATCTGATCACCAAGGCAGCTACTAAGTGACTCATGGGCAGGTAGCATAGACAGTGGGAATATGCTGGACAAAGGGGTGACTCACATTCTGGACAGGATGGAGCAGGGTGGCCCAAGATTTCATTATGCTACTGAGAATGCTGTATAATTTAAAACTTATGAATTGTTTATTTCTGGAATTTTCCATTTCACATTTTCAGACCATGGTACCTTGGGTAACTGAAACCATGGAAACCAAAACTACGGATAAAGGGGGAGACTACTATATTCTAAAAGTTTATAAGAGAAAGCAATTTGATGGTGATACCAAATGCCATTGCACTGATCTCTGCAAAAACCCCTCCCATTCATTAATGCATCCCTACATACATATAGCCTCCCATCATCTTCACATACAACACACACCTTACATTTAGGCACTTGATTTTTGTGAAGCTGAAGTTTATACTAATCATGTTCAGGGTGGGGCTCCTGTAGCACAGGGGAGGTTTTTGGGATAGGTGGGTAAGAGAAATATAAGGAATTCTGGAAGAGCAAAAAGGATTTGATTCTTTATTGTTTATACACCAAAACCACTGCCCTATGCATAATCCCTCCTTCTGGGCACTGGGTAGTGAGTTGGCAAAATGAGAAAGACGGAAATGGTAGTTACGAATATTCTACAAATTGTTAGAATAAACACTGGTTTTCATTTGAGTTGGCCATTAGGTTGGAATCTGCTTGGCCAAAAGGTCAAAACCCTTTCTTTGGCAAGAGTGATGTATCTTAAGTGTACTTTTTTTTTTTTTTTTTGCCAAGCAGACTAAAGACCTTCAAATCTTTGACAGAGGTGTGGGAAATCCTACAGTGCATGTTTTCTCTCAGTCTAGAAAAACTCCTGCACGTGGATTACAGGAGCTTTTAGATCTTAGAATGCTCTTTAAAAAACATATTTGGATGACACATGACACAGACAAAGTCTTATGGCATGCTTGTGTTTTATGTAAGTATGTGATTTGATCAGGGCTTAGGAAAGTTTATCAAGCTTTTTAGATATAGTCTTATAATCTCTCAAGATAGAGATGGCATTCAATGGCATGATAGCTGATAAAGGTCATTGGACAATTTAATAGAATGTTGCATTCTTGTAATATATTCTTGTTCTTCTTTGAACACAGGACTATTACTCAGATTTAGAAATACAAATAATAGTTAACTGCATTTTTCTTCATTGTCTCTGTTAGACAGTGGGATATAGTATTGTCTTTAGTTTGGCTACATTGCTGGACTTGAAACTCTGGGTAAAGGCTAACACTCACTTAAGAAAATAAGCCATGTATCTTGGTCTCATGAAGAAGATGGTTAGACCCAAGAAAGGATGACCTCTGTTGGCCAACGTGGAATTTGAAGTGGAGGTAGTGTGAAGTCAGGGTGAGGTTTTGGCATGTTTAGTCTCCCAGATAGAAAAGATGAAGACCAAGAATTGATATTCACACATCTCGATTAGGTACCTGGAATATCATTAGTCTTTCTTGAAGTCATCGAATCACAGACTGTTTGGACCGATAGTGAATTTTGAGGTGCTCTGTCAATCTCTTCTCCCTCTCATTTTTCCCATGAAGGAACCAAGTCTCAGAGTTGAAATCATTGACCCTGAACATTTACCAGCTATTAAATAGACCTGTTCTTCAATAATTGTTGAAAAATTTTAGAATTTTTTCTTTTCATCTTGATTCTAGATGCCCTATGATTTTCTTTCTATTTTGTCTTGCCATTTTTATTTGATTTTCTACTGAGTATTTTGTGCTCAGAAGTTAATAACCAGTGGTGTCTTGGAGTTGGCACCTGTGAGATTAGAACTATGACATGACCCCTCTAAGTTCTGGATACCCTCTGCTCAGTAAACAGGCTCACAGGTCACTACATGGACTTGAAGGTCCTGATAGCCAACCTCCTCTAAGATGAATGCTTGCACCTACAGTGCCCTAGATGAGTTGCTACCCCCTGCTTGAGTCTTTCATTCACAATGTGCTTCTTCCTTAACCAAAACAGCCACTTCCATTGTTACATATTAGATTTCATATTGTATCATATTTATTCTTCTATCAGACTTCTATCAGATTGTTTAAAAAATACAAATAAATAACACATGTACCCTTTCTGGGGTTTTGATAGCTCCTTTGATAGCAGGTGGAATTGTTACAAGATGTCTTTGGTGCCCAGATTGTCAGAACTTTGCTCGGATTCTGGTGGCATTTCTGAAAATGTGACTAATGACCCCTCCAGTGTTCTCGAGTCAGTGTTCAATAACTTGATCTCCATGCCATCTGAAGCCTTCTCCAAAGTATGTGCTGGGTCCCTCCTTTACTCTGAAAGATTTCCATGATACTTGGTAGGCACTAAAGAATGCTTCCTCCACCTTCTCCTTCATTATAAACTGACTTGTTGGACTTAACAGTTACTTTCTCATCTGATCAAGGAACTGGATTCTGTTTCCCAATAATGTAATCAGGGTAAGATGGTGATGTTGGCAAAGCACCAGAAATGACTGGCAGGACACTGGGGAAAAACTGACAAGTCTACAGTTTCCTTAGAAGACAGCCTGAACTTGTTTATAAGCAGAGGGGAGCAGGTCACTGAAAATGTAGACTTGCGTGTGAACACATTTAACCCTCTGATTTGGGGGGTGTTGGGGGGCTGTTTTCTGGAAAGCCCCTTAAGTATGCCTTGCACACCCACACCTCACCTTGGAGCCTTATTTCAGATGCAGAATAAAAAGACCAGAGTTCAAGTTCTGACTCTCTATTAATTATTAGCCATTGAGCTTGGGTAAATCCCTTAATCTCTTTGAGGTTAATAATAACTACCCCAGAGAGCTATTAAATGTGTCAAATGAAGTAATAGGTATGGGAATGCTTTGTAAACTCTACAAGGTCATAAAAAGTCAAGCTGTTATTATTAACAGTATTTTCTGTAAATTTTTCATGGCTATTCCAGCTCTCAGGATTTTGCATTTCTCTTATTCACTATTGGTACTGCCCTTTGGCCTTTTCACGTATTCATCTGTGATGCTGGTCAACCCTTCCCCTGGATAGAAATTTTCTCTCTAGCAGGTTTACGTCTTTCACATTTTTAATTTTGTACTATTTTAAAAAATGTAACCTTCGATAAAATAAAAGGATATGCGTAACATACATACATTTTAAAGCATAAGACTGTTTTAGTCAACATTTATTGAGCACCTATGAAATGCTTGACATTGTGCCAGGTCCTGGGGATACCCAGACAAATAAGACAACCCTTGCCATGAGACATCTCCCTATCTGAGATTGGGTGCAGAGGGCAGTGTTCATATTCAATAAACAGGAAAAAGGGAAAAGAGGCTTTTCCACTCAGTGAAATCGAGGCTATGTTCCGAAAGAATTTACTGTTTTCCATGTAAAGTTTCCTTGTTTCTCGGTTCCTTCATTCTTTTTCCTAAAATGTAAGCTCAATGAGTCTTTAAGCTATGTCTTCCATAAATATTTTTTGAACACCTGCTGTGGAGCTAGGTACCCAACAGGAGGTCAGCCGCAGAAGGGCAGAGATATTTGTCTCTTTCGTTCACTGATCTATCCCCAGACAATATCCGCTATATAGAAGTGCTTAATTGATATTTATCAAATGAACTGTCACATTGTATTAGTTAAGATAATACTAGCTGTCATAACTAATAATCCTTGGTAACTCAGCTTAATAAAATAAAAGTACATTTCTTGCTCATGTAAAGCCCAACTCGAAGTAGATTGAGTGACTCTGCTCCATATAGTCATTCAGGGACCCAGCCTGACAGAGGTTCTGCCATCTTCAACCTGTGTCTTCTTTGTTTAACTTACTGTCAATCTCCAACCAGGAGACAGAGGAGAGGGAAGGCTTGGAGGTTTCCAAAAGGGCCTTTTTGGCCAGAGCTCATTCTGTTGCCAACTACATTTAGACAACTGGAGGGGTTGTGGCAAGAAATGTAGATCCTTGCTGGTCTCATCCCAGCAATGATTTTGCATCTTGAAAGGAGTGTGCAAATCTTTGAACACCTGGCTATCTCTGCCTTATGGACAAAATGTCATTTGTTTTCTGTTCACTTATGGGTCTTTCATGACCTGTGAGCTTCTTGGGGCCAAAGGCTATATATTATTCAATTCTGTTATCCCTAGTTCCCAGTATAGTACAGCAGGTGAATAGATGTTTTCTGAATTGAAATTAAAAAAATAGTTTTTCTGTTGGATGTCAGGCACCATAATAGATGCTTACTTTTTTTTTTTTTTTGGATAAAGGAGTTAAAAAAAAAGAATAAAGGAAGAAGAAGACACCATTTGCTATGATAAAGGTCTGCAAAGCATGGTACCAGGTTCCAGGATGGTAGGTGTTCAAGAAACACATAGTGAAAAAAGATGAAAGAAAAAGAAGAGAAAGAAAATGAAAGATAAGACAAAGGAGGAGGGAAAGAAAGAAGGAAGGAAAGAGAAAAAAAATAAAAAGGAAAGAAGAGAGGAAAAGTGGAAAAGAGACACAGGAAAGGAGGGGGTGAAAGATAAGCTAAACAAGAGAAAGAACAGGGAATGGAGTGAGAGAGGGAGAGAAAGGAGGGAAGAGAGAGAACGAGAACACAGGAGGTTCCTGAGAGGTAAGCTGTATGACGCCATACTCACTGGAGAGGGAGTTTTCCCCCTGCCTGGCAGGTCAGGGAAGGCTTCCCAGAGAGACCTTGCTCTTTGGCTTCTACTTTTCTTGGTCCTTCTGGCCTAATTTCTGCAACTTTATGATCTGCCCACCCCAATAGAGGACAAAAATATCTCCCTGTTGTCTGATGGGGAAATGAAGTTAATAAATCTCCTGGAAGGTTTGTGCTTCTCCATGGAAACAGTACATAAAGTACTCCTGCCACCCACCAAGAAGCACTGGGACAGGCAAAGCTCTCCATCACACAGGACCTGCTTCTTCAAGCCTACAGTTTCCCAGGCCAGATTCTGTGCAGCCCAGACACAGTTGTTCAGATCTAGGGTGTGGACCAGGTGGTGCCAGAGGTCCTAAGAACACTGTTTACTTTGCCTTCCTCATCAGTCTCTTTCATTCCTAACTCACTGCATTTCTCCACAAAATCTGCATTCAGAAGATTTTCAGTAATTTGACTGATTGTAGCCGCATATGCAGGCATGAGTATACTGTACCCAGATGCCTGCCAGAGTCCCCCGACCACAAACCCAGCACGTTGATAGTTGCATCCTTGCCATGTACACAGTGGAATCTTTTGCCTTTTCTTTCTTTTTTTTTTTTTTTTGAGACAGAGTCTCACTCTGTCGCCCAGGCTGGAGTGCAGTGGCCGGATCTCAGCTCACTGCAAGCTCCGCCTCCCTCAGCCTCCCGAGTAGCTGGGACTACAGGCGCCCGCCACCTCACCCGGCTAGTTTTTTGTATTTTTTAGTAGAGACGGGGTTTCACCGTGTTAGCCAGGATGGTCTCGATCTCCTGACCTCGTGATCTGCCTGTCTCGGCCTCCCAAAGTGCTGGGATTACAGGCTTGAGCCACCGCGCCTCGCCTGCCTTTTCTTTCCTTTTGTGCCTTTAGCATTTTCCCCTTTGTATCTCCTAAATTTGCATACTTTGTAACAATTCTTCAAAGCAATATTGATATGCCCATTTTATAGATGAGGGATCTGAGGCTCAGAAAGTTTCAGTGTCTTGTTTATGCTGCCTGGCATCAGTCTGAATTGCTCCCAGCCTTAAGCCCAAGTATCTTTTCAACAGTGCTGCAGCCCTGCTGTCAAAGATGTACTTGTGAATTCAAAACAGCACTCAGGCATATAGATTACATTGGCACCAGAAAACCTAAGCAGCATTTCCATGACCAAATTCTAAGTGAATTCAACACCAAAGGAGAAAAGAAAATGTTCTTTGCTCTCTGTATAGATTCCTCTTCTGCTTGCTTGGGTTTTACAAAGTTCTTCTCATTTTTCTGTGCGATTGGACAATGCAGTTTTGGTAAAATTGCTAAAGCCATAGACTGTTACTCTTGGTTTTAAATATCAAACCAGGTAAAAGGGAGGGAGGAACTTCTTAATGTTACAGAAGGGAAAAATCACTTAAATATCCTAACAGACACCATATGGGAGGCTTTTTACTCCCCTTTCCCCCCTTAAAAACAGTGTGTTATTTCTCTCTCTAGATTCCAGTTACTATAGAGGGATTTAGGATTTAGTGAGACTAGCGTTGCTGAATCAGCTTTGTAAGACAAGTCCGTTTACTTTTTATACTAATTTTCATGCTTACCACTGACTCTGTTTAGTTTGAAGAAAGCTATTTCTAAGAATCTATTCTTAACATTATAGATGGCCGGGCGCGGTGGCTCATGCTTGTAATCTCAGCACTTTGGGAGGCCAAGGAGGGCAGATCACCTGAGATCAGGAGTTTGAGATCAGCGTGGCCAACATAGTGAAACCTTGTCTCTACTAAAAATACAAAAATTAGTTGGGTATGGTGGCAGGCGCTTGTAGTCCCAGCTGCTTGGGAGGCTGAGGCAGGAGAATCACTTGAGCCTGGGAGGTGGAGGTTGCAGTGAGCCAAGATGGTGCCATTGCACTCCAGCCTGGCAAGACTCCATCTCAGAAAAAAAAAAAAAAAAGGGGAAAAGTTAATGATTTAATTTTTCTTTAGCTGGGCATCTGGTAACCATGTATCAGAAGGTGAAGCATGTGAGGTGCCTTAGAGATCATGGAATGCTGCCCCCATCCCATAGGTTAGGAAACTGAGGTCTGTGTAATTAATATGAATAATTATTACCATTTTTCTTACACTAAAATATATTAAAAACCGGGGAGAAGAAGACACAGATGATCTGCAATTCCATGTCTAAGAGAAAGACTCATTAATATTTTTATTTACCACTCTTCTATTTTCTATTTGTGTGCATTATATATTAACATCTTACTGTATGTATCTGTTTTGAAATGTAATTTTTAAAAAATCTAAATATATCATGAACATGCCTCATATTATGGTTTCATTCTTCATGTATTCAACAAACGATAATCACTAACACTTAACATGGCTCTGTGGGCCAGGCATTCTCCTATGCATATTACAAACAGTAACTCATGTATCCTCATAATGAGTTTCTGAGGTGGTAGCATTATTACCCTCATGTTACAGGTGAGGATGCTGAGGCCCAGAGGGGTTACGGAACCTGCAGGGTCATGCAGTTAGGAAGTGGCAGAGCCAGAATGGTCACCCATTTTGTTTGACTTCTCTGTCTCCTGGGACCTGGCCTGGCCCACTGTAAGCTAGCAGACATATGTGCTGAATGAGTACTGGTGTTTAGAAGACTTACATAGTGCATGAGAACAGAGTCTTCCTGGTTTGGGGAATGGTGCTGATTCACACTTGACATGTGTTTATTTCCTGGAGCTTCTACGGCCAGCAGAGCTCTGTCCTGACAATGTTTCTGAACCACCAATCACCTACAGGTGTGCAGAGGTTATGGCACAGCAGTTTTACACTTGGCCTTGGGAGTTGTTGTCTGGTTCCCCACTATCCCCAGTTTACACACTTTCGCTAAGTCAGGATTCCATGCCTGGAACTGTAATAGCAGTGTAATAGCACTGTGCTCAAGGGCCTGGAGTGTTCCTTGATGTGTTTTGGGATTTCTAGCCAAATGAACTCAGTATAAGTTAATCTCACTTTTCAGATTCTAATGATATCTTTAGAGATTTTGTCCTAAATCAGTGAACAGAATTTGATTCTGAGTAAATTTAATTTGGAAAAAAAAAAAAAAAAAAAAACACCAAACACCCAGATACATACTTTCCTGTTTGTAGAATAAAACCTCTCTTTATTAATTTTTTTTTCTTAAAGGACACAACATTAGCCCTTTTAATTATGTCTTTTGCTTTTCTGGGGTCCAGCATAACCTATTCTGTACAGGTTATACATACTTCCTTCCATCGTATATTAATGAATACAGCTCCCTTTAGATGGAGATTGTGCTAGCTAGTGTACAAACTAGATAGGCCCTGACCTCAAGAAGCTAGCAAGCTAGTGAGAAAGATAAATAACAAAGATACTATGTTCTGTTTCTTTATTTATCCTAAGACATATGGATAAAGAGTAAACAAAGGATGCAGGACTCTAAATACTGCAATACAGTATAGTGGAGGAAGGTTGCGTATGAACTTGGGAATAAGGAAATATCTTTTTTTATGGTGATATTATTGAAACATCCAAACCATGATATATTTAAGTTATATTTTCGATGGTTGAACTTCAAGGCTTTTTTGAAGATATTCAGTCTAAGTCTGCAGATAATAGGAAAAGAGCTTATCCTTAGCTTTAAGAAATTCTTTGTTCATAGCCATTAAATAGAAAAGAAGGAAGAATTGTCATATGCAACATTTTAAATGTAATTCATAGTTTCATGTGAATTAGTGGAATTATCAGTAACCAGGGAAACTTCTGAACCTTAATTTGATCAGACCCTAGTAAAAAATAACAGACTGTTTTTTTTTTTTTTTTTTTTTTGAGAGAGTCTTGCTCTGTTGCCCAGGCAGGAGGGCAGTAGCTCAACCATGACATACTGCAGCCTCGACCTCCCAAGCTTGAGCAATCCTCCCACCTCAGCCTCCTGAATAGTTGGGACCATAGACACATGCCATCATGCCCAGCTATTTTTTTTTAAAAAATTTACTTATTGTAGAGACAAGGACCCACCAGGTTTCCAAGGCTGGTCTCAAACTCCTGGCTTCAGCAGTCCTCCTGCCTCAGCCTCCCAAAGTGCTGAGATTGCAGGCGTGAGCCACCATTGCCTGGCCAAAAGATGTGGATTGTAAATCTAGCTCCATCACTAGCCACAGCTGTGTTACAATCTGCATTCAGCTGTGAGTTCAGACACCTGAAAAGTATTGGCATAATAAGTTATGGAGAGTTCCTAAAACTCATTCTTTAATTTTCTCATGTAATAAAAAGAGGAGATAGGCAGTAGACATTTCCATCCCATAATGTCTTCTGGGACCCAGACACCTTTTCTCTTTCCCCCAATCATCCTTAGTGTGTGCTTCTCATCTGTAGTCATAAGGTTGCTGATCCTCCTTTTGCCTCACGTCCATGTTTTTGTTAGAAGAATGAGGCGGGCAAAGTGTAGGCACCAGCGGAATCAGCCCTCTTTCAAAAGCTTGCTCAGAAACCCTACCTAGTCACTTCCCAGTCCATCTCACATGCCAAAACCATGTCACATGACCACCCTCAGCTGCAAGGGAGGCTGGAAAAAGTCTTTTAGCTGAGCACATTGCTGCCCCAATAAAATCAGGGTTCTGTTAAGACAGGGGAAAAGCGGGGGCTGGATATCAGGTAGGAGTCTACTAATCTCTGTCCTATCAGCTGAGAAATAAACTTAATCAGCAGTTAGTTAACTTTTTTGAATGCACCCTCCCTGCCTTTTCTTCATTAAATCTTCACAGACCCAGGTTCAGATTAAAGTGTATTTTCTTTAGTTGAAGTTCAGGTTGGAGTGCTAGGGATATTTCTCCCTTCCACTCCCTCTTGATGATGTCATTCATTTGAAATATAGTTGGGTTCATTTAGTTTGTCTTCCATTTTAGGTTTATTTCTTACCCACTTCACTGATTTTATTTATGTGTTTGTCTGCTTATATGTGGAACATTCATATGTTTTAGAAGCCAGAACAATACAGAAGGAAATACTCAAAGACACGTCCCTCTCATCTTCCTTCTGCCCCTTTCCACCCTCCCATCATTCCACCTCATTCCTGCTCACCCCATGCCCATAGGTGCCCAGTCTCATTTGTTTCTGGTTTAACTTTCCTATGTTTGCTTTTGCAAAATGTGCACAGATTATATAACTATATAGATATATAAACACATATAAACATAACTATATATATCTATATACCTATATAATATATAGATATACATTTTTATATATAGATATATTTTCTCATTCCCTTTTTTTCTTACGCAACAGGTAGCATACTTGAGATACTCTATTTTACTCAAGAATCTATGTAGATAGTTATAAGAAACAAAATAATCGTGAGACTAGGGAGAAAGACAGGTGTCCAGTAAAAGGTAAAACCAAACAATACAAGGGAGAGACCTCTGCTTAGGAAAGGTTTTATGAAGGAGGCTGCATTTGAGCAGAGTCTTGAGAATGGGGGATATGGCAGGGAAGGGAAAGATTTTTCTAGACATTGATAGGAGGGGAGAACAGTCAGGGAATGGTAGGGAAGGGGGGCCAGGTCAGGGGCATCAGTTCAGGGGACCCCCATGGTGGAGCTGAAGAATGCAAGTTTCTAGGGAAGAGTGTGACAAGATTGTGATGATACAGGAAGTAAAATCTGAGTGTTGTGTGCTTTTTGTGGATTACGGGGTTTCTAGAGAATGTAGACATCATCTAGTGACTCGTTTTAAACTGACATTGTGCGCCTATGTTATAGAGGAGGAAACTGAGGCCCAGATAAACAAGGGTCTTGCTCAAGGTCTCACAGCCAGATGTTGGCAGAGTTGGAATAGTCATCCCTTGACTCACAGTCCCATGCTCTTTTCCTCAGGATTTCCCCAGGATGTAAGGTGGCCCCTGTGCTTCACAGACCTGGCAGTTTTTCCTTTGCCAGCTTGTGTCTGGACTTCTCAGTTCATTTAGTCCCAAGCCTCCAAGTCCAACCAGACTAACAGCAACTTTAAACCAGCCTGTTATGAATTGAGGTGTGTCCCTTCCTCCTTCTCTTTAAGTTTGTATATTGAAGGCCTAAGCCCAGTTCCTTAGGAAGAGACTGTATTTTGAGATGGGGCAGTTAAACAGATTAAGTTAAGATGAAGTCATTAGGGTGAGCCCTAATCCTATTTGACTGTTGTCCTTGTAAGAAGAGGAGATTAGGAAACTCATCCCCACAGAAGAAAGACCATGTGAAGATGCAAGGAGAAGACAGAAGACAGCCATCTGCAAGCCAAGGAGAGAAACTTCAGAGGAATCCACCCTGCTGACATCTTGATCCCAGACTCCTAGCTTCCAGAATTGTGAGACAAATTCCTGTTGTTTGAGTCTATGGCACTTGGTTATAGCAGCCCTAGCGTATCAGCCTATGCCTTAACCTGCATTTTAACTGGCTCCTCGTTGGATCGTACACGCAGGCTGATATCTTAGCTCCTGGTTGTTACAGCTCCTCATCCTTCCCGTTGTTAAGAGTCTTCTCTGGGCTCTATCCTATGTCACCCACTCACTCAGCCATACTGCTTCAGAGGCAAGAGAGTAGTGGAGGGGAGTTTGTCTTAGTGCAGAGAACATGGAGGGCAGATTGGGAGACTGATGGAGCCACTCACTGGCGAAGAAAATAAATCGCCTAACCTTCTGGATTCAATAGTGCAGTTGAACTAGGAATCTCTGAAGCCATGGGATTTAAAGGTATTTTTAAAAAAATTATGCTTTTTAGCTTTTTTAATATTCTCAAATATTTTGCCTCACTACAAACCTTAATATACCCAGGATATTAACAAGTTTTAAAAATCAGGTCATGGGATTATGAGTTTTAATTTTCTTCCTTATGCTTTAAGTTCCTCTTTATGTGAAGAAAACTAATCAACTTTCTAATGCAGATGGTAATGAAACAAAGGGTATACAAGTTTGTATTAATTGGCATATAGCATGTGGAAATGGATGTAGTTTTTAAGATAACAAAATGTGAAAACACTAGTCAAGTTGAGGATGGAAAAAGCTGTCACAAGGTATCTATAATCTGTTGTTTGGGTCATGGCAAAGCATACATGGTAATAGACATGCACCATCATGGAAAAGCTCATCCTGTTGATGTTCTGGCTGGACCTTAGGAAAAAGAAGGTGCAGATAAGAGTCTAACTTAAAATTAGAAAAAAGGAACTGAATTAAAAAATTATAAACAACCAAATAGTCTCATAAGAAAAATGAGAAAATTTTGCTGTGATTTATAGCTCAATTCTTCAAGTAACAGGAATTTTTAGTTACTTAACTTGATAATAATCAACATAAAATAATGTACTTGAGGTTATTGGGACTTCACAGATCAGGGAATATTATAATTATTACTGATAATTAGCTAAATGTGATCACATTGTTCCATTTAGAAAGTTTTTAGGTAATCTGTATTCTTATTATTTCCTATAGACATTTTATAAGCAAAGGTGAAATACAACATGCTTATAATATGGGGAAGAACAGATCTTGGCAAATGGGATTGTTTTGAGGCCTTGCTCCAGGGCACTAACCAAAACAAACTAGATGAAAAATCATCCACCTCTGTGAATGTTTCAGAGTCAACTGCCTGTTCTTACACGCCCGCAGCCTCATAGATACGGGTCCTGATAACCCGAAGTCCTATGCTTTGGTATTGATTACAGCAGTGCTCTCTCCTCCTGTGTCCTCTTTTGTAGAAAGCAAGGATCATTTTGTAAACATCTGGTTTTACCTCAGAAGCACACGTGCTATCAAGATTTGTGTGTGTGTATGTGTGTGTTTGTAAAAGACATTTTATGTACGCCTGCGAATGACCTTTCCAAGAATCTTGCACAGCTTGTGGCTATTCAGGCCTGTTCCATGGATTTTTCTTCAATGCAAATCCAGCTGTGTCAGTTCCCGTAACCCCTCCTGTGCCTGCTCAAGGTTAAGCGCTGCAGCCTGCTCCTTAGTAAGTGTCCAGAGGGTAATTACCCAGGTGCATCTGGGTGGGGTTTAACCCCTTTCACCCCCACCCTCTCCGCCAGATTCATGGGGGAGATTCAGATGTGCAAGAGAGGCAGTTAGTGAAATCAGTTCCCTCTCTTGGGGTAATTTGATCTTGTCAAACAATGCTTTTTACAGAACATATGTGCTTTAGTTTTATTTTAAGGTTCTGAAATACCATTCTCCATTTTGCTCACCACTGAGGCATATGTACAAATCCGAAGATCCTCTTTTGTTACACGTGAAACTTTATTTTTTTTTTTTGTCAAAAGAAAAGTCCTAAGTTTGCCAAATACAAAGCAAAGTGAATGCTTCAATATTACTTTATCCAGAGCCAAGGCAGGAGAGAAAAGTTGTGAAAATCAATTCAGGAAAGACCAGGAGGAAAACAAAATGATCTCCCCAGAAATGAATATTTATTTAACTGTTGTTCGTTGGCTGGATTTGGGAGAAGAGAAGGTAAAATGGTTTAAAAGGCAAAACATTAAACTGCTCAGATTATGGGCAGCTCTCTCCGTAGCTTTTGCCCCCACATACTCTGGGTCTCATGATGCTGGAACATCTGTCGTGTCTCAGAGGCTAGGACATTCTAGGCTGAGAGTGGTTGTTACAGTATTTTGCCCAGGAGTATGGTGTGGGAGCAGCACGTTGGACAGAGACTTAGTGATGTTCTTGCAGGTAGAGTCTGGCAAATAATGAGCATGGGGCTTGGGCAGCCAGCTGGCGATTCTGTTGTGTGACCCCAGGCAAATTGCTTAAGCTTTCTGAGCCTCAGTTTCCTTCTCTGTAAAGGGGCCATTGATTCCCACCCCCTGGGGTTATTTTAAAGATGAAATGAAGCCAACTATGCTAAGTGTTCAGTGCTTGCCAGGCACATTCCACTTAAGTGGTAGCTGTTATTTTATTATTTAAAAAGATAGCTTTTCCACAAACCAGATATGTGACATTGAGTAGGTCATGCCGTGTAGGTGACTGGGCTTTGGTTTTCTCCTGTATAAAATGTGAAATTTAGAGCTATAGTCCCTTCTACTTCTAAAATCCACTGAGCCTTTGAATCCCCTCTTAAGCCTTAGTTTACTGGAAGAATAGTTTCTGTGCCTAGCAGCGTGCAGAGTTGCCAAAGTTTAGATTAAATTCTTAGTAGGAGGTTACTAGAACTTGAAATACTTCTTGGCCATGGATTTCAATGTAATTAGTCATTTGAAAGGTGAAAACATGTGTTCGAGTCCTGGGCAGTGACTTATCCCAGGACCCAGGTGAGTTACTAGCAAATCTTAGGTCTCAGGCAGTTCTCTTTGCCCTGATACCAAAGCTAGAGAAAGAAATCTGCTTTATTGCTCCTTAGTCTTATTTATGAATCCAAAAATCCTTTCATATCCAAAATCTATATTATTCTGCATCTGAAACTTTTCTGATCTTCCTTAGTCCTTTACAAAAATATGATCTAATGCAGAGATAATGCACGGTTGCTTCCAGAGCACTTCGATTTATATAATTACACTCACTTGCTCCTCAGAACAATTCCATGTGGCAGGTCTGTTATCACCCCCAATTCACAGATAAGGAAACTGAAGGCTGGATTTGCTGAGGTCATATAGCCAACAGTTGTCAGATATGGGTTACATACTCACGTCTTTCACTGCAAAACACACACGTCTCCCCCTGAAGCAAGCTCCCTCTGCAGTGCCAGAGCATTTTGTTTATGAATGAGGAGTGGCAAAGCAAAAGACGAGGTCACAGCTGGAAACAGGATACAGAAATGTTGGTTCCTTCGTGACCCACAAGCTCAGATCTGTGATTCCCAACATCTTTTTATATGAGGGCCTATTTTTCTTTGGTAAACAGAAGTTTATTATTTTATTATACAGGCAAAATACAGATGTGCGAGAGAGAAATATGTTCATATGCTGGTGATTATCAGTGTTAACATTTTGGTGTCTTAACCTCTTCACTCCCCCATTTATGTCTTTATATGTATTTGAATGTGTATTCACCAGAATGTTCTTAATTTGCACATACTGTTGAGAACCCATCTTTACTAACAAAACATGATGGGTTGCCCACAGAGAGTTGTATGGGACCTAGATTTCTCCCCAGATAGGCTTATCCTGCCTGCCTCTTGCTGAATTTTGCTGGAAAGTTGTTCCTACCACTTTGTACTACCTCATTCCCCAGGGGAAAACTGCAGCTCAGTCTGCATAACTCCTGGTGCGGCAGAGCCCAGCAGTGCCAGCAGCCAGGCATGATCCGGCTCCTACCATGAAAGCCCTGACTTCTCCCACCACGCCAGGACTCAGATGAAGAATATGCCAGGGAGTAGGAAGTGGTGTCTCCAGTGGCTCTCCAGAGCTACTGATACAATGCGGAAGTGCAGGGAGTTAAGGCCCACAGGTGAGCCTTGGCCAAGGGGAGATAGAAGCGCAGGAGACTGCTCTGACCCATATGTGGTTTCCATAAAGCCTTTGTCTTGGCGATCCAGCAAATCGGCACTTTCCTGTGAAGTTGTGACAGCTTAGTAACTAATGCACAACTCTATATTTGCTCTCTTTCGATTCCTACCTCACCTCCCCCTGCCCCCTGCCCACCTGCTTTCCACCCTGGGATCCCCACCCCTGCCCCGATAAAGCTTGAGCACAAATACTTTCCTTCAGCTTCTTTTTTTTCCTTTTTAAACTTAGGAAACTGAGCTGATGGTCATTACATTTATAGTATCTCTGTTCAGTAAGTACTTACAAACAAAAATTCAATAGCTTTTAGTGAATGTGGATTTTATTAATTACAACAGAATCTGTATGCACTTGAAGAAAAGTAGTATATTGAGGTTATCTTCAGATGCCATTTGGTGATAGGTGAATTAAAGGATTCCTTGAAGCCACTCTGTGCCTCTCTCTACCTGCGTGTCCTCAAGAAGACACAGTCGGGTTGTTTAGGTGAGATACAGGTCATCATAGCTATTTTACCCTCAACTTGACCTTTGTGCTGTAGTTGAAGACTCTCAGATAGAAACCTCAGTCCATCCAGTCTCTTCCTCCAGCTGCCTTTCAAGTGCGTGAAGTTTTGAAGTCTGCACACATTTTCTCAGGGTGAGGCAGTGTACACATCTGGGTCAGCTTTATTCCAGTTTTCTTTTTTTAAAATATATAAAGTCAATCAGTGTGAGTAACTGCTACATGAGACCACAGAGAAAATGAAATAAATATGTTGGAAATGCTAGAAAGTGATCTGCAGTTGTTTATTCGCCTCAGTCTCACTTCCTGGGCTTATTTTAAAGCATTCAAAGGGTTTGAACAATCTTTGAGTTGTTTGGCGTGCTGCAAAAAAAATATGGTCTGTTCTCTAATATGAAGGAATTTTACACTGTGCTTCCTGGCCTGGAAGTGTGTGGGAGAGTGAGGAAAACAAGGAGAAACTAGTCTCAAGGGACGGGACCTCTCGTGCTGATTAACATTCTCTTAACAAGGCACTTAATATATTATATAATTCAGTGCACTTCATCTATGAAGCCGTATTCACAGGGTTTCCTTTTGTTTCTCAAGGCCGGGGATGCTGTCTTGTACATCTCTGCACTCTCCAACAGTGCTACATTTAGCAGGTACTGACTGAACTCTTTGAATGATGAGGTGGTTGGTGAACTTTTCAGCTAGCTAAGTCAACTATGGTGGGTTGCACAAGATGCCCATGTAACAAAGAACAAACGCTGGAAACACAGTTTATATATGGACAAATTACTGACCAAGACAATGTCCTTGTTTGTACAATGGACATTGTTCAGGCAGAGCTCATGGCCTGTATTCACAGAAAGGGCTCACTGGCTGGTTTAAATAGAAACCAAGAAGAGAGGGGTCAATGAAGGCCGGACTGGTGAAGCAAGGCTGTGTCCAGTGCCTTACAGGGATGAAAGGGGATGAGACAGTGGACCTAAAGACTGAGAGTTCTGAGTTCCAGTCTTTGCCTCTTGAAATCTAGTGTCACTTTTGAGGCCTGTCCCCTCCAGAAAGCTTTTCCTGATCCCTGAACCAGTTCACTAACCTCCTATGACCCCATAGCCCTGTGTTGGGACCTTTATCCTGGTGTGCTCCTGCATGACCATTTGTGTTCTTCCTGATACCGTCCTCTAGATACTAAGTCATGTCTGTGAGGTCTGGGCTCTTTCTGGTTCATCCATATGACTCCCAGACTGCCTTGCACTCAGGCCACTGCATGAATGCCTGTCGAAGTAGACGTTCCAAGCCAGAGGTTCAGCATGACAGGGACATGCATCCAGCCTTTGTAGTGCAGTGGGTTGAAGAGTGACGCCCTGAAAAAAGATGTGGCCACATCCCTTCTCAGCAGCCCTGGGCTGCATTCTATGTAACAGTTTTGTTTTTTTGTGTCAGAGAAAAATAAATGATTTTTGTGTGAGTCATTGTTATTGACTCCCTCTCTCTCCAACTTGAGAACTGCAGGAAGATTCTTTGCTCATTGCCTGGCCTTCAGGTATCTGATGGAACAGGAATCAAATGATAGACACTTTGAACCTCTCCTTCGCCATGATGCTTGGACAATAAACTGTGGCCTCAATTCTTTAATGAGGAGCCTTGAAGGATAACCTCTGGAGTTAAACAGGCCTAGGTTTGAACCTTGACTGTTACTCATTTCTGTGGTGTGGCTTTATCTCCTTATGTCTCAGTGTTCTCATCTGTGAAATGGACATAACAATGACTGCCTCTTACAGGTGTTGTTCTGGGCATTAGAATGATACTCTATCTGTTAGTACAGGGGTCCCCAACCCCAACATCTGTCCAGAGCTAGTTAGGAACCAAGCCTCACAGCAGAAGATGAGTGGCAGGTGAGCGAGCGTTACTACCTGAGCTCTGCCTCCTGTCAGATCAGCATTAGATTATCACAGAAGCGCAAACCCTATTGTGAACTGGGCATACCAGGGACCTAGGTTGTGTGATCCTTATGAGAATCTAACTAGTGCCTGATGATCTGAGGTGGAATAGATCCCGAAACCACCCCCGCCACCCGCAACCCTGGTCTACAGAAAAGCTGTCTTTCATGAAATTGGTCCTCGGTGCCAAAAAGGTTGAGGACAGCTGTAGATAGGAGACACTGTTAGTTGTAGTATTGTGTCATTATGTTATTTGTACTAGGGAAATCACTAAGACTCTTGTTCCAGGGAAAAGAAGAAACAAAAAACTGAAGGAATAAAAAGTTTAAGCCGTAAAGCATTAACAGGAACACTTGGACCTGTACAAGAGATATGCTGAGGGGCATGGGGAAGGAATTCCTTCCTTCTCAAGCTGTATGTGTCAGGCTTTGGCCATGAAGATGACACTGGATTTTCTACTCATTCAGCAAACATTTCTGGAACCCCCATCCCATGCCACATGTGTCGGGGTGCTGTGTGGGTGTACAAAGAGGAATTAAAATGTGGTCCTGGGTCAGGGACAGTGGCTGCCACCTGTAATTCCAGCACTTTGGAAGACCAAGGTGGAAGGCTTACTTGAGCCCAGAAGTTTGAGACTAACCTGAGAAACATAGTGAGACCCCCATCTTTACAAATAATAATAATAATAATAAGACTAGTTAGCTGAGCATGGTGGCACTTGTCTGTAGTCCCAGCTACTCTGGGGGCTGAGGTGGGAAGATCACTTGAACCCAGAAACTAAAGGCTGCAGCAAGTCATGATGGTACCATTGCACTCCAGCCTGTTCAACAGAGTGACACCTTGTCTCCAAAAAAAAAAAAAAAAAGACATGGTCCTGATCTCTACTCTCAGAGTTTCATATACTCCATTGAGGGAAGATAAAGTTTATTATAATGCAAGGAGAAACCGCTCTAAATGCAGCATTTACAAAACGCTATGAGAGCACAGGGTTCTGTTTGAGGGAAGTGGAGAAAGGCAGAGCTATTGCCATTTGGATCGGGTCTTGAAGGATGAGTAGGAGTTCTTCAGAAGGGGTAGGAAGGATAGATAACATGTACAAAGGCAAAGCAATGCAAAAATACAATGGTATGATGTTGGCTGTGACTGGCATCTTACATTATAGGGCTGGGGAGACAGAGTTAAGCAGAACATTCAGCCGGAGTTGTATCCTTGACACTGTTGGGCTAAGAGGCTGGGTTGCCTTGTTTTAGTTTGAGGAAGGCTGTGGACCTTTTAAAGGGAGGGAATGATACGGGCTGTTCTCATCTGATACTTGTGCTTCTCTTCTCCCTGTTCTTTTGAGTTGGACTGTGGCCATGGAAGGGCAGAGGAGGAGAAATCTTCCAGCAGTCATGGGAGACACAGATATCCTTTATCTTAGTTGAGATTAACAAAACAAATTAACTTTGGGTGTGAGGAGAAGCACTTCAGATAAGAAATGGGCAAACTTGGCGGGGGGTTGCTGATAGTGACACTACATCTTCCCTATCTTTACTTGGAGGCCATTTATTTTTATTTTCCCCCTCTCTTTAAAAGCTGTTGTATCTCTAGGAAAAAAAAAAAAAGCCTCTACCTTTAGGAATGCAGTGTGGTTTTACTTCTGGTAGGTGAAGAAAATGTAGCTTCTTGATTTTTCTATGCTTGATAAAGGGTATAGTGTATAAATGTAGGATACAAAACTATCTCTAACAAGATCTCAAATTTTATGAAAGAAACACAAAATATGCATATATTAATGTAGAATAGACATGTGTAATATACATTGCCCTTTGGGTTGCAAGTTTTTCTTCTATATTTCTCACATGTTTTTTCTGGGAGAAAAATAAATCTTAAATATTTTAAACAAAAGTTCTCGGTGAGTGTGATCTCTGTACTCAACCTTGGAAACAAAAACAGATTTCTTGGGAGGAGGGGGGATAAAATTGGGGGTATGCTGTATATTTTGGGAAGAATTTGGCTTATTTCTTGCTCAAACCTTTCACTAGTTGCTGTAGATTCAGATGGTTCTTTCATTATTCATTCTACACGTATTTACTGAGTAACTACTCATCAACCAGCTGTACCTTTCTGGACAGACTTATTTTGGACTGAAAGGCATTCCCTTGCCTGTCCCATGGCCTCCCCCTGAGATTTTCTTAGCTGCGCTCAGTGTGGCCACAGCACCCTGTGATTCTGTCATCACCTCCCTTGCTACGAGGCTGCTCTAGAGCCCTCCGTAAACAAGCTGTCCAGGCTGTTTGGATAAGAGCAGGGGAGAGACAATAATAAACTCGGGAGGATGGCATGACCAAGGTGATTCGCACTGGAGGTTTTTAATGGCTTTTTACACACGATGAGCACCTTATTGTCTGCAGTTTAAAAGGCTGTCCTCACACGGTGGCTCTGTGAATGCCAGCCTCTCCCGGGGAGCCTTCCCTAGCAGTGCAGCCTCAAATTCAGGGAAGGTTCTGGTTGTTTCTTCTGTGAACAAATATCAGAAGTTCCTGTGCCTATGTCAGGAGCTCTAGGTTAGGTGTGTAAAAGAGATGGCTAAGTTTGGGACGCTGCATTAGTGTTTTTTTTTCTTTTTGTTTTTTTTTTAAGTTTTAAGATAAAAAAAAAAACTGTTAGACTTCACTAGCTCTTGCTTTCTCCTTTTCAGCACCGGCTGAATAACCAGAACCCTGAGCTGAACTTGAGTATTCAGGAAGGTGAAGCACAGAGGAAAATGTTTTATTAGAAACAGGCTTTCTAGCTGTGACAAATTATATGTGAAATTTCAAGTACAGACCCGCAGGGCTGTGATGACTTCAAGAATGATCAAGTGTGGCCCAGCCTAGGAAAGTGAAGGGATGGGAACCCTGCGTGCCTGGTTTGTGGTGTGGCTTCAGTTCCTAGTGGAGAGGGAGGCAGAAGGAGAGAGAAAGTAGCATGCTGCAGGGTGCTGCTGAGTTCAGGCTGTGGCTGTCCCCAGTATTTCAGCTCATGCCAGCAATCAGAAGACCTCCAGAAAGAAGAGGCGGGAGCTGTTACGCAAAGCTGAGAACCTGTAAGTCGAGGTAGGAAGAAGACAGTTCAAATCCCTTTGGATGACTCTTGGGCTTTCTAAAGTCTGATCCCAATTTATCTTTCCAGATCGTTCTATTAACCTGGCCAAACACCAAATCTTTTGTGTACACGTGAGCCTTGGAACCCTCTTCTCTGTTTGGCAAACTCTAAACCCTCCTTCAAGAACCAGACCAGTTCAGAAGTGATCAGTGTAATCAGCCATTTAAAAAAATTGGTTTAAATCTGTACCCCTCCACCCCTATTTCTGCTTCATCTCTCCCCAAGGCAGAATCAGTCTCTCTTCTCTGTTGCTTCCATGTGACTTGGCCGATAGACGCTGTTAGAATTGACGCTCACAGCTTGGGGGAGCAGATGGGGTCTGGGAGAGGCTCCTGAGTTCACTGGCACAGGATCATACAAGACAACAAGTGTGAAAGTCATTTGTTAATTGCAAAGCACTGTACCAGTGTGTTCATAGCTACCCTTTATTGAATACATCGTTGTGCTTGGTATGTTCTCATAAATCCTCACAAAAACCATTTGAAGGTAGGTATTATAGTTGTCTTCCTTTTAAAGATACGAAAACTGAGTCTCTAAGAGGTTAAGAAGTGGGCTGCCCGTGGCCACATTAAATAGTAAGTGGCAAAGTTACATTAAACCGAGTTCTGACTCCACCATCTCAACCCATGTCACCATTTTGCTGGGCCTGTGGGCAATGCAGACGTGAGGGAGACATGGTTTTTGCTGTCAAAGCTTCTAATCCGGGCTGGAGGTAAGTCACTGCCAGCTGGTGTACAGCCTCAGGTGGGATACAGGCTCTAAGAAGGGTGCACATAAAAAGTGTTTGGAGAGCAATAAAGAGGCTTTGTGGAGACAGCTTTCCTCCCCTGCACCTTGAGGAGTGGGCAAGGTTTTTATAGCAGACTTAGAGAATAGGGAGTGGCAGAAACTACATGAATAAAGGCTTAGGGGGGTGCAAGAAGACTGCAGCAGAGAGAAGGCTATGAGACTAAGGCTCTCTTAGTTACATGACTGTTACCAAGGACTTAGAGCCCATAACATCTCCCACCCTCTGCCCCCCATCCTTGGTCTTCTATGATGGGAGACAGTTGCTAGCCTGCATGTAGGGATAGCTATGCTTATACACAGGTTCTCACATGGAGTAGTACGGCTTCCCTGGGTTTGGAAGCATGTTTGATTTTGCCACAAAAATTGACAGGGGGTCGAGTGGGGTGGATGCATGTGAAGCCGGGGTGGTGTGCTACAATTGGCACTTGGTGCTCCCTGAACCAAATATACTAAATATATTGTAATGGATGCGTCAGTCCTGCCAGGGAATAATTCTCCCACTCCGGAGACCAGCATCTCCTGTGTGGGATCCCCCATCTACAAGTATACATGTAAACTTTCCCCTGGGCCACTGCAGTGTCCATCTGGGAAACATGAATCTGTTCCTGGCACCTCTCTAAACACTCTAGAATGGTTCAGTTGTTTTATCCCTATACATACTTGACCTTCAGAACCTGCTATTTATGCTACTCCCAAAGCTTATAACTGAAAACAAACATTTCTACCCTATTTTTCTTCCCTTGAAATATCCTCTGGCTCTGAGGTCATTTAAGGAATAGGCAGCCCTTGCAGATTTTTGCAAGCTTCCTCTTAGCATGAACAATCACTGCAAAATGATCCATCTGATCTGGCTACCATTGTGGAAGGGAAGAGGATAAAAAGAGCATTCACTGGGCCAGGCGCCTTCTCAAGAAGGGCTCATCAAGGTGGAAAACCAAGTGGCACATACTTGTGGAGCAAGTTTGAAAGGAGGAGGGGTTAAGGGAGTGGTAGGGATTGAGGAAAAGCCTAATAACATGGTAATGGGAGATAACAGACTACAAAACCCCTGTGAAACCAGGAATAAAAGAGCCCCATGCTTCACAAATACAAGATTGAATGGGTTTCATGTTTAATGTAAATACACCTGCCATTTGTTCTCTGAAGCACTGGTTACAGGTTTTGAGATAAAATAGAGTTTTGAACATTGTGCCAGTGTAATTTGCCTTTGCCCAGGCATAGACTGTACACTTTGTTCCTGAACAGTCCCTAGAGACAAAACAGTGCTCTGATCAGCTCAAAGGTCTCACCTCCTGATGTGAGACCTCTGCTTCCACCTGGCCTGCATCTGAGACTCCTTGGCTATTGACAGAGTAGGGGGAAGGGAGGCAGTGGCCCAGGGTGCCAGTGATCTCATGGCCAAAGTGGATCATTTTACTCTCCTGCCTTGAAGTTACCCACTGCATTAAGGGTAAAGAGCAAAACCCTCAATTTCTCCTATAAAGCCCCGGCCTACTTTTGCTCAAGTCTCACTATCTTTCTCTGCAGTTGCTCAGGCCTGCTTTTAGTTCCTATGCTGTTACTGTGCAGGGTCCAGCCTCAGGGCCTTTGCTGTTCTCTGTGTGTGAGCCCTTCTCCCTTCCCCTTCAGCTTTCAATTCTTCTTTCGTTAAAGTCGACATTACATATTATTTCTTTAGGGACGCTTTGCCTGAACCCAGCCTCACAGCAGAAGACATCAGATGACCTCTTACATTGGTCATTGTGCACCATACTTTCCCTGTGGCTCCTGTCCCAGTTTATAATTATACATTTGTGTGATTACCTGATGAATGTCTCCTCTTCCACTGGACTGTGAGTTCCATGAGGGTAATTTTGGCCTCAGTCTAAGCCTGACACCTGGCGGGTACTCAACAGGTATTTGTTTAAGAAATTAATTATTAAATTTATCACAGATACATCAGATGATGCAAATAAGCAAACAGGAAGAAAAAAAGCAATTGCAATTCTACAACCGAAGAAAAACTACTTTTCATTTTTGGGCATATACTTTTTAAATTTTTTTTTCTATTCTATAAAATAATATGATTTTCCCTTAATTGTATGGTAAACAGGATTAGGCATCCACTAAATTTAATTTGCCATGATTTTATTCAACCAATCCCCTATTGCTAGACTCAAATCAGATTGTATGATCTATTGTTTCATGGACATTGATGCAAAATTTAAAAATTAAATCGTTTTTGCATCTCAATCAGCATTTTACTTTATCCAAAAGGAGTATATGATGAGAAATCAAGAGTGACTGTCCAGGAAAATGAGATGTGGCGGATGGAGCTGCAGACCACGTGGGGAGAGCCCTGGTCCCAGGAAATGGCTGTGGTTGGTAGAGGGGAAAGTGTGGGGCAGTTGAGGAGTTGCCACCTGACCCTGGTGGAGGCAAACGTTGTTTTGTGGAAAGCACATGGCATAATGGCAGGGCCTCTGCAGGCTCAGTGATGTGGGTGAGCAAAATGGCTGCCTTGGGATTGATTATCTGGGAGCTTCTGAAGGCAGTAGGGTGGTGATCAATTTCTTAATGCTGCTCTCCCATCCTAGTGATGGGGAGAGAGGATGAGAAAGCCAGCTCTGGGGAGACAACTGTTGTTCCAACGTGAGGCGTCACCACCACCTGCCATCTCGCAGACTCTTGTCTAGTGCCCCCTTGAGGCCATCCTTGTTGTTAGCCCTGACTCGGGTGCCCTGGCACCTGCTGTAAACCAAGCTAGACCCAGATTGCGTTTGGGTGCCTGGAACAGGAAGAAGTTTTAGGAATTTACGTTAGAGATTCACCATGTTGTACTTTCTGCCAAAGCATCCCTCCCTGAGTCAGAATAGTGGAAGGCCGACTGTATTCCACGCACACCACTCACTGAATGCTTGTTATGAGTAGCACATCATATGACAGGAATCTCACAACAAAGCAATGAGGTAGTTACCACTATGATCTCCACCGTATAGATGAAGTACATTAGACTTGGAGAGCGTCAAAACCAGAATTTGAACGCAGGTCTGTCTGAGCCCAGATGCTTTGCTTTTTAAACCACTCTTTATGAAGAATCTCAGTAGGTTCTTAAGAATGGGGTGTGATACTCTCTAGAGCGTTTGTGACCCAACACTGTGAATTGAAACAAGGCAAGCCCTGTGCTCCCATTTGGGGAAAGTTAATATTTCACATGCTCTCGAGAATTTAGGAGCTTGGTAAAAACTTACTATTAAACAGGGCTTTTCTTTAATTCCTTTTGTTTAAAGATTTTCTTGTGAAACACTCTATGTACTGTGCTTCCCTCTGAGACGTCAGTGGTGCCAGAGACCGTTAGGGAGTTTGTGTAAATAGAGAGAGGGCCAAATGCTGCCCACACAAGTAGTGAGGCATGAGGCTGAGTGTGTGGAACAGTTCCATAGCTAGCCCTAGGCTCTGAGGAGTGTCCTGAGACCTCATCTGGGTCTCAAAATCGGTGGGCAGTGTTGTGTCTGGGAGACAATGACCAGCGTGAGGAAATATCTTTAACCATTTATCTTTTTAAAAAGATAAGTTTGCTAAGCAAATAAAACCAGTTAGCCTTGAAAGTTCAGTATTAATGAATGCTAATGCATATCTTGATGATTTTTTTAAAAACTGACAAATCTTACAAAAGACAGGAATATCTAGAGGGTAAATAACAGGACCAAAATGCTTTGAAACATCTTTGAAATGATGGTTCAATGCACAGGGTCAAAGGGTAGGACTGGTTCTCTTCAAACATTTTAAAAAAATGCCTCATTTTTATTTAACATTGTTTTGGGAAGGAGAGCATTATATTGACACATTGAGAAAAAAATTCCTTTTTGTTTTTCTAAAACTAATAGGAGCTTAGGCATTATGATTAAGGACCAAAAAGAGCCAATGCCGATGAATGCCCTCTTTCTTCAGCTGTAAAATTTAATAGCCGCCACCGAGAGGTTTTTCTTTTAATCAGCAAAAAATTTATTTTGTCCTTGACATTTTATGCCAAAAATCAGCCCAGAGAATGTGTTTTATAGCCTGGGCTGAACTGCCCTAAAGGTAGAGTTTTCCTATGAGCAGTGTTCATTGAATTGGCTTTTTTTGCACTAGATAACTATATTAATTTATTAGATAATCTTTTTATTTTTTCAGCAAGATAGAGGAAACTTACACAGAGACAGCAGAGCATAATGGGTAAGCATCTTGGTTCTTTTGGAAGATGAGATATTGGGTTCCATTGGCCTCACTACTTCCTATCCCTCTGTCCTTGAGTAAATTACTCTTCCAGAGCCCGTTTCTTCGTTCAATTGGGGATCATAATAGTGCCGCCGTCATCATGCTGTAATGATTAATGCGCCTAAAGCATTTAGCACAGCTGTCAACACTTATTGTGTATTGACTAAATATTAGTGATGCACGGTGATCTATAACTTAAAACTTCGTCTCGGAATATGAAACTTCTTATGATCTGATAATAATAGGAATCAGCAGAAAATAAGGTGGTTCAACTATCCGGGAAAACTACCAAATATCCGCTTAGCAGAGGCAAAATAAATGTAGCTTAAATGCAACTGAAAATGCTAAAAGCTGCTTTTGTTTCTCACATTATAGAAATGCAGTTATTTTTATTAAAAGTGATGGGAAATCCATCTGAAATCTCCTGTCTTTCTTTTATCTGTTTGTAAAAATAGCTCAGTAAACCCATAAATGCCGAGACCCTCTTCAGTGTGAGGAACATTGTCGGGCGAGATGGGGAGTTCAAAGAAATATCAGATGCAATCCCTGCTTTGGTGGAATTTTTGTGTAATTTGGAAAATTAAATGGAAAAAAATTAAACAACAAAATAGCACCTATCTGCCAAATAAGTGAGGAAGGAAAGACCTCAGGCTGAAGCACTGGTAATAGGGATTTATTTGAGCTGGTTCTTCAAAGGATGGGTAAGGAAAGAATAGCAGGAAAGCCTCTCATAGGTATGGTTTAATGGCAAGAGCAAAGTCAGTGTAGTGGCAAAGAACAAGGCAGGAGGGTGGAGTGGTTAGCAAGTGAAGGCTCATTAACGCTTAAGGCTACCTTTGAACCAGAAGTGTCTGTCTGACTGGATTCAGGAGGCCTGTCCATCACGCCATTCTCCACCACCATGATTCATTACTCCAGAGTCTCTTATCTTCAAATCAAAAGCAAGACGAGAGGCAGATACAGATATGAGGAAGTGCTTTGCTTTTCGCTACTCTGCCAAACATAGTTTACATACCAACACTGATAATCTGTCAGCCCACCTCTCCTGGACACTTAATCATTTCCCTGGAATCCACTGGAATAATTTTTTTATGCATTACAAAGTATGCTTCAGAGTGTCTGTTTCTTAAGATAAGTTTGCATTCCTTCAGCCAAGTGGCATTCCCACAAAGCCCCAAGGTGGCCCGTGTTACACATTCCTTCTCACAGCCAAAGTGGTCAATTAGGAAGGCAGCTACCTTCGTGGCCTGTTAGTAAGGATGTTGGACACTTGTTGGGCATTTACTCTGTGCGAGACACTGTTCCCAGTGCTTTACATGTCCAAATTCATTTAACTCTCCAGAAGAGGGAGCAGTAGGAGAGAAGGGTGATGAACAGACCCTACAAACGGACTAACTTCTTAAATAAGGAACCAGCAATTAGTTCTAAAAATGTTTATGTAGTGCTTACTGCGTGCCAGACACCGTGATTAAAGGACAATCGAAGTAACTCAGGAATCACCTCTGAACTGCCAGTATGGGTGTTTTATCACCTTCCATGTTCTGTGTTGATGGTTTATTGAACACATTTTTAGTTTTTCAGGGCAGTGCTTATGAAATTCAGTGTGCATTTGGATCACCTGGGGATCATGTTAAAATGCAGATTCTGATTTGAAAGTGCTGTAGTGGAGCCTGCGAGTTTGCATTTCTAACAAGCTCGTAGAGGGTGGCAACGCTGCATGTCCAGGTGACCTCTTGAAGTAGCAAGATCTTAGAGAACCAAGTAAATGGCAGAGGAAATACAAGCAGGATAAGACAGGAGCATATTGTCACTTTCACACCAGAAGAGGCAGCAGGCCTGGATTTGGCCCCAGGCCCCAGTTCAACATAATCATTATGATTGTTGTCGCTACCACATGCACCAAAGGAATCTAAGAGCTTGGAACCTCAAGGCCCAATGGCACAGTTTACTACGCTAACACACCTTAAAGTTAAAGGAAGCATGTACGCTCTCCTAGGAACATGACAGATAAGGTGCAACAGAGAAAGCGGGGTGG
>NW_012103599.1:2582617-2613846 GCF_000951045.1 Mandrillus leucophaeus
TGTTGATGGTTTTGTTACCCATATTTTAGAGAAGAGGAAACTGGAGACTTAGAGAGTTAAGAGACTTATACAGAGCCTCAGTACTCCCAAGCATTTAGGACTAAGTGGACTTTAGTCCTGGTTATTCCAGCTCCAACTCTGAGGCTTGTTTCCATATTCCCCTGTATCACATGGATTAACCAGTGTTAGTGACCATCCGGCTAAGAAATTAGCAGTGGCTCTCAGTGGAAAAGAGCTACTTGATTCTAATGATAATAATAATGAAAACAACTGCCAGCTTCCTCTGCTGTTGGTAGGGCCTCCTGGGTTGGTCCTGTCACATCCCATCATGTCACAGGGCATGCGAGATCACGGGGCCGAAATAACCCTGGGCGACTAATGTAAAACAGATTGCATGTGACACCTGCCCTTGGGCTTCCCAGCGTGGCACTTCAGCCCCTCTTGGCTCAAAGAGCATTTAATATACCCGCAGAGTGCTGGGTTCCCCCAAGAAACCTCCTGCAGACAGTGTAACTCTGGAACAGGATCCCAGGCTGTGTGGAATCTTGAAAAGGTGAATGACATTAGAGACACAAAGTCCTGTTAGTTTGGGCTGGTTACTCAATGTCTCTGAGTCTCAGTTTTTCACCTGGAAGTGGGAATAAGGATAGTACTCCGTTCTTTGAGTTGTGAGGGTTAATTGAGCCAGTGGTGCCAGATCCACAGTAGGTACCCAGGCAAAGAGGATCATTGTAGCTTACTTTCTTCTGGATTACATCATCCTTAATTTTTCTCTTTCCCGCTCCTCTCAGAAGTCATCACGAATTCTGACACTTCTAAATTATGCCTTAAGCCTATCTGTATTGTGCCTAGTTACTACCTTAGTCTAAATCAGCTTCACCTCTAGCCTAGATTACTATACTAGCTTCTTACCTGGTCTTCTGCTTGTACTCCTGCTTGACAGAGCATCTAGAGTGATCTTATTAAAATACAAACCAGATCATTCGTTCACTTTTGTAAAACTCTTCAGTGGTTTCCAATTGCACTTTAAATCAATCTGTACCCCTTACCCTGCAAGCTGCCACCTGCTGTGGTCCCTGCCCACTTCCCCACCTCCACTGAATGCCCTTTGCTCCCCAGCTCACTGTGCCTCAGTCATGATGACCTTTTTCTTCCTTGGATGCACCAAAACCAGTGGCCTGAGGACCTTTGTACGTGCTGTTTGTCCCCTTCGCCTGGCATGCTGTTCTCCAAGATCTTTGCATAGCTGAGAAGTTTGTAGCTCTAAACACGTGGTTCTTTCATTTTCATAAGACTATAAAGTTAGCAACCTCTGATATCTGGTTAACAGTTCACTTTGTGCAGGTTATTCCAGGTGTAGATAGCACGGGTTTAGGTTGTCATTTAGAGAACCACCTGACGTCTCCGTAGAAACTCACCACATTCTCTCCCCCAGTGACTTTCTAACACATTACAGTGTTTTAATTTTCTTCATGTACTCAGTAGTACTTGAAGTTTTCTCATGTATTTGTCAACAGTTTTTCTGCACCCACTAGAAGGTATACTCTGGCCAGGGTTACAGCACTAGTTCCAAGCAGTGTCTGCCGTATAAGAGGCACTCAGCAAATATTGATTGATTGGATGAATACATGTTTTGTATTATATATTAAAAATAAGTAGAAATGAGTTTTTAAAAATAAGAGGGAAGTCTTTCAATGTCTGCGTTCAAGCTGAGGTTTGGGATCCAGTGGCTGTGGACAGGCCTGATGGGAAGGGTGGGTGGAGGAATCACTCATCTTCAGAGCACTGAGGTATGGTGAGAGACCATCTCATACAGCCTACCGCCTCCTGATACTTTGATTCACTTGTTCGGTTATTTGACAAGAGCTCGCTGTGTGCTGCTCTGTGTGCTGAACTCTGAGCTTATAGCAACTAACCATGAGAGACCTGGCTCTGCCTTTACCGAGCTTATAGTTTGACAGTGAAGACTGGCACTGAGGGCAAGAATTTTCCACTGAAACAAGTATTTAACAAGAGAGCAGCACAGGAGGGCCTGGGAGCATTTTGTAGAAGGCCCTGTTCTGGAGGATCAGGGAGGCATCTCTAGAGGAGTGACATCTAATCTGAATCTGGAGAACACCTGACTCTGTCCACATTTTCTCATCAGCACTTGAGGAGGGTGGAGGGTTTTGCGGACTGGACCAGCAAAGGGGATACTTTTTTTTTTTTTTGGAATTCCTCCACCCAAATGGCACCTTTTTCTTTAAAAAAAAAAAAAAATTAGAGTAGCCTATCTGGACTAGCAACAATCCTAGGGGGATGTTGATATCCTCATTGTAGACGAGGAAGCTGTGGCTCATTCACACCACTAGTAATTGGTGGTTTAGGCTCATGTCTCCATGACTGAAAGCTCCATCGCTTTTCAGACAACTAGAGGTGCACCCACTCCATTGCAATCATGAGGAATTTAAGTTTCAGGACATTCCATCCTGCTTTTGTTTCCTCAACTACTAGACCTGTTCTGGATTTTTAGGAGTTAAAAAGTTGGCTGATGCTCTTTTCAATCCTAACAAAACGTCTCACTCTCTATAGTCCTTTGACATCCCCTGGCAAGTGAGAAACCAAAATGTAAGGGGGTCCCTTTTTTTTTTTTTTCTGCCAGCCAGCCTAATGATTTGGCATGCTGGCAAGTGAGTGGTTTTGAACCATGAGGCTGCTCTGAGTACCTGCATCCTTGTCCTCATGCAAGTCACCAAAACCGTTTGTCAAATGGCCAATACCATCTTATGCAGGGAGTCGGGGAAATGCTCATGAAATTGATCTTGAAGCACTTGGCAATTGCAGGCTCCATAAGCATCCCGGGTAGGAGTAATTAACTTATTTTGGAGGATGGATTTACTTAGGAAAGCTCCAACTGCAATGAGGGTGGGCCCTTTTCCTGTTGCTCCTGGCATGTGCTCTTCTCCAAGTAACATTTGCAGCAGTCTGGGTGGTTTGTCTGCTTAGAGCCATCCAGAAAAGTTGGTGGGAAAAGCCAAGAGGCCATTGGCACTCAGAGACTGGGGTTGGCACCAGTCACAGTGAGAAGCATTACTTTTATTAGCAACTTAGTCATTTTACAGCAGGCGTGGCAGAAGTGCCTCCTATGCAGACGCAAGACGCTAATGTGGTTATTAGGGTAAGAGGAGCAGATATGCCCAGTATCCCACAAAAGTCCCAAATTATAAGCATAGCACACCTTTCACTAATGTGGTAAGTCTTAGCTTATAGGCTTGCATCCTGAAAAACCTGCTCTCAGTCTCTCTTAGGTCATGTGCTGTGATGTTTGAATCCTAATTCTGACATTACCAGCTGTGGGACTTTGTCATCACAAGACTGACTTCCCTATTCTCATCTGTAAAGTAAGGATGTTAATGGCATCTACCTACTAGAATTGTTTCAAGGAATAAATGGGTTAATACAAGTAAAGCTCTTAGAACAGTGTCTGGCACTTAGTGCTCAGTGAGTCCTTGGGATAACCCTCCAGAGAGGCCAAGATCTGGGCTGTGCTGCCGACTGCTTTTTACCTCATCCTAACAATGAAAGGACACAGTGTGCCCTCCATCAGACCCTGTTACAAGCTGAAGCTCATAAAAGTCAGAGGGAGAGGTTTGGAAATTTAACCCAGCTGGGGCATCCCAGATGAAAAGGATTAGTATTTAAAGAGCCGTTACAGTTTATACTAGCAAACACACAAATAGGCAGATTGACACTTCCTGCCTCAGGGATATGGGGCTTCTACCCTTTCCAGACTCACAACCCGCTTTGCTGTGTGTTTTCTCTTTCTTCCCTTTTCTTGTTTAATATAATGTTTGCTTCCTTTGCCCATCAGTAAGCACTGAATATTGGACATCTATCCTGTAGAGGACTGGGATTGCTGGTGTGATAAGGGAAAGTCATGATTCCTGACCTTGGGGAATTTTTCAATGTTACAAGCAAACTGGGAAATATACACTTATGTGTTAGCACGTTTACCCTGGCCAAATTCCATTTATTCTTTCAATCCCATCTCAAATATCACCTCCCCTAGGAAGCTTTCCCAGAGTTCTCCTAGCAGAGTTTCAGTTCTCTCTCTCTCTCTCTCTCTGTGTTGCTTTCATAAAACTTTGCCTTTTACCTTATTGAAGATGTGATAATCTGCTTGTCTGACTCATGTGTTAGATTAGGAGCCCCTTGAGGGCAGAGACCATGGAAAAGCAGCCTAGGGGGATGGTATAGTGTTCTTATTTATCTCCACAGCCTCTAGTCCTTGGGGATACAGTGTATGCTTATTGGTCAAAATGGTAAATACATGTAAATGGTAAATAATAAAATAATAGCTAACACTGAGTACCTCTTGAAAAGCAGTTCTTATTCCTTCTCTGCTATAATGGTAACCAACATTTACTAAAGGCTTTCTTTTGTTCAGTGTGCTTTTTCCTTCAGTAGCTCATGTGATCATCCTGCCTTAGGAGGAA
The DNA here is from genome assembly GCF_000951045.1 of Mandrillus leucophaeus. Classification (NCBI taxonomy): domain Eukaryota; kingdom Metazoa; phylum Chordata; class Mammalia; order Primates; family Cercopithecidae; genus Mandrillus; species Mandrillus leucophaeus. Next base: position 2,587,093 of record NW_012103599.1, read on the forward strand.
GTATAGTTAACAGATTATAAATGGAGAGACAAGAGGCACATGGAAGTTTTGGATAATTCCTGCTAGTATTCGGATCCAGCAATCTGGCCCAGAACCTAGTCTCTAAACAACTACATGGATCTGTCTCTCACTGTGAGTCTGTAGACAGTTTTAGGACTTTAAAAAAAATTATTGTTATACTTTAAGTTCTGGGGTACATGTGCAGAACTTGCAGGTTTGTTACATAGGTGTACACATGCCGTGGTTGTTTGCTGCACCCATGAACCCATCATCTACATTAGGTATTTCTCCTAATGCCATCCCTGCTCTAGCCCCCCACCCCCTGACAGGCCCCAGTGTGTGATGTTCCCCTCCCTGTGTTCATGTGTTCTCATTGTGTAATGGGATCTCCTCTCTCTTACTTTAAAGGCAGGGATTCTGGCTTATTGGACTCTGCTGTGAACTGACCAAAGTCTTTATCTGTTCAACAGTGGTCAGGTTCTTTCTAGGGGGTTTGGGAACCACATTTCCTCCCCAACAACCCAAGTTACAGTGAAAGCAAGTCATCGGCTAAATTCTTCATAAGTACAAGCATTGATTAGCCAGCAAGCATAAAAATCATCGTAAATCTCTTTTCTTTAGGCTCCAAGTAATTCCTTCTTTCTATCTTTGAGGCCCATGCACCATTCTTGCATAAAAAATTCAGGATAAGACAAGCATAATACTCTGATATCAGGGTTGGCCAGTCTTCCAGCTGCATCAGGTGATAGACTTACTGAGTGGGACACACAGAACCTTACAGAATTTTGGACCTAGGTAGGACTCCTCTTGTTCGTGCTAGAGTGGAGATGCCCATACGACGTTGTAAGCCCATCACATTTCCTGACCATCGCTCACTTTATGAATGAAAAATTATTTCTAATGCCCCATATTAATCGATGCTCATTAATGACACCTCAAATGCAGATTTAGATAGCAATATATGAAGTGCTTATGGTTTCCTCCTTTATATTTGTACCAACTTCTTTTCACATGTGTGAATTCCTAATTAGGGTACTAGAAATGTGAATAACCATGCCAGGGATGTAGGTCCTAACGTTAACTGTCCAACCCTCAGAGGTAGATTAAATTTAACTGAGAAACACGCATGTTCATCTCACTATCAGTACTCAAGAGCTTTAAAGTAAATCACAGAAGGCTGGGCACAGTGGCTCAGCTTATGCCTGTAATCCCAACACCTTGGGAGGCCAAGACAGGTGGATCAGTTGAGGTCAGGCGTTTGAGACCAGCCTGGTCAACATAGCAAAACCCCATCTCTACTAAAAAGACAAAAAAAATTAGCTGCGTGTGGTGGTGGGTGCCTGTAATCCCAGCTACTCTGGAGGCTGAGGCACGAGAATCGCTTGAACCTGGGAGGTGGAGGTTGCAGTGAGCCGAGATGGCACTACCACACTCCAACCTGGGTGACAGAGTGAGACTCTGTCTCAAAACATAAAGTAAAATAAAGTAAATTACAGACAATATAACAGAGGTGCTCAGAGGTTGTGTGGAACAGTGGAAAGAGGCATAGCTCTGAGGTCAGACAGAATGGGTTCAAATCCCAGCCTCTTTGTGGCAGTGGGCCAGTGACCGCATCTCAGAACCTCGAGTACAGTAGTCGTCCTTTCTCCAAGGTTTTGCTTTCCAAGGTTTCAGTTACCCTCAGTCAACCATGGTCCGAAAATATTAAATGAAAGATTCCAGAAATAAACAACTTCTAGGTTTAAATTACGTGCTGTTCCAAGTCATATGGTGAAATCTCACACCTTCCTGCTCAGTTCTGCCTGGGACCTGCATCCTCCCTTTGTCCTGCGTATCTAAGCTGTCTACAATTCCTAGGGCCTGTTAGTCACTTCATAGCCATCTGGGTTATCAGATAGATCCTCACAGTGTATACTTGTCTTGGTGTCACAGTGCTTGTGTTTGAGTAACTCTTATTTTATTTAATAACGGCCCCAAAGTGTAAGAGTAGTGATGCTGGCATATTACTATGTTCTGTTTTATTATTAGTTATTATTGTTAATCTCTTACTGTTCCTAATTTATAAATTATACTTTATCACAGGTATGTGTGTATAGTGAAAAATAGTATATATAGGGTTCTGTACTATCCACGATTTCAGGCATCCACTGGGGTCTAGCAATGTACCCCTCCTTTGGATGAAGGGAAACTGCTATACTCATATTATCTACTCATAATAATGCCTACCTTACGTGCTTGCAGTGAGGATTAAATTAGGTAATATTTACAGAGCACCTAGCTCAGGGGCTGGCTCTGAGCCATCCAATACATAAAGTCAATATTATTAACCTCAGTTCCTGGCCTGTAGCAAGATCAATAGACCTGAGGAGAATGAGCTAAGGGGAGGCTACCTGGCATGGGAGGAAGAGGTGGAAAAGGTGGAGGGTTGGTAGATAGGATTCTTGGCTGGCCTCTGGGGGCCCCAACTGAGTGGGAATGGAGAGGAAGTGGGTTGATGGAGTCCCATTATGTGCAGAAAGAGGGGACCTCTGCTTGGGTGGAAAATGAGGAAAAAAGGCAGCACTCAGGTCTTGGCAAGAATAGCCCGGCCTCCCTTCCTTCAACCCATCTTCTGAACTGGAAAAAGACTGTTGGGTGCTGTATGAGAGGTGAGGCCTACCGATGAGAGTCATCGTCATGTAAATCCTCTACCATCCTGGCTTGGTCGATAGCATTTCTACTGCCCCCAAAGCCAAGGAAGAATGATGCCCCTGATGGTTCTTCCCATTTAGAAGAAACTGCAGTTTACACACATTACCTTGTCTGGTTTTCAGATGTCCTCAAGTGATGTTATCATGATCTATCATTATTTTCCGTGCTTTATAGAAGGGAAAACAGTCCCAGAGGAGGTAGGTGACTCCTTTAGCCAGTAAGTAGCAGAGGCAGGATTTGAACCTGTATCCAGCCGATCCTGTTGCTCTTGCTGTAGAGGAGAGGCAGCATATGGGTGTTCTCCCAGCTTGCTCGGTATTCATTCCATTGGTTTTTACCTGGAGCTCGAAGGCTGGAACTGGGTGGTGGAATGGCAGGTGTAGGGCCAGAGCTGGTAGAGTGAGTGGTGACAGTTCTGAGCCTTCTTTGCCCACCTGTCTGACAGCCCTTTATCTCTGTAATAATTGCCAAGAGACCTGAAAGATGCCTCTTCCCTTCCCAGTTGCAAGGCCTGAGATTGAGCCCAGGGATCTTGCCAGCCTTAATTGACTTGTGTTGAAAATTATAAGAACTGACCCTCTTTTTAATTTTCCCTAAATTAAACACTGTGGAACGATCAAATGATGGAAAATGACCAAGAGTCCTGAGAAAGGATTATCCATCTGGCATCTGATGGAACTTAAGAGGCAGGGCAGCATAGTGGTGGTACCTGCTGCATCTTATAGCTGTGGGGCCTTGGCCAATCTTCTGGACCTTTCACAGTGCATTTCATTTTCTTATATGTAAAACAGGGCTAATAATACTGGCCTCAAATGGTTGTGACAGTCACTGAGATTCTCCATGTTACTTGCATGGTACTAGGCAGGAGCTTAATCATCCCCAGAAGTGGGCTTAAATAGCCCAGTAGGAGTATCAAACCGTCATTCAAATGTCTGGCATGTAATAGGTGCTCAATAAATATTTGCTGAATGAATAAGCGTGGTTGCTCTGCTTTCTTTCATAAGTTTTCCAACTCCATCACAGAAGAGTTAAGAGACCATTAGGATCTTGGCTTTTCATGGGCAGAGATACTAACATTTATTAAACACCAACTGCTTTATATGTTTCATTTAATTACAAGAATTCTGAAAAACTTTACTATGCCTGTATTTTAAATGAAGAAATTAGGGCCTTGAGAGGTTCAGTGAGAAAAGCAAGGTCACCCAGCTAATTGGTGGAGTTGGGATCTGTAGGCAGAGCTGTGACTATAAAGCCTGTGTTCCCACCAGCAAATGCCATGCAGTGTTGAACATACACATCCCAGGTGAGACATGCCCTCTGCCTGGACTGAACATGCAAGAGCCAGAGCAAGTTCCACACCTTTGTGTCTGGATGTGGGGTCAGTACAGCTTCTGCACAATGAGCCACAGTGAATGAGGAAGTACAGAGAAGCAGGGTGAGGGCTGATGGGAGCCCCAAGGCTCGGGAGCTGGACTGTGTCTCAGCCTCAGCCTCCAGCTAGCTGCTGCTTTGCAGGTGCAGGATTCAGTTTGGGTTCTGGGTGGTGGTGAGGAGCTATGTGAAGGAGAGCAATAAAGCAGTGATAAACATCCCTCATGGTAAATCCCCTATGGTGAACATAAGGGATTCGATGATAAGAATGAGGTCAAGATCCTGTGGGTGAACTCCACTGGTATGGACTTGGGTGGCCGGTATAGAGCAAGAGGCCTTGAGCTTCGCAATGAGGGCCTGACTCTGAGCTAGACTCCCCTGGTTTGAACTGAGTCATACCACTCACCCTCTGTGTGACTTTGGACAGAGACTTACACTCATTAAGGCTCAGTTTGCTCATCTGTTAGGTGGGCATGATGCTGGTGACACCAGCCTCATGGACTTGCTGTGTGGATCAAAATGGTGTCAGGCCTATACAATCTTCAGCAGAGCACCTGGCTGCTGTAGTAAGCGTATAACGAATGTTAGGTGCTATCATTGACAAAAAGGCCACATTTTACCCTCAACTTCACTTATTTCCTAAATGGATCCTATGGGATGGTTCTGACAGATAAAAGTGTTTACCAAATTCTTACCTCCTAACTTAGACTTGCAAGGACTGCTAGGCAGAATCTAATTTAATACTTATTTAAATGTAACAGAAAGAAAACACTTGGGTTGGCTTTGGCAGGGTTTCCCTTTTTTAAAAAAAGTATATTTTACAATTTTGGCTTTTGAGATATCAGGGTCCTGAGGGACAGACAGCCTATGTCTAATGTCTGGGCCTGAAAAGATCCTGTAAGAGACAGGTCTATGGGGTCAAACTGGCCTTTCAGACTGAGCCTGCCATAGATTTTCTGAGGATTTAGACGATGTGACGGGGAGTTAACCCATCCCACACTGTAAATTATTTTTTCAAAGGAAGGATGAGGGAGCCAAGAAACAATTTATCATGCTTCTTTTACATTTTGACTCGGCAAGAATTTAGCAATCTGCCATCCATCTCCAGCTTTGTTTGATTTGGGAGAATTTTTTTTTTTTTTTGTAGAAGGGAGAATGATTATAAACCAAATGTTGAAAAGTAGCCTGTTGGTTTTTCGGTGTAGTGTAAAATATGGTTCAGTAATTCATTGCCCAGCCTCCCTCCCCTACCATCACCACCACCAAAGAAACAAAAACTAATGTCCATGTTCCTGGACAGCAAGAGTTAATTTTCAGCCTTTGGTTAGGAAAACAGAATGGAGGGAACTTCATGAACTTTATGCTTATAACTTAGTTCTGCAAGCCCAGGAGATCATTGGTCAGCATCAGATGAGCTAAGATGCAGTTCTGCAGCTGCTGAAGACCAGGTCCTGTTGACAAATACATTTGTCTTCAAAATTTAGCACAAACAGTTGAACAGTTGAAAATACTATACTCTCAAAATACAACGAGGAATAGAAGTGTTCCTGAAGGGGGCATAGAACTTAATAATATTGATGAGGATGATGATGATTAGAACTTTATAATATTAATGAGGATGAGGATGGTGATTAGAACTTACTTACATTGATAATGATGATAATGATTACAATTTTGTACTATTGGTGATGATGATGGAAGAGGAGTAGGAGTAATTGCCATGTATGCAGCATCTATGCCAGTAACTTTCTGTACCTTGTTTAATCATCATAACAGCAAATACCTGTTTGAAGTAGATTTTTAAAGCCTCATTTAATAAATATGGTAGGGAAAGGTCTCTGATATTAAGCATTTTGCCCAAGTCTACGGAGAAGTGAGTAGATAAGCATGAATTCAGATGCAGATCTGCACTTTCAAAGACTGTGCTCGAAACCCTGATGCTACAGTACTGTCCAGTGATTAAAGCAATATGGAAGGAAATCACTAGAATATAGTGCCATGTACGTTAAAACAATGGTGTCCAAGGGCTCACCTTTGACTGGAATGCTGGGCAGGGTCTCCTAGAGGAGGTTCCACTTAACGTTGGGCCTGGGGGGCGAGTGAGCAGGAGTTTCCACTAGTGAGGAAGGGGAGTGAAGGATTTGCCAGCAGAGGGCACAGCCTGTGCCAAGGTACAGCTAATGGGAAGTCAGAGACAGGGTGAAGTGGTCAGGTTAATTGTAGAGGGTGGCACAGATCAGGCCTAGGTGTGCTGAACTAAGTAAAATCAAATTTCTCTAATGGAAACCCCCAAAAGTGGTTAAAACACAACCTCCCTCTAATCATTTACCACATGGTTTTTAAATTCTGTGGTTAGTTTACCAAGAAGGCCTCTTAGGATTATATATAATGTCCACATACTTGATTACTGAGAAAGGAAACCAAGACTATATTTAATCACAAACTGTACAGTGTCAGAAAAAGTCCTGCTACCCTGTCTTGTCACTATCCTGAGTGGCAGTAATTTATAGCTTGAAACAGCAGCTGGAGCAGGAAGGAGCCTTTAAAGCAGTCACATTTGTTGGTTAACTTTGGTTAACCCAGAGGTCAAAAGCAGTTTCTGTCTAGCACATTAGATAACTTTTGAAATGTTTGACATATTGCAGGTAGCATTACAGGAACATCCACACTTGTGATAAAAGGAGTTATTTATGAGGTAGCTGTGGTTTCCAATGTAAAGGAGAAAAAAAGTCCTGTAAATTATGAAAGCTTTGGTAACAATCCCAAGTTGGATGCTGCTGGCCTTTCTGAGAGGGTGAAAGGGAGATTAGACAGGAATAAAATGGGAAAGTCCATTTAAGTACACACTGGCACCCCAGTGGCATTACCTGCTGATTGAAAGACCATTATGGAGAAAGGATTAATGCCTTCAGCCTTCCCATTAGTTGTCTTTTATGTCATGAGTTGCTATGAAGAACTGTACTACTGGTGCTTTCCAGCTGACCTGGTATTGTCCAGAAATAAGTGAAAAAGATCTATTGGTTCCAAACACATTATTGCAGAGCACTTGTAATCTATTCATTTTCTGCCTTGGTTTATCAAAGCTAGGAAAGGGATGCTCTGAAGTGAAAAGGTAGAGACCTCAGATTCAGCTGCTTTCTGAGGTCTCTCCTCTTCTGCTACAGAACAGTCATTGTGGTATTTAATAATAAAATGCATGCTTTGGGGGGAATAATGACTTTTCTAAAACACCCTTACCTGAAATGCTTGAAGGTTTTGCTGGAATGCTAACTTTCCAGCATTTAAAGAATATATAACTAAGTTAAGAATTATGTTTTAACGCATGAAAGTTGAAGTTAATTGGAGAGAAAGAAATGTGTTTTATTTTATTTTATTTTTTGAGACGGAGTCTTGCTCTGTCACCCAGGCTGGAGTGCAGTGGCGCGATCTCGGCTCACTATAAGCTTCGCCTCCCGGGTTCACGCCATTCTCCTGCCTCAGCCTCCCAAGTAGCTGGGATGACAGGCGCCCACCACAACGGCCGGCTAATTTTTTTGTATTTTTAATAGAGACGGGGTTTCACCGTGTTAGCCAGGATGGTCTCGATCTCCTGACCTCATGATCCGCCCACCTCGGCCTTCCAAAGTGCTGGGATTACCATTAGATACTTTTCTTCTTCCTTCTTTCCTTCCTTGTCTACATTCAAGTCGCACACCACATGATGTAGTGATCTGGGAACTAGCCTTGGAATAACACATCCTGCCGATGCCATTTTTAGCTAGAGATCTGGGGCAGGTGATGTTACCCTTCTGAGCACTTTCCTTAGCTCCTTGTAAGGTTGCTATCAGGAACAAATGAAGTTCTGTGTATAAGAGTCCTCTGAACATTTGCAAAGTACTGAGCAGATGTACCGTAGTGAATATAAATTCCCTGAGGGCAGGGGCCGTCTCTGATTTAGGCCTCTTCATATTGCCATTACCAAACACAGGGCCGTTTGTTGACTCAATGAGGCAATCAGCCAGTAGACAACTTTATCTCATCAATATCTCAGTTTTATTATGTGTCCAGTGTGTTTCCTGTCTGGAGCTTTGATAGTTTTTAGAGCTAGAAGCCAGTGATATGGTTTCTCAATTAGGAGATGTCTGATAATTGGCCAAGGAAATGGGCCAAGATGTTATTAATTTTCTGCTTCCTTCACTTGACTATATGCTCCTCCAGGCCAGGGGTCATGTCTCATTCATCTTTCTATCTCTTAGTGACTGAGCTTAGCACAATGTTTTGCACTTCTCAGTGAGCAGGCAATGCTTCTGGATGGAATGTTCAGTGGCCCTGGGCCGTCCTTTTACTGCCATCCCAGACCCATTGCCACTCCCTGTTCTGAAATGAGATCTGAACTTCAGCAGGTTTGCGGACTTGCTCTTCCTCCACTCTAGGAATACCCTACCAGGTACCTACACTGCAAGACGGACCCTTCTACATTCTGCAGTGAGTTCATTGCATAATGTCTGTTGCCCACTTTAGAGCGCAGACATCCTTCTAACTTCTGCAGATGTCATTGAATTTTTTTTTTTTTTTGTAATTATATGGCTGAATCATTTACACATGTGTGGTGACCACATCTCATCTTCTAGTGCAAGCTGCTCTGGATAGCCATCTTGGGCATGGCTGGCCCAGAGAAGTGAGTGGTCCTAACATTGAATAGAGAAAGGAAGGAGCCACACTGGCAGTACAGTTGTAAATCAGAGCCTGAAGGTGCTTTTGGGAAATGAGGGTTATCTGAACCTAGAGGCAAGAAATATGTCACAGAAGGAAGTTAATAATTTCATTCGTGTGTTTTTAGTGTCCATGTGACATGGATTGCAAAGGAGGAGCCTACTGAGTCTGTAAATATTGATTAGTTACTTGTTCCAGTGTTTATATAGTTCCTGTTGCTGTAGAGCCCATGTAGACAGGCATTTAGACTTGATCACACATTCAGAAGGTTCACAGTTGGTCTACTACAGTGCTCTTCTGCCTAAATACCACCAGATTCTCCCTAGCCCTCCTTCCAAATCCTGGCTCCCTCTTCTGTTTCTAGTCTCAGCTGAGATTTTACATCCTCAGAGAAGCCTTCCTTGATACCCCCAGAGAATATATAGTTGGCCCCCCATATCCATGGGTTCTGGATCCACGGATTCAACCAACATCAAATGGAAAATATCAGGAAAAAAAATGTGTCTGTGCTTTACATGAGCAGAATTTTTTCTTCTTGTTATTCCCTAGACAATACAGTATAGCATCTATTTACACAGCACTTACATTTTATTAGGTATTATGAGTAATCTAGAGATGATTTAAAGTATACAGGAGGATATGCATAGGTTATATTGCATATACTAAGCCATTTTATATCAGGGTCTTGAGCATCCATAGATTTTGGTATCTGAGGGGATCCTGGAACTAATCTCCCAAGATACTGAAGGATGACTGTGTCTGGCTTGGTGTACCAGAGCTCCCTGCACCTCCCCTTAGTGGCTTTCCCCACACTGAGCACCATTTATGGTCATTACCTTTTTACTCAAGGCTCCTTGAGGCCTGAGTGTACCCACTTACTCCCCACTGTATTCCCAATGCCTTGCAGAGGGAGTTGCTTCATAAAGACTGACTGGATTGCTGTTCAATGAAATCTCCATGAAGGTCATAATATTAATCACATCTTTCACTAAGGTAGGTTTCAAATTTTTGTTTGTCCTTGTAATTATTTTGTTTTAATTTTAAAAAAACTGGAATTTAGCCTGGGTGCAGTGGCTCATGCCCGTAAACCTAGCACTTTGGGAGGCCAAGGCAGGAGGATCGCTTCAGCCCTGGAGGTCGACACCACCCTGAACAACATAGGGAGACCCTGTCTCTACAACAAAACAAAATAAAACAAATACTCAGGTGGGGTGGCACACGCCTGTAGCCACAGCTGCTCGGGAGGCTGAGGTGAGAGGATTGCTGGGGCCCAGGAGGTGGAGGCTGACGTGAGCAGTGATCGTGCCACCGCACTGCAGCTTGGGTGACTGAGGGAGACCCTGTCTCAATAAATAAATAAATAAACATAAAAATTGGAATTTTACTAAGGAGCAAATTTCTGCTTTAAATTCATTTCATATAATACCCTGGGTCATTGTCTGAAGGAAGAAGGGTCAGGTTGATTTCCAGAATGCCCAAATCACTCCTTAAATTTCTGAACCAATTGAGAAGCAGTTGTCTTTGCCAGATTCTTTTATTGCGGCTGGCAGTGGTTTCCAACCTTTGCTGCACATTAGAATCATGTAGGCATCTTTTAAAAATCCCCATGCCCAGGTCAGCTTTAAACCAGTGAAATCAGATATATGGGGACGAGAGCATATTTTGAGGATCCTAGGTGATCCTAATGTGCAGCAAAGTTAAGGAATACAGGAGTATGGATTATTTTTTCAAGAGGGTGGTATGCCAGGTATACAGCCCCTAAGTAGTAAAAACTTTGCTTATTTCCCTGAAATCTAGAGGAACAAAAGTTAAATACTTTTGGAGAACACATTCTACATTCTATTTTAATGAAAAAATTTCCAGGCATGTCAGAAACAATGTTATTCACAAAAAAACAACGAAGTTAAAAGAAATACAAATGCAAGGAAAGTATCTACCTAATGGGCTTCTACAGTATAGCTCAAAGTATGTGCTTTGGATTTGCATTCTGATTTTACAGTTCACCAGCTGTGTTACCTTGAATAGGGAACATTATACCTCTCTGAAACATGCAAAAATAGGGATGAAACCACCTATCATGGAGGGGTGTTATAAAGATTAGAAAGGATGTCCTTGGAGGATCTTGTTCTTAATGTTGGCTCCATTTCTCCTTCTGTTTCCTGCATGTTTTGAGTTAATACATTCAGCTTTCTTTCCTAAACCTGTCACCACAGACAAGTCTGCTACAAGGATCTCTGAAGTTTAGAGAGATTGACTTCCCCAAGTACTTTCTCAGTTCCCAAGGATGATCCATGCAGTGGGTTTCTACACTCATTTTCTTGTAAAGGAAGAAGCATGAGTGGGAAGGGAGGAAGTTAGGAGTTGGACCTGAGTATCCTGCATACAGGAGTGTCTGAAAGTGCACTGTTGTGATCCGTCCATCTTTTAGGAAGAGTTGGATGATGATTTTCTGGCTCTGTAGTGACTCATGACAGGGAAGGCAGGTTTTTATTCATTCAGTCATTTGATCAACAACTACATGCCAGACCAAGAAGTATCAGGTTATACCATTTTTCACTCTAAAGAACCAGGGGTCCTTAAGTAAAAAGGCTAATTCCACGGTTTGGGCAGGGAAGGTATAAATTAAACCTGGAGCACTTTGTTGTACCAGAAAGTATGCAAACATGATCAGTGATGTCAAGAAGACAGAGAGAAACCAGCTTAAAGATCTTCTGCTGGCCATATCTGGGACAATTTGAGTAATGGAATCAATAAGGACAGCAATGGATTATAAGCCATTGAATAAAATATGAAGCCACAAGTCTATTCTGTGACAGGTAGGTAAGTATGTAGATAGATAGATAGATAGATAGATAGATAGATAGATAGATAGATAGATAGATAGATAGATAGATAATGTGGAGGAAAGGAAAGGGCTCTTCCTTACTTATGCCAACTGACATATGTGACATGTGATACATGTGGAGGAAGTAGTGAATTTGTAAAGTCATCATTTTGCAACCCTAGAATTGTTGGGCAAAAATCATCAATGGATGTTAAATCGAGAGAGAGAGAGGTTGATAAGGAACAGGATATTTGCATGGGTTAAAGTATCTCCCCACATATTGCTTATTGGCTAAGACTGGGCAAATGGTAACTATCCAGTGGAGAAAATGGACAACATCTCAGCCAGATGATCAGGTTAATAACACGAATCAGAAGCAGATGGACATCATGAGGCATCCAAGTGTCCAGATGCAGGTTCGTGATGCACTGGGAAGGGCACAGCATCATTTGTGTAGTATTCTGACCAACATCGCATAACCTGAATTTAATCAGGAGGAAATATCAAGCAAACTGAGTGAAGAACATTCCTCATAATAACTGTCCTGTATTTGTCATAGGCCAGTGTCATGAAAAGCAAAGGCTGAGGAACTGTTCCAAGTTAAAGGAGACTAAAGAGACATGGTCACTAAATGCAATAGGTCACCCTGGACTGGGTTTTGTGCTGGAGGGTAGACAAAAAAATGCTCTGAAGTACATTATTGAAACAATTGAAAAAACTGGGATATGGCCTCTGGATTAGATATATATAAATATTATACACATATATTTAAAAATACCTACTGAAATATTAAGGGGCAAAGGGATATGGTATATGCAACTTATTCTTTAGTAGTTCAGAAAAAATAAATATACACACAGAATGATATAGCTGTGCTGAAATGTTGAAATTGACAAGTCTGGGTAGATAAAGGGTATATAGGAGCTGTCTGGATTACTCTGGAGTTGTCTGGATTGTTCTCTAAATTGGAAATAATTTCAAAGTAAAAGGTTTTTTAAGTATTGGAGTATAGTAAATAAGTGGAACCCAGCTGTCTGCCACCACTTAGCTGTCTTACTTTGGACAAGTCACTGAGCCTTGATAATCCTCAGTTTCCTTGTCTTTCAAGTGGGGACAACATAATACCAGTTCTTTTTGCATTATAGGGTTGTGTGCATGACAGGCTTTCTAACTGCAAAGATGTATACACATAGTTGTGACATTTTCATCTAAACCCTTCCATACCTCCAGGGCTTTGTATTGATCATAAGGCTTTGTTCCCTTCTATATATTAGACACATGTTTATAAACCATGAGGAAATGATACTACTACTACCGGTACCATTAATAATAACATCCTGGCTAGCCTTAAAAAATAATAATCATATCTAACATAGTACTCCAGCTTGAATAATACTTATGAGCTTCTGGGTGCCAGACACTGTTCTAAGTACTTTACATGCATTATCTCATTTAACCCTTACAAAATTATCTCCATTTTACAGAGGTGGAAACTGTGGCAGGAAGAGGAGGCAGAGTGAAGTTTCAAATTCAGGCATTCTACTCTCAGTTTATACTCTCAACCAGAGCCCTCCAGTGAAACCTTTATCTCCTGTTCCCAGCACCCTGCCTGGCACGGTCTGGTGTAGACCTGATAAGTGTCTATAGAATGAATGGTGGGAAAGAGTGTTTAGAAAGTATAAGGGCTCTGCAACTAGAAGGACCTGACCTAGAATCTTCACTCTTTCTTCAGTCTCTACATTCAGTTTTTCTGAGCCTTGGTTCCCATGTTTGATAAGAACAATCTTGGCAGAGAAGAGGTATTCAACAAATGGTCATGATTCTTCTTCTCCTTCTCCTTTGTCTTTCTGTTCTTATCTTTCCTTCTGAATATTTCCTTGTGTATAATGTTAATACTACTTTTAACCAGGTGTTTCTCCTCTTTTGTGTCTATTATGATTTTTATGTACCATTTTTTTTTCATACTTGTGGTGACTTATTTTACTTAAGTGCCTCCATTTAGATTTTCTTGAGGACAAGAGCCACGCCATTTTCATCTTTGTGTCCTTATTGCTCTGTATGATGCATGGCCTTGGGAGCAGGGCCATTGCTAGCCCATCTCTCACTTTGTTGAAATTTAGAGAAAGGCAATTCCTTTTAGAAAAAGCTTTGCAGGGAGGAGAACTGGTCAGCAGATACCTGTATGTGAAGAAAAGGCACCCTGTCCTTGGAGGGTCACATTTCTCTGTTAGGAGGCACAGCTTGGCAAGTGAAGCTACATTCTACCTCCTACTCTTCCCCACCGCTGGGCATTTTGTGTAATCTACAAAATAAACGATTAAGTGGGCTTGGCATGGTGGCTCATGCCTGCAATTCCAGCACATTGGGAAGCTGAGGCCAGAAGATCATATGAGTCCAGGAGTTCGAAAGCAGTTTGGGCAATACAGTAAGACTCTATCTCTACAAAAAATAATAAAATTAACCAGGCATGGTGGAGCGTGACATTTGTCCCAGCTACTCAGGAGGCTGAAATGGGAGGATCACTTGAGCCCAGGAGGTGGAGACTGCAGCAAGCTGGGATTACACCACTGCACTCCAGCCTGAGCAACAGAGCAAGACCCTGTCTTTAAAAAAAAAAGAAAAAAAGATTAAGTGCAGCAGCCATGCCTATGAGCTACTCAGGACATGTTGAATGAATGAATAGGTACACAGTTGACACCTCCTTCCTGGATTCTTTTATCTGTTCAGACTTCAGACTCCCATTGTGCCACAACTCACTCAGCCACAGAGATGATACCGAGGCTGCTTGTTGAACTGTGGGAATGGTTGCTCCTCTGTAGTAATCTTTGAGCGAAGCCCAAGAGAGGGCTAAACCTCAGTCCAGGCACTGACACCCAAACTCAAATTACCCTTCCCAGGTTAGAGCAATTGGTCTCAGCTTGGGTACAGCTCAGGACAAGCCTTGACAGCCTTGGTCTTTAAGAAGTCCGTAGAGGCATCCGGCTCCACTGGTCCCTCACCAGTGTAGTCTCCAAGTCCTTCCTGGAGAGCCACTCTCCCCAGGCCCAGGAAGGGAAAAAAGCTAATTTGGTAACTGCTGGCATTACCAGAGCAGATACCCAGTGAGAGCTCTGTCTCTGCAGGCTGGAGGTGGAGCCATGTGGTTTACTGCTCCCGTCCCCAAGCTGGCTGCTTACCTTTGCAGAGAGAACCTTGACTTTGTCATTTGATTATAGTTAGAGGTGTTCCTGCTTTTCACTTGTGATTTATTATTGTTCTTTTTCCATTAAAATAATTTTCTTCTAAGATAGCAAAGTACTAAGTATTTATTATAGAAAAGTTATGATAATGCAAACAAAAAGAAAAGAAAGAAACCAGTAATGCAGCTCAGACATAATCACTGTAAACACCAGAGTTTATTCTTTCAGTCTCTCTTTTCCCCCCATGCACACAGGCACACACACATATACACACATACACAACATAGCATCACCTTCATTTACTCATTGCATTTCGGAAACTTCATTCATTGCTTGGAAGTTTAGAGATGATATTGATTTGTGAAAGCAGTTGAATGATCGAGGAATATAAAGTATTATTAACATGTTGGGAATGGAGATGAGATTATACCTTAAATTCCACAGATATATACTTCTAGTCTCTCATGCCTGAAATAAACTTGCTGGAATGTGAGCCTTTTATGCCAAGCATTTAATACACAAAGAACCTACTTCCCAGGAGATTGGCTGAACCAAGCACGTTGTATTCCATCTTTATGATGAAATACAGATTTCCCATTAAAAGAAAAATCTCTTCCTTTCAGAAGGTTGAAAAAGATGATACTTACAAAAAAGGGAAGAAGAAAAAAAAAGAATCCCAGCTGGTTAAATTTAGGGCGCTGAAAGAGATCCAATTGGCAGATAATCCCTGGCCATGGGCCCACAACATTTTCATTTGATTGTGCATTGGATACATTTTCATTCATTTTAAGCCCTTGCCTTTCAGTATTTTGTTCCTTGGAGACAGGCAATCTAGTATCAATAGCTCTCTTAGCCTACGTCAAATGGTTTGATTTACTTAAGTGGTCTATTTCGTTATTCCAGTAAGGAGGAACCTGTATTTGTTGATGCATTTCTGAGAATGCTTGTGCAAAGAAAGGCTGAGATTCTAACCATTTTTCTTCTGTCCTCTCAGTGGTTGCCTTGTTTTAAATGGAAAGACGTTGGATAAAATGGTGAGTGTGGTTCATGGGATAAGGGTGCTCTGGATACAGAGTCAGGAGACCTGGCTTCTCACCCAGTTCTGATGCTGACATCATGGATACAGCCTTGGCCAAATCTCCTAATTGCCGTGGGCCTTAATTTCCTTGTCTGAAAAGTTGGGATAATCATCTCTTCTCTGCTTTTCCCACAGGGGTGTTATAAGGATAAAATGACCTAATTCAGTGTCTCTCAACCTCTCTTACATATAAAAATTACCTGGGGAGGTGTTAAAAAAAATACCTTTTGTTAGGCCCCACCCAGACCAATTAGAATCCTGGGCTTTGATAATTTTTTTTCTATCCCAGGAGATTATATTGTGGAAGAAGGGTTGAAAATCATCGAACATCAAGGAGATAATACATTGGAAGGCCTGAGAATGTAAATTATGAGAAAAGATTAAAACAACCCACATGAGTATGGTCCTCTGTAGTTTTCGAATGATGTCACTTGAAGACTTGTTAAGGGTCTATAAGGCAGTGGACTTCAAACTTTTTTGACTGTTAAACTAAAAAAAAACATATCTCGTTATACACATGCAATAACATGTAAATACACTCAGTCCCATATAAATACAGCTTTCACGGAACAAGACTTTCTGTGTGTGATTCACTCTAATATTTTTTCTTATTTTCTATTTCATTGCAGTTTAAACTAGTCCATTTCATTTCTTTCATTGTATGCGGGTGCAGAGCCATGGAATTGATTTAATGATCTGTTGTGCAGTCCCCTGACCTATAGTTTGAAAAACACTGATGAAGAGATGGCCTATTTCTGGGGAGCAGGCTCACCCATTGTTTAATGTTGATTCCTTCTAGTTCCAGAATCAGTCTACTGTTGCCTGGGTCGACTTTCCCACTCTCCCTCCCTTTTATACCTTTACTTGCTACATCAAACATACCCAGCAGGGTTGTCCTGGTTCTACACTTATTCGGCCCTTAATTGGGTGACTTACAGCCTTGCCTTCTCTTCCACATTCTAATTGCTGAAGTGATAGACCTTAAACATTATACTTTATTCCTCACATGAGATTTGTGAAACAAATTCAAGACATGTTGTCAATTGAATTACATATAGTTTACTAAATAGATTCTTAGCAAAAATACAAGAAGGTGCAGTTCATAGGTTGCGCTAGCTGCAACATGATGCTAGTGATAATTTTGGTCCCTGCACTTTGGAGAACTGGGGAGCCCCCAGGCCAGATCGTAGAGGAATCATCTCCCTCTTGTTCTGCCCAGATCTTTTCTTCCATGCTTCCTGGTCCTCCTAGGCAATTGTGCTATTAGAAGTAAGTTTGTTTCAGCTACAGAGAATTCCCAGCTTCTCTCTTGCACTCATTAAAGTTTGGCTGTCATAGCTCAGACACATCCTCTGTGACATTTCTTTATCCCTGGCTTGGTACTGCTTCTGTTGGCTGGTGTGTGGCTCTGGGCAGGTGCTTGAGGCTCATTGTTCTCTCTCAGGACACACACTGTAATATTCAACCTAATCAAATAGCTATTAGTTCCTTCTCTCTGCTTTACTGCCAAGGAGACTAGAAGATTTAGGTATAAATTTGGGCAGGAAGAAAACATCTTCCAGGTATAACTATCTCTGAAAACTTCCCCCAGCTTTTTTCCCGAATGTCTGTTTAATCAGTTTTATGTCTGCTTAATTTATGCTATATTGCCTCTAACTTTGTTTGACAGTGGCACGGAATCAAATATATTCAAGTTAAAAAAATGTTTCTGTGGTGGACAACATGATGTTTTGATATATAGGGACAGTGTGGAATGGCTAAATCAATTTTCAGCATATACTAATTGAGCATATACCTCAACTTTTCTTTTTGTCATGTACTTTTTAAGGCAATCTTTGAAGAACGATATTATAATTTCCACTATATAAAGGAAGTAACAGAGGCTCAGAGAGGTGAGACGATTTATATGACTATTAAACGTCAGAGGTAGGATTTGAATTCAGGTCTTCAGATTCTAAATCATGGCCTCTTTCTTCTACATCCAGGCTCTGTATATCTGTGACAGGCACAGGTCATCCTTGCTTCCTTAAGGCATATTGGATCCAAGACAGAAAAACTGGTACAAAGGATACCCTAATGCCGGGCATGATCTTGTCAAGGGTTGAGGTGATGGATACCACCATATGCCTGGCTCCTAACACGGGGAATAAGCCTTCACCAGACCTCTGACCCTTCTGAAGCCATACCTTTCACAGTCAGGTTTGCCTGAAGCTACCATGATTCACCAACATACCAAATCTTTCCTGGCAGTGGCGGCTGAATTAGGCTGGGAAGGGAATCTTGTGAAAAAATAGATCTACTTCTCCTGACCCATGCTCTCCAGGGGTTTCAGGGAGTCCTCTCTCAGACGGCTGTCTCGGTTCCACGGTGATAGGCGTCCTGAGTAAATACTCTGATAGACTAAACACACGTTGCCCATGTTGGCCCAGGAGCAGCAGTCCGGGAGCGCGCCCAGTAGAGTCCCCTGTGCAGCAGCCCAACTTGTTAATCATTGCTCTGGCAGGCTAGCCAGAATGGGGATATTTAGCTTGGGGCTTATGCATTACCGTCTATGCTAATATGGCATTCTTAGAACTATAATTTCCGTTCTGACCTCTATGGACACTCCTTATAGAGAACACAGACATAAAACAATTCTTGAAATGTCAGGAAGAAATTGCATCTAATGGAGGGTACCTCTGCCAAGGAAAACATACTTCAGTGTTAAAGCATTCCCATCCAAACAGGGAAATTTGAAAACTGCTCTTGGATCTGCATTGAAGCCCGAGCATTTTTCCATGCCCTTTAATAACCTGTAATGTATGTACCAGCCAACTCTACTGCAGGCTCCCCACCAACCAAGAGGGCTTACTGTGAAGGAGGTAGGGTGGCTGGCAGGTGATAGTTGAGACCTGTGTGAGCTGGTGTCAGCTAGAAGACCTTCCTGGGGGCTAAAGCAAGAAGATTTATAATGGGAACAGATACCATATGCCATAATGTCCTGCCTGCATCTGTTACAGTGAAGAATATGATCCCCAGTTGGGTCTTGAACCCTTGGCCCTCCTGATACCCGATACCAATGAAGCATATCCTCCACCCTTTAGGATTTCATATTAGGAGACACACAATCCGTCTTCTAAAATCACGCTGGTGAACAGATACCACTTAGTAATAATAATATTATATTGCTAATAGTTGCTGTCATTATGAGTGTTTATAATATTGCCAGGAATAAATACTTTACCTAAATTATCTCATTTTTACCCTGTCAATAACACTGCATTGGGTACTGCTATTTTTCGCATTTTACAGAGAAAACTGCAGTACAGAATCGTTAGATAACTTGGCTAAGGTCACACAGGTAGTGACTGACTGACCTGGAATTTAAAATTGATTTAGCCATTCCACACTGTTCTAGACCTGTACAAGTTGATCCCCTGAAATAACAAAACAAACAAACAAAGAAATTATCTTATCCTTTACACATTTCTATTTTATGTAGATGTTTTACCATAGATACTGTACAATAGTACAGAACTTCTTGTATGTAAGTCCTGAATAAATAAACATACATATATAATGGAGGTTTGTGGTCCATTTTTTTGTTTGTTTTACTAATTTACAAACAGATTTGGAGATTGCTGTACTTAACTACAAAGTTCAGTGGAAAGAAGAGAGTTTCATTTCCTGATAATATTATGGGAAATCTGATACTTCCAGAGGATATGAGCCAGATATTTTTGTCTCATCTGCTCACCACCATAGTTCCAGTACCAAGCCTGATGCCTAGTAGACATTCAATAAAGATGATGACCATAAAGTTTAAACCCGTGAACATACATAATGCTGACTGAATGTTTGTGTCCACTCCCTGATGCCACAGATTCTTGTATTGAAACCCTAACCCCCAATGTGATGGTATTAGGAGATGGGGCCTTTGGAAGGTGATTAGGTCATGAGGACAAAGCCCTTCTGAATTGGATTAGTGCCCTTATAAAAGAAGGCCCAGAGAGTTCCCTTATTCTTTCTGCCATATGAGATTTACAGCAAAAAGACAGCCCTGTATGAACCAGGAAGCGAGGCCTTACCGGACTCTGAATCTGCCTCTGCTGGTGCCTTGATCTTAGACTTCCCAGGCTCCAGAACTGTGAGATTTAAGTTTCTGTTGTGTATAAGCCACCCTGTCTATGATATTCTGTTATGCCAGCCTGAACTAAGACACACAGTAAATTGTCTATTGCTATGACATTATAACTCATGGTATGTTCTGTGACATTGTGCACTATGCTGAATGAGCTGCCCTACATGTGCTTCAGTGTGCTGTGAAGAACTGCAGTGAGCCAGGTGTACTTTCCTCAAGCCCCAGTCAGGCATCTGAACCGTTTGATATAATGGAGGCAGGAGTGAGCGCTCGCAATGAAAGGGGTTAGGGCAAGTCAGGGACATGGAAAAGGGAAAAGGAAAGGCTAAAATAGATGAAATCAGGTCCAAATTCAATTGCATAAGGTGATTTTTCCTGATTACCTATTGCTCCTTACCTTCTTACCAATGACTTTCTTTTTTCCCACTCCATTCCCCGCCCCCAGAAGGAAAGGTTTTTGCCTGAGTGGAGGTAATGGGGTAAGCTTCCATTAAGGGGGAAGATTTGAACCTGGCTTTGGATAGGCAGGAGAACAGCCACATTTGAATGTTTCTGTAGAAACCTGAACTTGTTTCATTCTGTGAGATAGCCTGGTTTTCTGCCCATTTTATGAATTAAGAAACAGAGGCTTAGAGTGTTCCAGCAACTTGCTTAAGCTTACTTGGAGGGTTTCCTGTTTTCGGGTGCTATTTTCTTTCTGCTTCACTCCTCCAGGAGCTGGACCACATTGACAGAATGTGTCTGGAAAGTGCCATCATTCCTCCAGATGCAAAGGGCTTTCATTCACTCCTTCAGTCTCCTGCTTAGTTGTCTCAAAATTGAAAAGGTTTCACGCTGTTTTCAGACATGCTTAAATTTCTCAAAGGGGGTAGCCTGGGAACTTGAAACTTTAGTAGTTTTTCCTTCTTGAATGCCCCTGTCCAGCCAGTGCTCTAACTTGTACAAATCAAGGAAAATGCTTTGTGTGGGGTGGAGGTGGGGAGAATGTTTTCATTTTTCATTCGACTACATTTGTAAACATACTTGTTTTTTCTGGGTTGGTCCAGTTGTCTTGACCTTTGTTTTGTAAGTATCTTGAAGATTCCTTTCTTATCCAAATCTCTTGGAATCGCTGCAGTTTCCAAACTTGGCTAAACATCTGACTCACCTGAGGTGCTTGTTAAACACAGGGAATGTCCTGACAGCCTCTGGAGATTCTGATTAAGTGGACCTGTTACCAGAAAGCAGTCCCAATCCAGCCCCCATGAAAGGATTCTTGGATCTTGCGCAAGACAGAACTTGAGTCGAGTCCACAGAGTAAAGTCAAAGTAAGTTGGTTAAGAAATTCAAGGAATAAAAGAATGACCACTCCATAGGCAGAGCAGCCCGAGGGCTGCTGTTTGGCTGTTTTTAATGGTTATTACTTTATCATATGATAAATTAGGGGTGGATTATTCATGAGTTTTCTGGGAATTCTTCCTTTTAGACCATATAGGGTAACTTCCGGATGTTGCCGTGGCATTTATAAACTGCTATGGTGCTGGTGGGAGTGTCTTTAAGTATGGTAATGCATTATAATTCACATGTAGTGACCAGTGAGGATGACCAGAGGTCACTTTAATCACCATCTTGGTTTTGGCCGCCTTCTTTACTGCATCCTGTTTTAGCAGCAGGGTCTTTGTGACCCCTATTTTGTGCCAGCCTTCTATGTCATCCTGTGACTATGAATGCTTAACCTCCTTGGGAATACAGGCCAGGAGGTTTCAGCCTCATTTTACCCAATGCCTATTTAAGATGGAGTCACTCTGGTTCCAAGGCCTCTGACAGACCTAGGGCAAGTTCTCCAAATACTTGTTTTTAGCAAGCACCACAGGTGAATGCAAGGGCAGCCAGATTTGGGAGCCAGTGAGCTATCAAACACTTTTAAGGGGAATACATGAGAGATTCCCTGCAGGAATTAAACTATTTGAAACCACAGTGAGGGAAGCAGAAAATGACATTGAAATTTCATCAAAGCTATATACCTACACAGGTGAGATTACCACTCATCATGGGAAAAGATAATGAAAATACAACCAAAAACCTTCATCAAACAATAATCTTTACTACATTTACTAGAAAATTCTAGCATCTCCAAAAATAACATGTGAAATAAAGCCCTGAACTTTCCATCCTTTAGGAGCAAGACGTTCTCTTTGGGGACTGGCTAAAGTAGAAGAAGCGTTGCAGAGCCAGTAAGTGGTTCATTGTCTGTGGTCATTAGCAAAAGAATGACCATGGCTCACCTCAGAGGTCACAGAGAAGGGAGGTAAAGAGGACAGTTAATTTCTTTACCAGGATCTAATTTATCATTTGGGGTTTCAGAGAACATGGGAGGTGGCTGTTGGGCTTGTTTTCTTTTGCAGCAAAGCTTTTTAGAGCATGACTATGAAGCAGACATTGTTCCAGGCACCCTGCACTGTTGCACCAGACAAAGTCCCTTAAGAGCTGACATTCTTGTGGTAAAGACAGATAATAAACAACTAAATGAAATACTAATACAGATCATGTCAGTCAATGAAAGCGATATGAGGAAAATAGGGTAAAAGAGGGGGGCTACGGAGAACTCGTCTCTGAGGAGGGGACAACTTTGAATGGAGGCCTGGCTGGCACAGCAGGTGCCATCAGGAGACCTCACAGAGAATGGTCTCTTACGGAGAGGCAAAAGGAATAGGAATGTGTGTGGGAGGATTTCCCAGGGAGCCATGAAGGTGATGTTCTGGGCTCTACCCTATATGCCTCTCCAGGGGCCTAGGAGGGGCCTTAGCTATTTTGCATTTGTAATTTCTCTTAAAGACACCCCCCCACACCTACCCACATCTAGTTATAGAAGCTTTAGGCCCCATAAAACCTGGATCTGCCCCTGAGAACCGCAAGTACAAAGACGTTGAAGTAGGCGACAAGCTTGGTGTAGTCTAAGATCCCTAAGAAAAAAAAAAAATTGGTGTAGACAGAGCTGTGCTTAAGATGGAGTTTGATAGTAGATTCATTCATTCATTGGTTCATTTATTAAATATCAATTTACTGAGTGCCAGGCACTACTATGAAAAAAATAAGGTCCCTGTCCTAGTAGAGTGTCCATTCTAGTAAAGAGAAACAGAAAATAAACAAATACCTATATAACGTCCCAGGTGACAATGGTGAAAAATGAAATAGGCCAAGGGGGGATATAGGGTCAGGGTATGATGGGGTGGGAAAGTTTTGCTGTTTTATAAGGGATGGGAAAGGAAGGGCTCTCGTAGTTCTGGTCTGAGCTGAGATCTGGAGGAGGTGAGAGAGTGGGCCATATGGGGGAAGAATACTCCAGGCGGTGGAATAGCAAATAGAAAGGCCCCCAAACAGGAACATGCTGGACCTTTTTGAGGAAGGTCCTAGAAATTGAGGAAAGCAGAACTAGGTGATGGAGGACCTAGGTAAGGAATTTGGATTTCATTCTAAGAGCTGTGAGCAGCCTTTGGACAGCCAGTACTCTAGAAGTCTAGGGAAGGAGAGAGCACAGGGCATCAGAGGCCTCACAGCTGACTTCAAGTTGGGTCTGGAAGGATCCAGTGGGCAGAGTTCAGCATAGAAAGAAGGCCAGCAGCAGCCACTGCAGGGCCCCAGGCGTGGAGCTAGGAAAGGTGACCCGTCTGAGGGCCATTGACAGACCAGTGCTGCCTGGAGGTGGAGTTCTCTGGGGGAAAGTGCTGGGGATGAGGTTGCAAAGGTACCTTTGCCTGAAGCATGCAGAGCCTTGAAACCAGGCCAGGGGAATTTGATATTTACTAATGTGCATACCTGAGTATCCTGAGAATAGTGGGGACTCCGAAATTTCTGTCTAGGAGCAATTTGAGGATAGCTCTCAGGTGGAGGGTAGGGGTGATGGAAGGGATAGAGGATTTGTCTCAGAGCTAGCAAGCAAAAGATTTTACCTAGGTTGTGTGTATTTACTTGAGGGTGGTTTTGTGAAGGGCCAGTGGTAAAGGTTTGAGGTCTTGCCCTAAAGTTACACTGCATAGCAAACACACTGTTTTTACTTGGATGGTATTCTATTTGGGGTTACTAAAGGGATGGGGATCAATGAAAATTATGGGGGCATTGATCCTTGCCTCTGTCCTGGGAGAATGAAAATTACATAATGAAAGGTGTGATTTAGAAAAGTGGACAAGAGTGAGTGTGGGGAGGCATTCACTCATTCATCCATTCATCCACTTAGCAATTGTTTATGAATACTCCACTGTGCCAAGTGGCAGAATGGAACTTGTATATTCCTGTGTTCACACTCTGTTCCTACCACTTACCACTTGTGTCACCTTGGGCAGGTTTTATTTAATCTCTTACAACCTCGGTTTCCTTATCTATAGAATAATAATACCAGCAGTCCCCTCTTATCTGTGAAGGATATGTTCCAAGATGCCCAGTGGATGCCAAAAACCAGGGATAACACTGAGCCCCCTATTTACTATGTTTCCTACACACGTGTACCTATGATAACAATAACAACTAAAGAACATTGACAATTATATCAATGTCCTTTAATAAAAGTCATGTGAATACAGTCATGATCCCTCTCTCTCAAAATATTGTTATACTATACCACATGTAACGGAAACAGTAGAAAGTGAAACTGTGGATAAAGGGGGACACTGTAACATGCCTACCCTCGTGGTGCTTGTGATTAGAGAGAATGTGCATATAGTGCCCAGCCCAGTGCTTGGCACCTAGTAGGTGCTCAATAAATGGTGGCGCCTACTGAGTTGCAGTAGATGGAGAGTACTGTAGGCAGAAAGCCATTACTGTGGCAGCACAGATTTCCCACAATGAGGGCCTTCATTAGGGTGAGGGTAAAGTGTGTAGGGCAGGAGATCGTTTTGAGAGGCTTGGAAGAACATCTTGAATAGGACTTGGGGCCCGAAGGATAAGATGATAATATGAAGATAATATGAAGGTCTTCAGCACAGAAAATATGGAACTAGATGCCCAAACAAGAAGGACAATTGGGAAGAAAGTAGACTGGGGAAGGAGTCACACTTTAGGTTGAATCTGGGGCTGGGGCAGCAGCCAAGTAGAGAGAGTATCTAGATTTGGAGGATATGGTGGTTTGCAGGAGTGAGACCTGGGCTAAGCAGACACATTGATTTTAATATCACTGTGATGGCATACTAGTCAGGATATAAACTTGGCTGCTATAACAAAGACTCCCAGATAACAGTGACTTATGTAAGAGAGATGTCAGAGTAATCCATGCAGGGCTTTGATCCTTGTCCTGTTGCTCCACTTTTCCTAATTGGTAGCCCTCATTTGAATGAGCCAAGGTGGCACAGCAGTGTGCCTACATTCCACTCCCAGGGAGGGGGAGATGGGAAAAAGTGAGGGCACACCCAGCTCATTTGAGGGCACAACCTAGGTATTGCAAACCCAACTTCTCACATTCCACAGGCCAGATTTGGTCATATGGTCACACCCAGCTGCAAGGGAGGCTGGACAATGTATACATTCTTCCAAGAGGCCTGATTCTTAGCTACAGTTCTATTATTTTGGAAGAGGTGAAGAACAGTTATTCAGGGCAGCTAGCAATCTCTGCCATAAGCAGTGTTAAATAAAGACCTGAGGTTGGATGAGAACATGGAGAAAAAGAGTGTGACAGAAGTATGGTCCACCCTCAGTATCCATGGGTTCTGCATCCATGGATTCAACCAACCTGGGATCAAAATTATTGGAAACAACATTGCATCTGTTCTCAACCTGTACAGGCATTTTAATACAGCATAACAGCTATTTACATTGCATTAACATTGTATTAGGTATTATAAGTAATCTGGAGATGACTTAAAGTATATGGGAGCATGTCCATAGGTGATGTCCAAATAGTATGCCATTTTATGTCAGGGACTTGAGCATCCTTGGACTTTGGTATCTGTTGGGGGTCCTGGAACCAATCCCCCGCAAATACCAAGGGACAACTGTAATTAGTTGGATTCCATTATGGCAATGGAGAAAGACCTAAGAAGTCAACGAAAAACATGGAAGACCGACAAGTAGGCAAAATGGGATGGTGTGGGTTGTGGGGTGGAGCAGTGGTTAGCTGTGTCTGATCCTGCAGAATGCAAGAGAATTCCATTTGGTGATTAGTAACATATTGGGTGGGGACAAGCAAAGTCTGGACTGCAGAGGTTAAGGCACAGACAATTAGAGGCAGTGGATGTGGATTAGGCTAGAGAGTTTAGCAAACACAAGGACCTTGGAAACTCCAGGGGCCAGCCAGGTTATGTGAAATTAAGTTCAAATGTCTGAAGGGGTTTACAGATATTAAGTTTACTTTTTTTCCTAATTAGGAAGAAGCTTTAAAAAAATCCTCTTAACTACAAGGACCTAATCCTTTTGGGGAGTTTGCTAATATGAGCATAAATTTTTTCTGTGGCAGTTTTTTTCTCCATCTCCCTCAGATAACCTTATCTCAATTTTGAATCAGAAATCTTATTTATAGCTTTTCTGGAGAGAATTATTTCAAAGGGGGCAGATTCTTTGCCCTTTGGACTTATTTTCTTTTTAAGAACAGATAAGTTATCCCTCCTTTTTCTCAGGAGAGACAGTTAAATTATTAATTTAAAAATAATGATTGTGAGCTGAAAGGGGGCGTAAATCAAAGTTGGAGATATAAATCCAGCTGCTTCCTGTTTTTGTGTTTCTTTTCTTCTTCTTCTTCTTCTTTTGAAGGGAAACTAAAAATGCCAAAGTTTCATCTATCCCTCAGGACCAGAAGAGAACTTAGCACAGCTCACATCCTTAATAGACCTGGAAT
>NW_012103599.1:2613896-2659023 GCF_000951045.1 Mandrillus leucophaeus
CGAAGGATAAGATGATAATATGAAGATAATATGAAGGTCTTCAGCACAGAAAATATGGAACTAGATGCCCAAACAAGAAGGACAATTGGGAAGAAAGTAGACTGGGGAAGGAGTCACACTTTAGGTTGAATCTGGGGCTGGGGCAGCAGCCAAGTAGAGAGAGTATCTAGATTTGGAGGATATGGTGGTTTGCAGGAGTGAGACCTGGGCTAAGCAGACACATTGATTTTAATATCACTGTGATGGCATACTAGTCAGGATATAAACTTGGCTGCTATAACAAAGACTCCCAGATAACAGTGACTTATGTAAGAGAGATGTCAGAGTAATCCATGCAGGGCTTTGATCCTTGTCCTGTTGCTCCACTTTTCCTAATTGGTAGCCCTCATTTGAATGAGCCAAGGTGGCACAGCAGTGTGCCTACATTCCACTCCCAGGGAGGGGGAGATGGGAAAAAGTGAGGGCACACCCAGCTCATTTGAGGGCACAACCTAGGTATTGCAAACCCAACTTCTCACATTCCACAGGCCAGATTTGGTCATATGGTCACACCCAGCTGCAAGGGAGGCTGGACAATGTATACATTCTTCCAAGAGGCCTGATTCTTAGCTACAGTTCTATTATTTTGGAAGAGGTGAAGAACAGTTATTCAGGGCAGCTAGCAATCTCTGCCATAAGCAGTGTTAAATAAAGACCTGAGGTTGGATGAGAACATGGAGAAAAAGAGTGTGACAGAAGTATGGTCCACCCTCAGTATCCATGGGTTCTGCATCCATGGATTCAACCAACCTGGGATCAAAATTATTGGAAACAACATTGCATCTGTTCTCAACCTGTACAGGCATTTTAATACAGCATAACAGCTATTTACATTGCATTAACATTGTATTAGGTATTATAAGTAATCTGGAGATGACTTAAAGTATATGGGAGCATGTCCATAGGTGATGTCCAAATAGTATGCCATTTTATGTCAGGGACTTGAGCATCCTTGGACTTTGGTATCTGTTGGGGGTCCTGGAACCAATCCCCCGCAAATACCAAGGGACAACTGTAATTAGTTGGATTCCATTATGGCAATGGAGAAAGACCTAAGAAGTCAACGAAAAACATGGAAGACCGACAAGTAGGCAAAATGGGATGGTGTGGGTTGTGGGGTGGAGCAGTGGTTAGCTGTGTCTGATCCTGCAGAATGCAAGAGAATTCCATTTGGTGATTAGTAACATATTGGGTGGGGACAAGCAAAGTCTGGACTGCAGAGGTTAAGGCACAGACAATTAGAGGCAGTGGATGTGGATTAGGCTAGAGAGTTTAGCAAACACAAGGACCTTGGAAACTCCAGGGGCCAGCCAGGTTATGTGAAATTAAGTTCAAATGTCTGAAGGGGTTTACAGATATTAAGTTTACTTTTTTTCCTAATTAGGAAGAAGCTTTAAAAAAATCCTCTTAACTACAAGGACCTAATCCTTTTGGGGAGTTTGCTAATATGAGCATAAATTTTTTCTGTGGCAGTTTTTTTCTCCATCTCCCTCAGATAACCTTATCTCAATTTTGAATCAGAAATCTTATTTATAGCTTTTCTGGAGAGAATTATTTCAAAGGGGGCAGATTCTTTGCCCTTTGGACTTATTTTCTTTTTAAGAACAGATAAGTTATCCCTCCTTTTTCTCAGGAGAGACAGTTAAATTATTAATTTAAAAATAATGATTGTGAGCTGAAAGGGGGCGTAAATCAAAGTTGGAGATATAAATCCAGCTGCTTCCTGTTTTTGTGTTTCTTTTCTTCTTCTTCTTCTTCTTTTGAAGGGAAACTAAAAATGCCAAAGTTTCATCTATCCCTCAGGACCAGAAGAGAACTTAGCACAGCTCACATCCTTAATAGACCTGGAATAAAACCGGGAATGGCATAGACTTCCAGGATCCTTCCTTCTACCCTCTAGCTTCCTGCCCCCCACACCCCCACCATAGCAGTTTCCATTTTTACTGTTATCCCAAGTACATAAGTAAGGAAGTGTGACTCAGGGGCCCTCTCGGCTAGAAGGCCTCTGAGCCTGGTTTTGAAGGCCATCTGAGTCCTAGGCCTTTGTGCGTGACCCATAATTATCTCTGCAAAGATGTGTCGATTGAGTACTTATTTGGGAAGAGAAGGCAGAAGGGCAGCTGCAGCACTCCCTGCACCTGGTGACTCACTCTGCTGGCCTCAGCCCATGGGGATGCGCAGTCTGGAGATCAGATGAGATGGGTTTGAGGTCTCTGAGCTTACACATTCACTGAATCTTAGCAAAAGGAACTGTCACCGATGTTTCACAGGCATGGAGTGGGCAACTAGTCTGAGTCCCACAATGAGTCCCCAAATACATCTCTTCTGTATCACTCTAGCTGGGTGGCTGGTCCTCCTCAGCTGATCAGTTCCAGCAGAGCTCATTTCTAAAGAGGCCAGGGAGTCACTGATCAGCAGAGCTCAGCCCTCAGGAAGCTGAAGAGGAAAAGTGGATGAAACCAGGGGCCCAAGAGCAACAGCCCCAGATTCTTACCCAAGCTCTGGAAGCTAACTCATAGAGTTGTTGAGGAGTGAGTGAGTTAACGCAGGTGAAGGGCTTGACGTAGTACCTAATACATCGTAAGCATTTAAGAAACATTGGCTGTTATTTATTATCAGCCCGGCCCAAGGCAGTGGCCCAAATTCCCTTAATTCCTGCTAATTCAGTGTATCTGAGGGGTCCTTAATACTGGCATTGATTTACTTTGTGAATCACTCACAAACATTGTGGTGCCTTGTGGAAAAAGCTTGTGGAACCAACTCTGTTGAGAAAGACATTTTTAAAACTTACAATTTTAAATATTTTGAAGGTAACAGATGGCTGTAGTGAAAGAATTCGAACCTAACTGAAGAGTATAAAGAAGTAAGTCTTCTCCCACTTTTCCACTAATTCTCAGTCCCATTTCTTAAACATCAAAATGGTTATTTGGGTATCCTTCTGAAACTTTAACCAAATGCATCTGCAAATATAATGGAGTTGAAAACACTACCTTGCAGATATGCCAAGAAAATGTAGCACCTATTTTATTAATTAACTACTTTTCCTGAGTGCTGCCTCCTTCCTAGTTTGGGAGGGCCAATAGAAGTGGGTAATAGAGTCAAATTTAAGTCCTGGCGTCTGGACTCTTGACATCCTCTGCTTCAGGTCTGGCTGGGCGTCTTGGGCTGGTGTCTATTAAGGAAGTCTATGTCTGGTGAACTTGTAGACACTTCTGCTGGTGGAGATTATATGCAATGACAAATGTAGCAAACATCTACTGTCACTATTGGCTCCTTCTGCATTTTCCTGAGAGCAGTGGTAGCTTTGGGGTACTACCCTCCTGCAGCCTGAATGTGCTCAACTGCCAGTGTTACTGTGTTGTTGTAATTTCATGCAACTGCAGGATCTTTGGGTATGGAAATCCCTCTGCCTCAAGGAGTTCCTAGTGGGAAGTAGCTCCAAGCAGCTTACTTTTAACAAACATAACTCTGACCCTCTTCATCTTTCTGGAATTTCAGTCCCTGTGGGAGATGCGAATCCATGATGCCAACAAGTACACCTCTTCTTTTTCCTTCTTCTGTTGCCCCAACAACAGAGCATGAGGACCCTCTTGCATCCTATTCTCCTCCTGCCCTCATTCTCCCGCCTTCCCTGAGAGGGTAGGGGAGTGGCTGCTGGGAAGGAAATGGAAATTTCATGGGTTGCATACCTTCAGAACATTATCTCCACTGCATGAAGTCTGTCAGTCATCTGTCAGTTCATCTAACGTTTCTCTACATAGTGTTTTGTAACTTGCTCTTTCACCAACTCATAACTCTTTTTTTTTTTTGGAGACAGAGTCTCATCCTGTCACCCAGGCTGGAGTGCAATGGCACGATCTAGGCTCACTGCAACCTCTGCCTCTGGGGTTCAAATGATTCTCCTGCCTCAGCCTCCCAAGTAGCTGGGATTACAGGCCCACGCCACCATGCCCAGCTAATTTTTTGTATCTTTAGTAGAGATGGGGTTTCACCATGTTGGCCAGGTTGGTCTCAAACTTCTGACCTCATGATCCGCCTGCCTCGGCCTCCCAAAGTGCTGGGACTACAGGCATGAACCACTGCACCCTGCCTCAATAACTCTTAGTGACCTTTCCATTGTGGCACTTACTGGAGTTCCTCATTCCTTCTAACAGCTGTATAGAATTTTGTCATATAACTATATCAAATTTTATTTACTAATTTCCTTAGCAACATGAATTATTTATGGTTATGCAAGTATGTCTGAAAAATACTTTATGCCCTCTGCCTGTGTTTTCTTTCCTCTTCCTTTGCAAATTTCCTTACTTGTCACCTAGTGTATAATCAATAGTATGACAGTCAACTTATTCTTTTTTTGTGAGTTCCCCAGATACTGCCCATGCCTCCTGTACACCTGTAATCCTTTGCTTAACAATTTGACAATAGGAACATAGGATTATGGTTTCAGGGAAAGAAACAGCAATAATGGCAGTTAAATTTTCAGATCCCCAGGTGCATATTTCTTCCTTAAGTGCATACTCTGAGTCCCAAGTGAGAGAAGAACACATTTAGAAAGAATTGTAAATTATTTCTCTTTGCCAAGAGGAAGGGAAGGAGGGTCAAATTATGTAGTTGATCAGTTAGGATAAATCCTGAATATGGTAGCTTCCACAATTTAAAGTTTTATCCTCTTACATAAAAGAGGTCTGGATGTAGGTGGCAGTCCAATTCTCATATAGTGGATCTATGAAATCATATCCTTCTGCTACACCTATGTCCATAGTATGTAGTTTTTACCCTTAGGACCACAAAATAGCTGCTGGCACTCCATCCATCACATCAACATTCCAGACAGGGAAACACAAAAGGGTAAAGGAAAAATGATGCATATGTCAGCTATCTGTCTGCGTTTTTAGGAGCTTTCACAGCATCCCACATAGCACTTCTCTTTACATCTCACTGAACAGAACTTGGTCACATGCCCACACCTACCTGTACCTAGGCACAGTGCCATCCTGAATAAAACTAGATATCTGTTAGTAAAGAATAAGGGAAGAGTTGTATATTAGTGTGTTCTCACACTGCTAATAAAGACACACCGAGACTGGGTAATTTATAAAGGAAAGAGGTTTAATTGACTCACAGTTCAGCATGGCTCAGGAGGCCTCAGGAAACGTACAGTCATGACTGAAGGGGAAGCACACATGTCCTTCTTCACATGGTGGCAGCAAGGAGAAGAAGAAAGAGTGAAAGGGGGAAAAGCCCCTTATGAAACCATCAGATCTTGTGAGAACTCACTCACTATCACGAGAAGAGCATGAGGGTAACCACCCTCGTGATTCAATCACCTCCCACTAGGTCCTTCCCATGACACATGGGGATTAAGGGAACTACAAGATAAGATTTGAGTGGGGACACAGCCAAACCATATCAAGATGATACTGGGTAGACAGCTAGCAGTAACTATCTCTTGTGATTTGATCCATGGTTTGGATTTCTCATGTCACCAAGTGCTGACATGTGGGATAAATAGTTGCTACTCAGAGCAGAGATGTGCAATGGCTTCAGTTGATTTCCTCACCCTCCCCCATCATCTGGGTTTCCTCCTCCTTCCTTCTAAGGATTTTTGCCTCCTGAATGATCAGGGAACCCCAGTGTAGTATTTGGCCATAATGTAGAAGCATATCACATGTTTAAAGTTCCTTTTTCTCAACCTCCTCTTCAAAACTTACCTGGTATGTGCACCATCTTTGCTGGGCACAGTAAGGCAGCTGGCTTGCTACCCAAATCAAGATGAGTTAAGGAGCTAGGATTCACTGACTTCCCATTCCAGCTCCAGTTCCCATTGCCCTCCTTACGCTTCCAAGTTCTTACCCTCCAGCTATGCTGAATCCCCTTCCTTGGATTCTTCATGTCCTTCAATAAGTCCGGACACTTGCACCAGCAGCCCCTTCAACCTGTAGTGTCCTCCTCATCCCTTCACTACTTCTGCAGGCCCTTCGCTAGCATTCTGTGCTCATTTTAAATGACCCACTTCAAGCATCGTCTCCCATGAGAAGTCTTCTCTAATCCCTTAGCATCACTATCCTCTTTCGACATCACAGAGTCCCCCACATGCACTGCTGTGACAGCGTTTATCACACTGGGTCATTGGAGTTAATGCACAAGCCCATTTCCCCCAGGTAGACCCTGCACTCTTTCGGAGCAGGACAGTAAATTTACCACACAACCTCTTACATCTAAAAGAAACATTGTCACCCATTGTTGAATGAAAGAATGAAGGAGAATGAATGACAACTTTCAGTACTTAGATCTACAGAGGGAATAAAATAATTTCCCCTCTGGTGGGGAGATCTTTTGGGAATGGGAGACCTTCCCACAGCCATGTTGTGATGAAGGTATCTCCCTACTTCGTCAAAGCACGAGCATGCTTGGAATTGCTGTTATATTAAACTTGCCAACAGCAGCTCTGTGGTCAAGACCGTCAGGGGAGAAAGTCTTAGTTTGTGCAGCTGAAGGGACTCATGAGACATCATCAGCCACTTGAATAAAATGCTGGGCTTTCTGTAATGGTTTATTTTTGAATAGGAACAGGTCCTTGGCACTAATCCTGTTTGAATCCTGGAGCTCTGTTTAGCAGAAAGATGAGCCGGAGACCTCAGGTTACATTTGTTGTTCAAGTTTGACCAGATACTTGTGTAAGTGTGTGTCATGCTGGACTTTGCTTAAGTAATTAACATTCCTGTCAAGGCTCCTTAAAAGGGTCCTGTGTTATAGAGTCCCTCAACAGGCTGGTTTAAACCTTTGAACTCCCAACCTTTCCATTCATTGCCAATTACTGATATGCTTAAGTTTCATTTTTCTAAAAAAATACAAAAAGGATTAGGTTTTCCAGGAGAAATGTTTATTATTAGGAGAACCAACCTTGGAAAGTAAGGTAATTTCGAAATGAAGAGAGTAAGTGTAGAGGTGGTATTAGAGAATGTGTTGAGGAGGAGTCTGAAAATATTTTTTAAATTAGGAAAGAAGAGAATTAACATGACTGTGATGGCAGCTTTCAGATATTTTAGGGACAGTCATGAGGATAAGTAATTTGATGTACCAGATGGCTGAACTAGCATTTTCTTTTCTTTCTTACCTTTCCCTTTCTCTTTTTTTCTTTCTCTTTTTCCCCTTCCTTCTCCCCTCCATTCATCCTTTCCTCCTTTTTGCCATTCCCTCTTTTTTAAAAACTCCTATTAAGCTCCTTTAATATTACAAGGTCTGGAACAAAAAATAACAAATACTGGCAAGGATGTGGAAAATGGGGAACCCATACACTGTTGGTGGGAATGTAAATTAGTACAGCCATTATGGAAAACAGTATGGAGATTCCTCAAAAAACTAAAACTGGAACTTCCATATGATCCAATAATCCTGTTACTGGGTACATGTCCAAAGGAAAGGACATCAGTATGTTAAAGAGATGTCTGCATTCCTATGTTTATTGTGGCAGTATTCACAATAGTCACAATATGGAAAAAACCTAAGTGTCCATCAATGGATGGATGAATAATGAAAACGTGGTATATATACACAATGGAATATTACTCAGCCATAAATATTATCAAATCTTGTCATTTGTGGCAACACGATGAGCCTGGAGGACATTATATTGAGTAGAATAAGCCAACCACAGAAAGACAAATACCGCATGTTCTCATTCATATGTGGGAGCTAAAGAAAAGTTGACTTCTTAGACGTAGAAGTAGAATCGTTGTTACCAGAGGCTGGGAAGGGTAGGGGAGAGTGGGAGAGGGAGAGGTTGGTTAATGGATATGAAATTACGGTTAGATAGGAGGAATAAGTTCTAGTTTTCGACAGCACAGTAGGGTGATCATAGTTAAGAACAGCTTAGTGTAAATTTCAAAATAACTAGAAGAGAGAAACTGAATGTTCCAAACTCAAATAAATGACAGATGTTTAAGACGATGGATATTCCAACTACCCTGATTTCATCACTACGCATCGTGTACATATATTGAAATAGGACATTTATCTCATAAATATGTACAACTATTATGTGTCATTTAAAAATTAAAAAAATAAAATTACCCAGCACTTTTGAGAGGCCCAGGCAGGAGGATCCCTTGAGCCCAGGAGTTCAAGACCAACCTGGGCAACATGGCAAAACCCCATCTCTACTAAAAACCCAAAAGTTATCTGGGCATATTAGGGTGCACCTATAGTCCCAGCTACTCGGGAGGCTAAGGTGCAAGGATCACTTGAGCCCAGAAGGCAGAGGTTGCTGTGAGCTGAGATTGCACCACTGGACTCCAGCTTGGGTGACAGAGTGAGACTGTCTCAAAAAAAGATGAAATAAAATTATTTTTAAAAAATGAAATAAAATCTTTTTTTTAAAAAAATGATTTTTCATTTAAAAAAATGAAATAAAATGATATGTAAAAGACCTTTTACATAAGGTCTGTAAGAATAGGAGATGGATCTAACTTGTTAACAGAGGTCCTCTTGAATAAGTGAGCAAAGTAATGAATGTTATTACGGTGTGCCAAGCACTGAGAATACAGAGATGAAAGACATAAGCTAGAAGAGAAAAATGACAAACAGTTCACTGCAACCTGGAGATGTTAAGTACCTGGAGATGTAAGTACAGAACTGCTAAGGGAGTGGGAGAGGGTAGGCATCTGTCCCTAACTGCAGAAGGAGGAGTAGGGGACTAAGAAAACCTCCCTGGAGTTGGTGATGATTTAACTGCACCTCAAATACTGATCAGACACCCATCAGATGAGGGAGTGGGGAGAGTGCCTCAGGCAGGGCCAAGTGTGAGCAGAGGCCTGGAGTTGAGAGTGTCACAATGTAGGCTGAGCCCAAACTGTCTCTGTGCTACCTGTGGGAAAATCAAAGGTGGGTGTGATGGGACATGATGCTAGGAGAGGTCGGGGGGCTACCCAGTGTATAGCAAGTGAAGGAATGTGGGTTCCATCTGGACGGGATGGGATACACCTGTGGATTTTAAGCAGGAGGCCAACTGGTAGCTGCGTGATGGGCACTTCTGAGGGGAAAGAGAAAATTCAGGAGCTGTTCAGTAGGCCAGGCAAGATGGTTCTCAAGACCAGGTGAAGGCTGGAACTTGGATATATAGGGTAGAGGTTGGAGAAGAAGGGACAGATTTGAGAAGTATTAGGACTTCCTGCTTGCTCAGGTTGGTTGACTAGGTAGACGATAGATAGACAGTGGGTTTCTCAGTTATAGATGACATCTGTTATCTTTATACCCTTAATCTCCAGATCGGTATTTGACACCTAATAAGGTTTGAATTTTAATACTGTTTTCTTAATAAGTGCTTTAATGAATTATTTCATGATAGTAACTTAATGTGCAATATGTGTCAAAGAGTGCTAGTTTTTTTTTTTCTCCTAATATCTGTTTCTCTTTTAGAAAAATAATCCTGGGCTGGGTGCAGTGGCTCATGTGTTTAATCCCAACACTTTGGGAGGCCAAGGTGGGCGGATCACCTGAGGTCAGGAGTTCGATACCAGCCTGGCCAACATGGTGAAACCCCATCTCTACTAAAAAATACAAAAATGAGCCAGGCATGGTGGTGCACACCTGTAATTCCAACTACTTGGGAGGCCAAAGCAAGAGAATTGCTTGACCCTGGGAGGTGGAGGTTTTAGTGAGCTAATATCCCACCATTGCACTCCAGCCTGGGTGACAGAGCAAGACTCTGTCTCAAAAAAAAAGAAAGAAAGAAGAAAAAGAATTCTGATTTGTAGCTGAGTACATTGCCTTCCAGTGGAAGAAAAGCTGCATTTCCCAGGCTCCTTTACAGATACATGACTAAGTCCTCACCAAGGAGATCCAAGTAAAAGTGTTTTCTGGAACCCCAAGAAAGGCTCCTAAAAGGTGAAGAGGAAGCATCTTCGGCTCCTCCCCTCTGCTCTCCTCTGCCTTCTTCCTGCTGTCTAGAATGCAGACGCACTGCCTGGGGTACCAGCATCCGTCTTTTTAAGGATGGCAGAGCAGTAAGATAGAAGAAATTTGGCCTTTTCTGACCATGAAGCTACTATATCAGTCTTATATATTTTTTTGAGCAAAAAACACACTTCCATTTAAACTACTTACTTTAATTTTGACTTTTCAGATACATGTAGCTGAGCCTAGTTCTAACTGGGACACTTACGAAGTGTTCAGGTATATAATCTCTTTTGACTTTAACAGCTACCCTGTAAGATATCATTCTTACTTGACAGGTGAGGAAACTGAGACTCAGAGGCATTATTTGATTTCTTTAGGGGCATATATCCACCTAAGTCTTCTGACAGAGTTCACAGCTCTTTGCTACCAGATCCCACTTCCCTTAGCAGGCACACAGCAAATGCTTATTAAATGGAATTCGCCTGAACTGCACTGTGTTTCTATACCTGCTTTGGGCTGGGTGTCATAGCAAGAGTTCAGTGTCTTGTTGGCTTCCCTGGGATAAATAAAATCAATTCTATCCTCTTTCTTCATACATATACCTACATATATATATGTGTGTGTTTATGTAAAAACTGACATAGCAATCTGAATTCAACTTATCCATTCCACCAATTCTTCATCAAATATTTGTAAAAATCTTATTGTATGTCTAGAACTGTGCCAGGAGTAGTGAAAACAAAAATAAATAAATCACATTCCCTGCCCCACTCGGAGCTTACAGTTGATCTTCAAGGGTTTTGACGAATTTATTTGCCTTCCTAATTCTGAGGTGATAATAGATTAATATGACACTTTATCAGTTTGTATGAAATTAGTTGGGCTTTTCAAAGAAAGCCCATACCCTCAGCAGTGGGGTAGTTTTGATGGCACACCATGTGCTGATATTAACACGTGGTGGTCTGATTTAGGTTGTGATTCTTGGTTTCTGAATGCGTGCTGTCACATTTCACCTACCGTGTCTGAGCACCTGGTTATGTGGGCCAGAGGCATGCCCTGAAGCTTCACCAACTTTTTGAGAACTGAGGATGAGTTTCTACGCTGGGCCTTAAGATGCTTAGCGGTAGAAAACCTAGGCAAGGGGTGTGTTAAGAGTTTGCTTAGGTGTGAAGTTTGTGTTCAACTTTCCTTATGGCCTTATCTCTCAACAGGTACAAGGAAATAAAAAGAAAGTTCTAGTATTATTATTGTTTGTTGAACACTTTTAAGTATGCCATGCACTTTACATACTGTCAATTATTTCATTCTAATAACTCCATGAAGTATCATCATCTGTATTTAACAGATTAAAAAACAGATTCAGAGAAGTTAAGAAATTTGCCCAACTTTAACACAGATGGTAAGTGGCAGAGCTCAAATCCAGCTCTGTATGACTCCAAAGCTCCGCACTAAACTGGCCCGCCTTCTTCGGTAATTTTAGATGTGTGTACTTACAATCCATCCTCATTGAGGCTGGACCAGAAGAGTGAGACCACCTGGCTTCTTGGCACTTGCTCATCGCAACAGTCGCCAGTACTAGCTGGTTACCACCATGAAGAGTGTTGTCGTTGGAAACTTTAGTAATAGTGTTTCTGCATTTAACATCTCCCCAGACATTACATTTGCTTAGGAAAAAAACCAACTTGTTAAACCTATCTTAGCAAACTGACCACAATTTGTAATATTTTCTTTAAAGGAAGAAAAATTAAACCCTGAGTTTCCGAAAGCCCATAAAGGCAGTGAAAGGACTCTTTCCACCAGGGACTTGCATAGTTGCGTGTTGTCGCCTCTGAGAATTAAAAGTGTTTAGAGCATTATTTTATTCTATTGTGCTGTTATCACCTCTATCAGTATAATTCTACAGTTTTACTTCCTGGTCTAGGGACTCAGTTTTGATGAGATTTATTGCTTATTAAAGAGGATAGCCCTTTTTTGGAGACTATCGGGTTTCAGATTAGTTGACAAAGTAATGGACAAGCTTGGAGTGATCTTGAACTAAACATCACGGGAGGCAGTGGTGCTAGCAATGAATACCGCAAGGGCTGTGGAGTCAGGTAAACCTGGCTCCTCTACTCACTAACTGTGTGATCTTGTACAAGTCACTAAACCTCTCTAAGCCTCAGTTTATTCCTCTTTAAAGTGGGGATAGGACTGTTACTGATAGTAACCCCTTGTAGGATTGTTATGGGGATTAAACCCGATGTTAGAGCTTGGGTGCAGTGCCTGACACGGGGCAAACGCTGAACATCTGCCACTCATGGTTCGTTATCATTCTTATCTTCATGTTCTATCATGTAATTTTGCCAATGTGGTTAAAACCAGTTAGTCTCCTTGGAAGTTGTCAAACAAGGAGACAGGCATAATATGCTGAGCAATTGGAGATGCCGCTCTCTTGGTTCAGTTATGCAGAGCTGTCAAAGCGACAGCCGGAATCCCCTTCCTGGAGCGTCGGCTGTGCATGTCCAGGCTGTGCCTCCTGAGTCTCCCACGTGAATTCCTCACAGATGGCAGGGCACACCCCAGCTCCGCATGTCGACATAGTCACCACTGTGGCTTTTAATGAGAACCATTCATTGTAGACTGTCGCTTTCGAGTTTTGCACAGAGATAAACAGATGGCAAGGTTTGTATAATTTCCTGCTGGGTAATCTGGTACTAGAAGTATGATCTATCTGGAAACCACAAAACGTTACCTAGTCTAAGGTGAGTTTTTGCAACAGAAGAAGTTAAGGAAAGGCTGAATGGGTCTCTTAATGGAATTATGCCCAAATGTTTTACCCTCAACTCTCATTCAGGATGCTAAGCAACAGTTCTGTCCCATCTCAACTAAGCAGTCCTAACTTAGAGCCTCTTGTTTCTGTGTTTTGTCTTTTTGTAATTACTTTTTCTGTTTGTTTGGCTGCCTCTGAAAATATTGTTTCAGGATTGTCAAGTTTTAGCTTTCCTTTCAACTGAGGGAACTGGCATTGCATATGGTGAGGCTCATCTTCTTTACTGGAAAATGACCAAGCATTGAACCAATTGCTTGAAAAGTTCTTACTTCAGATCAATTTCCTGTACCAAATGATATCACCTTACTAGGAGTCCTTCACGTCTTATTTTTCAATGATCCTTATTTCCTCTGCTTATATGCTTGCATTCTACTTTGGTTAGGTGGTGCCTCATCAGACTGGATTCTTAAACTCGATCAAATTTAGTTATTTGGCCCCACCAGGTTTGGGATTTTCTAAAATTAGTTCTTAAGAGGACGTGATATGATTTAGGAGAAGCTCAAATGAAAGGGATTACTATAAGTAAAAGATTTAGAATGGTGCTTGGCACATAATAAGCACTCAATAAATGCTAGCAATTGTGGTGTTGGTGGTTATTATTCTGTCATTTTATGCAACTTGTTGGATAGATTCTGTCCAATTGTGGGAATAAGTATAAGAATTTTTCATTCCTTCTGGAGAAATGACATCATGAGAACCCAGACTGAGAAAAAAAATTCCTTCATACAAGGTGAAGGGTGACATATTAAAGATACTATCCTATAACATAAAAAAATTCATAGTTTCCTTTAATGGCTCCTCTTACTTTGTAAAATTTGGAAATGGATTCTCGCTATGATGCCCAGGCTGGCCTTTGAACTCCTAGGCTCCATCAGTCCTCCTGTCTCAGCCTTCTGAGTAGCTGGGACTACAGGTGCGTGCCACCACCCCTGGCTTCCACTTATCTTAGGAGTTCTCCTCCTCTATCCCTACCACCATCATCAACCCTGTTGTGTTCACCTCTATTTCCAGCATCTAATACAGTAACTGGCATTTAGAAGATGTTCAATTGGCACTGAACTGCTCCAAAGTGACCTGCCCCAATTCCAATTCTGCATGGACTATTTGTGTGGCTTTTTCACTAAAGTTGGTGATAAAATCAGATTTTGCCCTCAGGGCCCCAGCTTCCTCAGTCATAGAATTGGAGGGGGAGCTTGGATTCTAGGATCTCCAGAGTTCCTCCTGGCCCTGAAACTTAATGTCACCTTGGGGCATTTGGGTTTCTGTTGACTGGTGTTGTGCTGGAACACTTTCTGCATAAACAGTCACGTGAAGGTGAAGTATAGTTTTACACACATTTTTTATCCTGGAAAGTGAAATTAGTTTAGGAAGTTCTTCTTACAATAGATACATAAATTCCTTCTTACATTTTGTTCTCTTTAAGGCCTATAGAAATTGGTGGGGTTGTCTGTATGCATATGCCTGTGCATACTTCTGCATCTGTTTATAATTTACAGATAGATGGCAAGAATTTGTTCTGT
The DNA here is from genome assembly GCF_000951045.1 of Mandrillus leucophaeus. NCBI lineage: Eukaryota > Metazoa > Chordata > Mammalia > Primates > Cercopithecidae > Mandrillus > Mandrillus leucophaeus. The sequence continues at coordinate 2,628,162 of NW_012103599.1, forward strand.
CAGATCCAAGAATGTTAAATAGTTGTATCCGAAGCTAGTCATCCACTTTTAGGAATCTGTTCTAGCAAAATAGCCTAGAATGTAGAAAACAATTTATGGATAAAGTAATTATAACAATTTTATTTATAGTACTGACAAGCAGAATACAAAATAAAATACTCAGCAATAGGAGAATGATTATATAAACTTGATATATACATAAATAAGAATATTTATACTAAAGAACCATATACAAAGGTATTTTGTTCCATCTCAGCTATTTAAAACAGTAGATACAAAAAGTAGAGGGAATAACCCCATATGATAATGGTTGTTACTGGGTAGTGGATTATGAAATATTTTTATTCTCTTATTAACACTTTTCTATTTTTTTTTACAATGAGAATTATTTTTCTTATGAAAAAAATTATATTTCAAATTTCAAACCTTATCTAAAATATAGATAATCCTGGTAACAAACACCAAAAATGTCAATGCAGGTTTCTTCACTGTGTGGGAAATACCTTGACAGAAAACAGTGAGATGGATCAAACTCTTCTGCCCCCGAATTTATTGTATACACCCACTAGTTTCATGCTTAGCATCAGGACCTTCTTTGAAACATCCTAACTATAGCATCTGTTGGACTGCCTGGCTGGGCTCCATGTCCATGGCACTGCGGTTACAGGCAGAAAGAAAAGGTCACCCTGTAAACTTTTCTGCCAATGACCACAGCAGCACAGCCAGCATATGTCTAAGTGTGCAGGAATTTGTTCAACACAGAGTTCAATGTTTATAGAAGGGAGCACAGACCCAGGAAATAATAAAATGAATGAATTTCATTTCCCACTAAGTGTTTTGTGATGGAGAGCATTAAATAGGAGCTTCCTTGGAATGCTATTAATGCAGCAAACCCTCCATATCACTTTACTCCAAATCCTGGATTCTGTCAGCCTGCAGGGGGGTGAGGGAGAAGAAATCCTATCTGAAATCATCCAGACTACTGTGGTTATGCCAGTTTCTGATTGTGTGACCTTGGACAGTTTACTCATTCACTCACAAAATATTTACTGTGTTGCTGCTTTTTGTGCCAGGTGCTGGGAATAAAAGAATGAAGATGGAGGACTTGCTGTCATAAAGATTAATGCCCATTGGGGTTGGAAGGAGATGCAGACAAGATACTTCACTTCTTTGGAACTCTTGTTTTCTTTGTCTTTTCCTTGAATTCTTTGGTTTCTCCCAGTTTGGTCTCAGGCCTTCTCTTACATTGTGCAATCTCACTTGAGAGTTTCAGTCTCTCCCATCCTTGCAGATACTGCTTATTGAGGAAGGACTGGTCATCTCTAAGTCTAGGCTGGGGTGCCCTCTTGAGCTATGGACTCATAGCACTGGTAGTCAGCTGGATAGTTCCCCTTGTGAGTCTAACAACTGTGTAAAAGTTGGCTTGCTCAAAACTGAGTTTGGTGTCATCTCCACTTCTCTTCCCCACAAACTGGCTTCTCCTGTGTTTCCTGTCTCCATAAATGGCCCCATTGTCCATCCCATGTCTGAACCAGAAATCTCCGCTCTTCCATGTGTTTTCCTCCCCTCCATGTGTGATGAACCATCCAGTTCTGTGGATTCCCCCTCCTGTATTGATCTCATTCATTTCAGTCCCCTTCTTTTTAATCTAACCGCTACCCCTCTTCAGGTTTCCCTGCCACCTGTCTTTCTCCCTTTCACATTCCAGATAGATGAATCTCTCTCCTATGTAACTCTGATCACATGATTCCTCTGCACAATGCCTCCTGCCTGGCTGCCCACTGCCCTTTCTCTGTAACATGGCTCTCCTGAGTTCTCCAGTCTCATTACCTGCCCTCTTTGTCCTCAAATCTTAAGACTTTAGTCATATATCATTACTTTCTTTTATCCATATTGTAATCATTTTACCTTATGACCTTTATATCTTCATGCATGCTGTTACCTCTGTCTAGAATGTTCTCACCCTTGCATCTTCCTCCCTGACTCCTTCCCTCGTTTCTCTGAACCAACCCATTTCATTCTTTAGATATTGAATCAGACACTACTTCCTCCAGGAAATCTTTATCAAATTTTCAAGTCTAGGTTGGATACCTCTACTTCCTGTTCCCACAGACACTGTGCCTCCCTCCTCTGTCATCACCATTAAGACACTGGTTGGTCTGTTTGCTCTCACTAGAAGACCACGGGCTTGGTGAGGGCAGAGGCCACCACTTTTTGTGTTTCTAGAATCTAGGCCAGTAATATGTAATTGTAGGTACTTAATACACATTGATTAAAAGATAAATTTTTGTTTCTCCAGATGCCATTAGTCTGGACATAAAAGTAAGGTTACACAGTAATAATAACCCACCAATTGTTTTGTTCTCTTGGTCCTTCGTTGGACCAAACCCTGGTTATAACTTTTGCTTCCTTTAGGAAGCTCTTCAACCTCTCTTGCAAACTCACATCATGTAATTCACACCACTGAATCCTAAGATCAACCACACTTTAAAAAAATACATTGTAATAAAAAGAATCATACATGGGCTGCTGTGATTAGAAAGGGGAAAAAAATGCCTAAATAAGAATAATAGTTAACATTCACGGCCGGGTGCGGTGGCTCAAGCCTGTAATCCCAGCACTTTGGGAGGCCGAGACGGGTGGATCACAAGGTCAGGAGATCGAGACCATCCTGGCTAACACGGTGAAACCCCGTCTCTACTAAAAAAATACAAAAAAAACTAGCCAGGCGAGGTGGCGGGCGCCTGTAGTCCCAGCTACTTGGGAGGCTGAGGCAGGAGAATGGCGTGAACCCAGGAGGCAGAGCTTGCAGTGAGCCGAGATCCTGCCACTGCACTCCAGCCTGGGCGACAGAGCAAGACTCCATCTCAAAAAAAAAATAAAAAATAAAAAATAAATAAAAAATAAATAAAAACATTCACTGAGAGCCTTTTCTGCCAGGCACCTTCTAACTGCTTTACATGAGTTATTTTGATCCTCCCAACAACGCTATGAGCAAAGTATAATTATTTCCATTGTACAGATGAGAAAGCTGAGATCCAGAGAAGTTAAGCAACCAGCTTCAGGGCACAGAGCAGAAGTGATGGAACCAATGCAGGCAGTCTGATTCCATGGTCACCACCCTTGCTGCCTCCCTCTATGAACTCTAAAGAATCTTTAGCTCTAACCTCCTATGTTTCTCTGGTTGTCAAAAGCAAAAGCGGGTCTGGCCAATAAGGCATTTGCAATTGCAGAGCTTCCTCTCACTCAGACACTATCCCTGGTTGCCGGAGGATGCAGCCAGTGCAGATGGGCGTCAGTCCTCTCTAAGCACTGTGTGATCACATCCTTATTTCCTAGATAGATGTTCATATTGCTCATGAGAGACAGTGTAGTGCAGTGACTAAAAAGTGGACTCTGAATTCTGACTACCTGAGTGCAAACCACAAGTCTTTAACTCATTAGGTATATGACCTTGGGCAAATTATTTAACCCCCTTAGGCCTCACTTTCCCCATCTGTACAAGGAAGATATTAATAACATTACTTTACCCATAAGCTATTATAAGGATTAAAGGAGTTAATATATGTGTAACACACTTAGAACAAGGCTTGGCCCATAATAAGCACTAAGTGTGCTTAGTCCACTTTTTGATTAATATTTTTGTAGTTTAAAATAATCTTGTTAATATTTACTCAAGCTGGTGTTAGAGTGCTTTGATGAAGTACCACGTTAGCTCAACTACTGATTGAACTGTAGATATGTGGTAGATATCTACCAGTTCTTTCATCTCATTATGGACTTTAAAATATGTATATTACCCAGAAAGATAAAAATAAATCATCTGCAAAACCCCACTTGAAAGGTTTTCATAAATCTTGTAAAAGTTGGGCCAAATTTAAAGATTGCTGCCTAGATTGGTTTAAAGCCTTTCATTGTCTACAATCTAATGGGGATACTTATAAAGGGAGGATCTGGAATGGTCTGTCTGGCGGTGTGTGTGGTCACCGGGATCACGGCCTTTTATCTACCTGATGGATATGAGTAGGAGGAGTTGGCTCAGGCTGCAGGAAAGTCAGCAGATGATAAAGCCCTTGTCCTCAGCTTGCTCATGCCAGCAGTTGGAGAGCAGTATATTGTGTGTTACCAGGTTCTCGGACCGTAGCCTGGCATTCATGGGCTATGCTCCAGCCTTGATCAAACCCATCTTTCCACTGTATACCCTTCCACACTTACCCTTTCTTCTGCCTAGAATTTTCTCACCCTATCTCAGTAAGACCTAATCTTATGTGTATCTTAAGGCCCAGATTAAAAGCAATTTCGTTCCTGATGCTTTTTTCTCAGCACTCCACTGGCTGTGTTCTTCTCCTTCTTTGCACCATGCCTACGTCTCGTGCCTGTTTTCCCTTTCTATCTTTGTTGTACTTATAGGAATTTTCCATCTAGCCTGGGCTGTCAAATACTTAAAATTTTCACATCCATTCTTTTATTTAGCCCTTAAAACAGCCCTGTGAGGAATGTAGCGTTTTCATTCTCACTTTTCCAATGAGGAACCCAAGGCTCAGAGAGGTTACGTGATTTGCCTAAAACACAAAGCCAAGTCAGACTCCAACTTTGGTGCATTTTTTCTCTGCCCCAGGCTCCCTCCTTGAATTCATATGTCATGTCTTGCTCAAGTTTGTATCTCCCTGCAGTGCCTAGCACAGCTTTAGGCTCAGTAAGTTTTTTCTAAATTTATTCAACTTACATTTATTGTACCTATGAGGTGTGTGTTAGGTCTTGGGTACTAGCATTAACTAAGCAAACATATATATTTGTGGAAGAAAAGAAGGAAAGAAGGTGATGTGGGCATTTTTGTTTTACTTAGTAAGGTGAGTTGCATATGATTCATAAGCTCAAATGCCAACCAGGGCAGGTAAAAATGAGTTAAGAAGGTTGGGCATGATCCATTGAAGAGTAATGGGGACTTTTGCTAACTGGACATCAACACTATCTAATGGAAGCGACCACAACTTAATTCCAGTCAATCATTGCCCTATGCTGGAATATGGGCCTCGTGTTTCGAGATTTTCCATTTTTTCAAGAACAGCTGAAAGTCCAGACTTACTGTACAGTTTCTTTATAGTCAGTGTTGCCAACTAATTTGTTTTTATTTTTTAATTGAACAGCTAAACAATACATGGCTCGTGGTTACCACTAACCTCCTTGAAATGCTGAGGATTAAGCCAATCATGCAGCCAGTGGTGCCCATGCTTTGGAGGCTTGGAGCCAGTGCTGAGGAAGGGCAGTCTGCTTCTTCTCTCCTTCTCCGCCTTGTTCGCCCCCATGTGGGTCTCACCCACCTGCAGGCCTGTCCTGGCTTTGCCGCAATACTCCACCTCCTTGTCCCTGCCCTCCTGGCTTGTCTCCCTTTCTTTCCTGGCTGTCAGGGGTGGTGACTGTCCCGTCTCCTTCAGAGATCCTCGACACTGGATCTCACTCTCTAATTTAGCTCCTTGTCTTTATTGTGATGAATGACGTTGAGCAGATGACAAGCAGAGATCCCTGGGCAGAAGATCAAACGCTCCTCCTGGGCTGCCCAGAGCATATTTATGACTGCTGCTTTGGGAGGTTCCACCCACGATAATGTGGTGCCTGCCGAGAGTGAACTTATCTACCCTCTCCATACCTCTCCCCAGTTCCAGTGGGAAGATAGAGATTTGTAAAGAAGACCTCAGAAAGCAGAATCCATGACAACCTGTTTGGAATTTTCTCTTCAGCTTTGTGATTTGGTGACTATAAATTAATAGAACACTCATTTAAAATATGACTGGAGATAGTTGTGCTAAGTGACTCCTGCTTCAGGGACTAGTCATAGAGGCCCCAATATTGGGATACATGGTGGCTCAAAATACGATTTTAGGGGCATCAGGAACAGACTTGCTGGTGTTTGTTAAAAAACCCCAAACCTGAACTGCATCCCATATTTAGGGGTGGGGTCTGGGAATATGCATCTTAACAAGGATCTCAGCAGATTCTAATGTATGTGAAGATTAGAAACCTGTGACTAATGATAATAATGAACACAGAGCCCTAAGTATTCTAAGTGCTATATATTTATTTCTTACAACATGCCTGTGAGACAACAGTTTTTCTAAGTATGGAGTAGATATCACTGTTTGCAATTATTTTGGGTGCCACACGGAGACATTTTTTTTTTAAATTTCAAAGTTATGTGTTTAACTTACATATAAAACTCATATGTGTAATAAATCCACTAAACTCACAATTTCATCAATATTATTGCTTAAGTAAAGGCTAAATGTATTTAAATAAAAATAGTGAATCAATTTAAATGGAAATATTAAATAAATACTAATTCTGGTAATAAATATTGTGAAGATAGAATGAGAAAAATTCAAGTTTGCAAAGCATTGAGATGAATGGAAAACCTCTGTAGCGAGTCAAAGAATTTGGGTCTAAATCTTGAATTAAATTCTTAATAGCTGTGTGGCCTTGAGCAAATCTCTTTGTCTCTCTGAGTTTTAGCTTCATTCTCAGCAAAATGGAAATACTAAAACAAACTCAGCTAGGCTGTGGTGAAGAGCATATGAGAAAAAAAAATAAAAGAACACTTAATAGCTGGTCAAGAAATATTATTGAATATAAATATTACTCTAATCTTTCTAAAGTATTAATTCAATATGAGGTGTTTTTTTTTGTTGTTGCTGTTGTTGTTTTGAGACAGAGTCCTTCTCTGTCGCCCAGACTGGAGTGCAGTGGCGCGATCTCAGCTCAATGCAACCTCCGCCTCCCAGGTTCAAGCGATTCTCCTGCCTCAGACTCCAATACGAGTTTTTAATGTGGACATTACTTGAATCTCCTTTAAAACTTGTTAGAAATATAAGCCCTTTTTTTTTCTTTTTTATTGTTTTTAGAGACAGGATCTTGTGCTGTTGCCCAGGCTGGAGTGCAGTGGTATGATCATAGCCCACTGTAACCGCACACTCCTGGGCTCAAGCAATCCTCCTCCCTCAGCCTCCTAAGTACCTAGAACTATATAGGTGCACACCATCGCCACTGGCTACCAACTCTTATTTCTCATATATTTCTCTGAGTTATGTTTTCACTATATTTACTGAGTGATATGAGGGGGAGAGTGCTGAACTTGGGTTCCACCTCTGCCTTTAGCTATCGATGTGATCTCTGACAAGACATTTTGCCTCACTATACCTCAGTTTTATAATCTGTAAAGTGGGATTGCACTCAAAGACTTACAGGTTTTCTCCCAACCCCTTTATATTGGAGCTATTTCTTTATTATCTATAATAAATTGAGAACAGTCAGAGCATAGATTAAGTATCACTTTTGCCCAGTAGGCAGTTGGCCAGAACTGCTCTACAGTGGCCCAACTTACAAAGGTTTCATCTTCTCACGTTCTTTGGAGGTGCTAATGAGCAGTAAAACCAAATGGCTGGCAGAAGGAAGAGGAAAAAGGAAGATACTGGAGCAATGAATCTGGATTCTCTTCGAACTCAAAATATCTCCCCAATGAATAAAAGTTGATTATGTTTTTATAGTACTATAGTTTGATGGTACGATATATCTTGTTAATAGAATCATGCTAGAACTGGACTAGAGAGATTCATGCTTAAGTTGTGTCTATTTCTTTCTGCCTTAGAAATAGCAGTGAAATCTGGATTTTTTTTTTTATATGGGAGCTCTTCAGTCTTTAAAAAAATGAGTTAATAACTGAAATGGCATAATTAGCTGCCTGGGTGAGCTCTCAGAAATCAACTTTTCTTTGGGTCAGCTGTCTCCCAGTTAAGCAGTTATGCGGAAATCTTTCTTTTTCATGCCCGGAAGTATAAAACAGAAAAATCATGGGATGCTGAAATTGCTGAACACACATGAAGCGGTGCCACAGTGTCCCCACCCTGTGCCAAAGCAAATTTCTGAGCATTATGTAATTTCTCCCTGGCTTTGAGCTCCCATGATCCTGTCTGAGGTTGATGCTGTACAATCTGCTAGAGCTGAGCTCCTTCAGGCACTTCTTTGGCAGGTGACATCTTGTCAATATTAGAGACCTGTGATTGGGAGAGGCGAGAGAGGCTCCCATCAGTTCAGTCTACATCCAGCGCCCTGCCATTTTCCAAAATTCATGCTGGGGATTGCTAACACAGATGGCATTTGTTGGCTGAAGAGTAAATCACGACTTTCGTGGGTACATTCATTCATTTGGAAAGTATTTTTGATCATTCACTGGGCTAATAGTACTGTGGGGAATTTGAAAAAATGTATTTTATATGGTTTCAAAAATAAAGTCTATGGTAGAGCTTTTGCCCTCAAGGAATTTACAGTCCTTTAGAGAGCCAAGACACGTATTTGTAAGTTAACTAACAGCACACACAAAAACTAGATACCCCTGTAATGCACTAGTGGTAAAGCTAACAAAAGGTAATGTCATGGAGTGTGAGTTCTCGTTGGGTGATCTTGTCTAATTCTCTTATGTTCCCAATGAAGAAACTGAAGCACAGAGAGGTAGGAAAGGCCGACCTGAGGAAGCACAGCCAGGAAAGGATTGCATTTAGGCTTGAATGCAGATCTCCTAATGCTTTTTGTGCTCTGCTTTCTGCTACCCGACAGCCATCTCTCTGTATGTTTAAGCATGAAAGTGGTGATTTTGGAAAACGGTTGATGCTCAGAGGGAGAAAAGTGGCCAACTTTAGGAATCAAAATTCCAATATTACTCCAGGTAATGCCAGAGAAACATAATTTGACTTAATATGGTCCACATCTTTCTAGTCCAGTGCCAACATCATTCATTAACTAGATATACACTATTATGTACTGTAAAACCATAATCAACTTTCCATGATTTTGGAGAAATTTCTAGCATAAGGAGAATCTAGATCCCTGGTTTGTCGGTGTCATCTTTTTTCTTCTACCTTTTGTCAGTCACTTGGTCATATTGCTCATTAGCACCTTCAAACGGAGATAGGAAAATGAAACTATAGGTTGAGTATCCCTTATCCAAAAATCTTGGGACCAGAAGTGTTTTGGAGTTCAGAATTTTTTGGATTTTGGAATATTTGCATATATATAATGAGATACCTAGGACATGGGACATGGGTCTAAACACAAAATTCATTTATGTTTCATATACACCTGTCTTAGTCCATTCTCACACTGCTCATAAAGACATACCCAAAGTGGGTAACTTATAAAGAAAAGAGGTTTAATTGACTCACAGTTCCACATGTCTGAGGAAGCCTCAGGAAACTTAGAATCATGGCAGAAGGTAAAGCAAATATGTTCTTCTTCACATAGTGGCAGCAAGGAGAAGAATGAGAGTGAAGTGGGGGAAAAGCCCCTTATAAAACCATCAGATCTCGTGGAAACTCATTCGCTATCACGAGAACAGCATGGAGGCAATTGCCCCCGTGATTCAATTACCTCCCACTGGGTCCCTCCCATGACACATGGGAATTATGGGAACTACAGTTCAAGATGAGATTGGGTGAGGACACAGCCAAACCATTTCAACACCTTACACACATAGCTTGAATATTTATTTGAATAATATTTGAATAATTAAACATCTTTTCTTTATGAATTACCCAGTCTGGGATATGTCTTTATTAGCAGTGTGAGAATGGACTAAGACAAGTGTATATGAAACATAAATGAATTTCGTGTTTAGACCCGTGTCCCGTGTCCTAGATATCTCATTGTATATATGCAAATATTCCAAAATCCAGTATTTTTAAATAATTTTGTGCATGAAACAAGATTTTGACTGCATTTTGACTGTGACCCATCACGTGAAGTCAGGTGTGGAATTTTTCACCCGTGGTTTCATGTTAGCACTCAAAATGTTTTGGGTTTTGGAGCATTTTGGATTTTGGATTTTTGGGTTAGGGATGCTCAACCTGTAGTGAGTTGACTGTCACTCGGAAGCTCTGGAAAATTACCTGTCTGCACTGAATGTCCTCATCAGTAAAATGGAAATGATTTTAGTACTGACCTTGTAGGATTATTCTAAAAATCAGAGAAACTCATGCAGCTTAGAACAGTGCCAGGCACACGGCAAATGCTATGGCGTTCTTAAGCATCTTCCTCTGTGGTGCCTTATCATTACCATGTGATTGTGCCTTGCTTGTCCCTGTTTCACTTTGCAGAGGGAGAAAAGTGGCCAACTTTAAGAATCAAAATTCTGATATTACTCCAGGAAATGCATAGAGCCAGAAAGACACAATTTGACTTAATATGATCCACATCATCCCCTCAGGCTGAATAGTTGTAGCTTGCACATCTATACCAAAATTTTTTACCTTTTTTGTAGAAGGAAAATATTTATATCTTCTATTCCATATCTTAGATATTTATAAGAGTGCTTAAGTTCAACCTCCCAAGAAACTGCCAGTTTTATTGATGGTGATTGTCTGCACAGATTTTCATATTCAGTGTTGGGAGTGCCTTGGGGACCATCAACAATAGCCCACTCCTTTCATCCGTGAGAACACAGGTCTGGGAGGTTATTTTTCCATCCATGGCAGGTGCACACTAGAGGTTATCTGGTTAGTAGCCTAACTAAGATTAGAACCCAGGAATTTTGATTTAATCTCAAATGACCTCTTTTATTTCTGCATCCGGGAAGAAGAGGAAAGTAAACAGGAAATTCATGTTATCTATGGAAAAGTTGATCAGTTTCATGTTTATTAGATGATTTGTTTCAGGAGATTGTTTACAAGTTTTATCTTCCTAGCCAATAATCTTCTGTAAGAGTAAAGTCATGGTCATTAAGATAGTCATATTAATGTATTCAGAAGCTGTGTGGTGTGGATAATTTTGGTTTTGACAGTAATTATAATTTTATTGGGCACTTCCTGTGTGACAGATCATTTATAATCTTTTCTGCTGAAAATTCAGTATGGGCTGGGATCACATTTATTTTGTAGATTATTCTGTCTGCAGTTCCCAAATATAGTGGGTGGCACATGGTAAACACTTTGTAAATAATTGTAACATGTTGTAATTTTGTTATAGCTTTATTCTTTGTAACACTAAAAGTAGGTATATGCTTCTATGATCCAGAAATTTCACTTCTGGTTATATAAATCAAAGGAATCCTCATTTGGTTCTATAAGGCAACATGTATAAGTATGTTCATCACAGCATTGTTGGTGATAGCTGGGAATTAGAGACAATCTGAACACACATCTGTATTAGTCAAGGTTCTCCAGAGAAACAGAACCAATATACATAAAGAGATCTATTACCAGGAATTGGCTCATGCACTTATGGAGCCTGGAAAGTCTGAAGTCTGTGGGGTGGGCCGGCAGGCTGGAGACCAGGGAAGAGCCGATGCTGTAGTTTCAAGTCAAAGATTGTCAGGCTGAAGAGCTGGGAAAGAGTGAATGTTGTAGTTCAAGTCTGAAGGCCATCTGCTGGAGTAATTCCCTCTTGCTCTGGGGAGGTCAGCCTTTTGTTCTATTTAGGCCTTTAACTGATTAGATGAGGACCACCCACATTATGGAGAGCAATCTTCTTTATTCAGAACCTACCCATTTACGTTTTAATATCATCCTAAAGCACTCTCATAGAAACATCAAGGATATTGTTTGACCACATATCTGGGCCCAGCCAAGTTGATGCATAAAACTAACCATCGCACCATCCCTGTGAAATTATATAGGTAAAATTTAATGACTGCTGACTCTGAGATACTGTATCAAATAAACTTCCAAAGAAGAAAGAGATGGTATGCTCAAAAGAGTTCAACTGAAAATAATTTAATGAAGGTGCTGCTTACGATGGTGAACAAAGTTAAGGAATCAGCAGAGACAGGCACTCAGGGACTAGGAACTAGGCCTGAAGGGTAAGGGGAGAGAATGATGCAATTGGAATCCAGTGAGACTGGAGCCATAGAAGAGGGCCATCCTGCTAGAAGCTGTGGCCACAAAGGAATGGACCTACTGCCAAATGCTCAATAAGGCAGAGAGGGAGGGATAGGTGAGGGGCCAGGGTGGTAGCCTGTAAACTTGACCTCTTTCTTCTGGCCTTCAGTCTTGTTTGGGTGTCCCTCATTGGTCAAACACAACCAGAAGCCATTGGGCATGGGGCTCTGGGTGATGTGTCTGTAGGGGCCTTAGGGGCACAAAGCTGGGCAAGGAATGACTCAGTGGCCTGGAAAGGGCACATGATGAAAGGCTATCATAAATAGTACACAGCAGTTAGAAATGATGAAGTAGATATGCTCAAAGCCACATGGATGAGTCTGAAAACCTAGTGCTTGTTGACAAAGGTAAGAAATAGAAAGATCTAAAACACAATTCTAGTTATGAAAGTAAAATACATATGCACAAAACAACAATGCACGTCTGCCAGACTATTTAGGAACAAAAGCATACACATCAAACACTGTGGAATAGCTGCATGTGGTAGAGGAAAGTAATGTGGATTAAAGGGAATAAATAGAAGAATAAATGAGAAGGAGAGAGAGGTCTTTCATGGACCAATGATGATAATGTGCTATGAACAGAAGAGAGTGATTAAGTCAACTCCCTGCACTAAGGATCCAACTTCATGAGAAAAAAATATATATTTATAAAACATATATAACATATATATATATGGTATTAATTTTTCTGTTATATGGTTGAGGCACCCCATCCATATAACTCATGCTGCCAGATTGGAGGAATCCGAGGCCTGAGGGGTTCAAGGAACTAGCCCAGAGTTATGAAGGTAGTGGGTGATCTCTTGAGGAAATGAGACGCCATGCATATTCTTGATGTAGATTCTTCTCTTCAGTGACATTGCCATGACCCCACCTCATTGAGACATTTGATCCACACAATACAGTGATTTAAGGCCTGTGTGAATGTAAATTACTGCTGTTCATTTTTGTGTTCTTGCCTGGGACCAGGGAAGAAATTCTCCAAATACAAACATCCTGCTTTCTGAGTTTGAGGACTTACTTTAGAAAAGTACTACCATTGACCTTATACCTATCATTAGCTAAACCTTCTGTAAACGGCATCATTTTGGGAGCAAGGTAATTGTCAGGTCAGGTCTGGGTAGACATATACCTCATCTGTTATCTCCAAAGTGCTTTCAGTCTCCTTCTTTTCCATCTGTCTACAGGCATCTCAATTGGTTTACGTTAACCTTAGAAAATGGGGCTTGGGTTTAGCCAGAGGGGATGAAAGATGGCCTCAGCCACATGGCTCTGGAAGGGAAGGTGATAGGGATGGCCCTAGTCACACTGGGCCTTTGTAAGAGGGCCAAGGAGCACTTACCCCTCCAAGGACACTTGTCTCTGGGGCTGTACTTGCCACAAACCTAATCCTCTCCATTACATAGCTCCGCAGGCTAGGTTTTCAGGAGACAGCACAGACGGAAAAGCTCCATAAAGCTGTTGTGATCCTGTTAGCACATTGTGCAAGGAGCACGGATAAGACTTTTGATTCTGGGAATTACTGGAAGAAAAAATATACATTTGTCTGAATCACTCATGCTGCCAGATTGGAGAAACCTGAATCAGTTTGGTGTTATTCTTAACAACAATGGTAGTAATAGTAATAACAAAATCTGTCCCCACCATTTGTTTACCTACTCTGTAGGAGGAAGAGTGCTTGAAGGTTGGCATCCATGATCTCATTCCATTTTCACAAAACCTTGCATTTTGCTGGCAGAGAGACCAAAGGCAAACAGGTTAAGCAACTTAGCCAAGAACAGAGCCAGAAAATGACCCAGTCCAACAGCCTCCTCAGCTCCTGCCCTGTCCTCACAGTGGTTCTATCCCAACTCCAGTAGCCAAGTGTGTCCTGAGACAGGGTGGCGTTGGGGTGGAAGCTCAGGAAGGCTGAAGCTTCCCAGGTGTGGCTAAGTGGAATGTCCCCAAGGTCCAGATTGGTGCCCATTTTAAGGGCAGGGTTTTCTTGTTGAGGTTGTTCTCTCTTCTCACCTGGAGAGAGAGCCTGTGTTATCTTCTGAAATGTCCCCTCAGGTAAGAAGGGAGTGCATTCTATTATATATCAGGATGTGAATCCTGCCAGACTGCAGTGAGGCAAGGCCGCTTCATGATGTCTTGAGAGGTAGTGTCCTGGGATCCTTTGGCTGGGTTGGAAGGTTCAGCTGGTCCACATGGATAGGAGGATGTGTAGGGAAGACAGGAGAAGGATGGCCTGGCCTAGGGGTTTAGGTTTGCTCCTAGATAGCAGAAGTCCTGTCATAGAAAAAGGGATTCCTGGGCTGTCACAGTGAGTCCATATTAGTTTCCCTTACTCCGATACTCTTCAAAGTCCATCCAACTGGAGTCACATACTTCCTTCTTCCTTTTGCAAGCAGTGCTCAAAAGTGAGTCAAGCCCACTCAGCCCAATTTGTTGTTAATGCTTGTTGCTCTCGCTTGCCTCCCTTTTTGTTTTCTCTTTTTAAGGATGTTTTGTCCTAGTAACAAATGATACAAAAAATAAAATAAATAATAAAATACTACTACTACTAATTGGCGACAAGCACCATTCTAGTTGCTTTAGGTAGATGATCTCATTTGATCCTCTGCAGAACCTTATAAATTATTATCCCCAACTGGCAGATGAAGAAACTGAAGCTTGGAAAGGTTGAGAAACGAGTTCAAGGTCGCCCAGCTAGAACACTGAGGAGCAGGGAACAGAATGCTATTCTGTTTTCCTTCAAAGCCTGAGTTACTCTCTACTTGACCACATTGCCTATAAAATGGGGATGGTAATAACAGTTGCCCTGCTTGCTTTGCAAGCCTGCGGTGAGGATCAAATACGACAGTAATTGGGAAAGCACTTTGAAAATTGCAAAGCGCTATGTAAATATATGGTATTATTCTAATATATCACGGGCCTACAAAAACACTGCTCAAACATTTAAGAGAAGACACACCAAATCATTATTCAATAAGATAACACCATATGTGATCCTTTCATCATTCCAAGAATGTTTATGAAGTCCACAAAACCAAAGCCATTAGGAAGGTTTTGTTTTCTGGGTAGGCTCAGCAAACTTGGAGCAAGCTCAAGTGGTCTTTAAATAGTCAAGTTAAATTAAAGAGACCACATTAAGTGTCAAATAATTAAATGCCCTTACAGACTCTGGGAGTTTAGGATATATGTTTTCAATGCATTAGAATATTCCTAAGAGCTGCTTTCAAGGAGTTGAATGGGAATCTCTTTGGTACTAAAGGGAGAGGTAATAATAATAACAGAAAATAATAGCAGTAATTGTAACCAAGTGGAATAGTATGAAGAACACTGGCTATCCAACCAGACTCCTGGTCTACTAGATATATAACCTGGAATGTAATTTAATCTCTCTGTGCCTTAGTTTTCTTATCAGTAAAATGGGAGTAGTAATAGCACTGACTTTGTAAAGGCTGTTGTGATGATTAAATGAGCAATTGGAACTGCACCTACCATGTGTAGTGTATACTCTGTAAATGTTACCTCATGCTATTATTACGCTTTCTTAAGCACACAAAATATTCACAAACAACATGCGAATAAAATGGCAAAGAAACTGAATTCAGCTGTAATAACTAAGGTCCTCCAATGTGCCAGGTATGGTGCTCCATACTTTATATACATTATCTCTTTAATCATCATAACAACTGTCAGGGAGAGATTTTCTCACTCTCTCCCCTCTCATTTTACAGATATGGAAACGTAAGTCCAGAGGACGTGGTGTGATCATCTGAATTGCTCTTTAGGGTTTTTTTTATTTACTACTTTCCCAAGCTGCCGAAACCTGGCAGCTAGCAGCGACTCCTCTGCCCCGGATCTAATTGGTCTTGAGAACGGGGAGGACTGTCTAGTATTCCAACTGTGCCTACATTGCCGAGAGATGGGCAATAGGGGAAGCGGGACCCCTCTAGAAGTGATGGCTGAAACAGTTGAGGCTGGGCTTTCCACACCTGTTCAGGGTTCTGGAGTAAGTCAGTGTTACTCAGTCCACTTAGAGCTATTCTTGAAGCTGCTTTGAACCAGATTTTAAGGTTTTAGAAACATTCAGTAAGGCAGGAGTGTGGCTGATACCCTGCAATCCCTCCAGAATGGTCTGGTTTCTAACTGGGTTGATTTAGGATGACATCACATCAGTTCACAGCATTGCAACTGCCTTTAGCTCCTCATTGTCCAAAAGGACAATGTCCTCATTCTTTAATATTGTGGTTGAGTGGAGTAAGTTTTGACTTCACAACCTAACAGACCCAGATCTGAATCTTGGCTCTGTCATCAATGAGCTGAATGATTTTGAGATAAGGTATATTTCTCAAAGCCACAGTTTCCTTATCTACTAAATAATCCTTCCTTGCCAGATCAAATAAGATGCAAAGGGATGCAAAGTACCCCACACCTGGTGTGGCTCACAGTGAGTACTTACTAAACATTAGTTCCCTTCCTTTCTCTTAGCAAGGCACACATAACCCTTTCTAAACACACCTCGATCTATTTATTAACATACTGTACTTTTTAAATATGTACAAGATAGTTCATGAAGACCAGGTTGAAACATGCCTTTCCTAGTTTTGCCACAGAAATGAGATAATCTATGTGGAATTACCTAGCTTACTGCCTGGGACAAAATGGGCTCTAAATGAGTAGGAATGAATGAAGGTGGCTGAGTGGTAGGAGCTAGGACTGTTAATAATATTTTCTCCTGAAGGGTACCCAGACTTCTCTGGGAACCTCGAATTTAAGAAAGCTTATAAGGGGGACTGTGCAGTGGAAGGGGTCTGGTCAAGGAGAAACAGAGCACTGGTGCTTGTATACTGCCTTCCCTCAATAAAATATTTGTCTCCTCCACCCCACAAGCCAGACCACAGCCATTCACATTTAAAGCTTGTGGTTTGTCCATCCTTGGGAGGGTGCCACGTGGAATAGGATTATATTAAGTGCATAGTGATGGCTTTGTGGCTCAGGCAGGGAATTGTCCCTGGCTAATTTCACATTGGATACTAGTCCTGTAAATGTTATTAGGGTGTGCAAGCTAGCTGCTACTATTAACTTTATGTTGACTTTCTTTGTTCCAAACACAAGCTCTCAAAAGAGTTCTTTGCGGAGTGCCATTTAAGGGCTCGTGCAGCCTTTGGAAGTTGATTTGGGGATGCCTGGGAATACAGACTCCTGGAATTGCATTTAGGATCCTGACTCAATGTGTATTTTCATTCTGGTGTTTCTTTTGGTCTTATTCCATGCATTGGATAGCTGAACGTGGACAGATATACAATATGAAGTCTCTTTGGTTTCCATAGTAACACATTATTTATCTGGCATTGTCAGCTCATTAACTGTTCCACCCAAGTGAATTTTCCAACTAATCGAAGCATTTCTCATTCAATGCCAAATGGTTTGTTGTTTAATGGAAATCTTTCCTAATGGATTACCCACGCACCTCTGTCTTCCGAAGGAGGGCTGTCTTTTCACAATACTGCTTGGACTTCATTGTGAGTTTTTGAATGGTGCTGTCATATATAGTACGACATATCTGGGGTGTGTTGAACTCTGGACTAATTGCCCTAAGCTGTTAAATTTTTTGAGTCCCTGGGTCTCCGTACTTTCTCCTGAGTAGTTTCTAGTTTATCTGCCTCCATCTCCTTTCCTGATCTCAATTTGTTGTGTCTAGTCAACTCCGGACTAGGAAATCTGATAACGAAGCTTGTGAAAAGTACGTATAAACAGCTTCTGAGTGAAAACCTCTTGAGCTTTTCTAAGGAGTAGGAGCTTCAGTGCAACAAACTGCGCTGGTTCTCCACAACAGAAAGCATTCTGCCTCCGACATTATTTTGTCAGATATTTGTTTACCTATCCTGCCAAATTTGAGTTGCAGGAACCTAATCCAAATGTTAATTGGAATTTCCAAATCACCACAGATTGCCTGTCCCTAATCAAAAAATTCTAAATGCTCCAAAACCTAAAACATTTGAGCACCAATATGACACTACAGGTGGAAAATTCCACATCTGACCTCATCTGATGGGTTGGAGTCAAAACTTTGTTACATGCACAAAATTATTAAAAATATAGGGGCCAGGCATGGTGGTTCACACATGTATGTAATCCCAGCACTTTGGGAAGCCGAGACAGGAGAATCACTTGAGTCCAGGAGTTTGAGACCAGCCTGGGCAACATAGAAAGACCCTGTCTCTTAAAAAAAAAAATATTATTATATTTAGAGAAAATAAAATTACCTTCAGACTACGTGTATAATGTGTATATGAAACATAAATAAATTATGTGTTTAGATTTAGGTCCCATCGCCAAGATATCTCATCATTTGTATGCAAATATTCTAAAATCTGAAAAAATCCAAAATCTAAAGAACTTCTAATTGCAAGATGTTTGGATAAGGGATACTCAACCTGGACTATCCAAGTGCTGGCTTTAAGTGGGATGTTACAAGGCCTTCAGAAAGGTCTGTTCAATCATTTCTTGTTCACTGCCAGGCACTGAGCAAAGCATTGGCTGACTAGATAGACATAGTTCTTGCTCTTGGGTTGCTGAAAGTCTAGGTCGAAAAAAATTTAGAAATATGCAGATAAACTTGAAAAACAGTATAGAGGGGTGCGTGACTAGGGTCCGCAGAGCACAAAGAAGGGAATGATGTCTGCTTAGAAGAATCAAAGACCATAAGCAAGAGGAGACAATTTGCCCTCTCTCTACTTCCCTTTAAAAATTCATTTACGTCTTTCTGTATTTATCTCATTCCTGTAGTCAATAAACACTTACTCAATACAAACTATATTCCTTTCACTGAGACTGCAATAGCGTATAAAGCAGATATAATTCCTGTTCTCACTTTGACATAAAGGACGAATAGAGAGGAAGGGAAGAGGAATGAAAATGGGCATCCTGAGAAGGAGAATCACGGATTGAAAGGGCAGGTATGTTTGGAATGGTGAGCTGTAATTTAGCATGGCTGAAATTATGGGAAACGAGGTTTTAAAGCATGCTCTGCTGAGGACTTCAAACTTTATTATATGTGCAGGAGTTGCCCAGCGAAGGTTCCAACCAAGGGGTTCTTAGAAAAGTGTCACCAGGCTGGGCATGGTGGCTCACACCTGTAATCCCAACACTTTGGGAGGTAGAAGTGAGAGGATCCCTTGAGCCCAGGAGTTCAAGATCAGCCTGGGCAACATGGTGGAGACCCTCTCTACCCAGAAAAAAATTTTTTAGTTAGCTAGACTTGGTGGTGTGTACCTGTGGTCCCAATTACTCTGGAGGCTAAGGCAGGAGGATCACTTGAGCCCAGGAGGTCATGGCTGCAATAAGCCGTATTCGACTCACTCCAGCCTGGGTGACAGAGTGAGACACTGTCTCAAAAAAAAAAAAAAAAAAAAAAAAAAAAAGAAGTGTGACCATATGATGGGGGATTGTGGCATGGAAGGTGGGCAGCAGCAGAGAACCAAACCTACAACATCTAATAAATGACATGCACTTTTCGACTTCAGCTTTAGGTCTTAAATGTTGGGGTTTTTGCCTCAGTTACCCAGAATCCATCAATGGCTTTTCTGTTGTTTCTGCCTCTGCTTTTTTCCTTTGAATGCTGTCACACAGATACAGGAAATCAGAGCCTACAGAAACCAGTAGAGGCTGCCTGACCCCAGGAATGGGCTAATAGATGACTCAGCCATAGTTTTGCTGCAGAATTATGTTAGTGGAATTTATTAAGGCCTGAATTACATTCCATGTTGTATACTGGTAGTTAACCCATATCATGAGGATTAAATGAGATAAAGAGTGTGAAATTTTCATGCCTGCCCCATAAGTACTAAATAAACAGCAATTGTTGTTAACCCATGCTTATTCCACTCTGTCACACTGCCTGCCAACTTAACGCACTTGGTCTTTTTTCAAGGTATATGGGCTCTCAGCTTATCTTCACTGAACTGTTAGCTCCTCCGCTGTGGGGTCTGGGAATGTTAATCTTTGTATCATAGTGACTTTTAAGTTAGATTATTTAAACATGTCATTCTAATCGTAATGCAGAGACACACGCATGCTTTCAGAGAGCAGCAAAAATTCAGTTTTAATTTATCATTGCATTGAAGCTGAAAGAAAACCTGAGGGTAGCGTTCCCAGAAGTTTTAACGAGAACAACATTCTCCTTGCATTATCAATGTTCCTCAGTCCCCATTTGGCTGGAGCAACTACCTCTGGCTTCAGTTAGCTATTTACATTCCTCTATTTTTATATAAATTGTGCTATATTAGCATATATTTCACACTGTGACCTAGTGTTTCCCAGATCCTTTAAGCCAGGCTATTTGTACATTAGTCAACGTCAACGGAAGTAAAATAGCAAATTGAGTACAGACTATAGCCCTGCTGCATTGCCCACTCTGTCATGCTGAAATGGATTCCTTGTTCTAAGAAGATTTGCTGTGAAATACAGTCTATTTACATTAAGAAGACCTCTGTATATTTAAGGCATAATTGTTTCAGGGCCTTCATTAATTCTTGAACTGCAAGACCTAGATTTTCTTTGCTTGTATCTTTTCTATAACAATGGAAGTCAGGGGTTTCCAAAAAAATAACAAATTGTTCCTCATTAAAATGGAACTGGAAATGGTTTTCTGGTAATGTGCTTTACAAACAATGAGAGAATCTGATTGTAAATCAACTCCAGGACCCAGCTGTCTCAGGGTCCAGGCTGGGAAGCTCCAGGATAAAAGGTAGTCTGTATTTTTATGGAAAAATAAAACAATTTTTTACTTCTGTAATTGATGAAGTGCTTATCTTGTCATACAATTTTAAAGTTGGAAGAGATCTCAGAATTCATTTAATCCAGCCCTTTCTTGGAAAATAACTTCTTCCTCGGTATCTCTGACATGTGGACATCTAGTCTCTTCTTGAACACTTTTAGCCATGGGCAACTCACTCCTTTTTCAAAAAAATTGTTGTTAAACATACGTAACATAAAATTACTGTTTAACCATTTTATGTGTGCAGTTCAGTTGCATTAAGTACATTTTGCATTGTTGCATAATCATTACCACCATCCAATGCCAGAAATTTTTCATCTCCTCGAACTAGAACTCTGACCCATTAAACACTAACTCTTGATTCCACCCCACCCCTGCCTCTGCCCCCTGGCAACCGTCATTCTACTTTCTGTCCATATGATTTTGACTACTCTACGTACCACATTTAAGTGGAATCATATAGTATTTGTCCTTTGTGACTGGCCTATTTCAGTTATCATAATGTTGTCAAGATTCATCCATGTTGGAGCATGTGCTAGAATTTTCTTCATTTTTAAAGTTGAATAATGTTACATAGTATACACATGCACATTTTGTTTATCCATTCATCTGTCAATATAGATTTGGGTTGCTTCTATCTTTTGGCTGTTGTAAATGCTGCCATGAGCATGGGTGAGAATATTTGAGTCCCTACTTTCAATTCTTTTGTGTATGTATACCCAAAAGCAATTCCAGACGTGGAGTTCCTGTATTGCATGGTAATTTTATTTTCAATTTTTTGTGGAACTGCCATATTGTTTTCCACAGTGGCCGTACCATTTTGCATTCCTATGAGCAATGCAAACTGCATTCCAGTTTCTCCACATTTTTGCCAACACTTGTCACTTTCTGGTTTTTTTGTTTTGTTTTGTTTTGTTTTTTAACTCCTTATTAAACAGTATAATACAGTTGTAAAGGGCATGGACTTTGGCTTTGAAACCTGGCTCAACCACATACTAGGTGTGGGAATTTGAACAAATTATTTATTCTCTCTGAGTCTGAGGTTTGTGTTTTTGTTTGATTTTGTAAAATATGGGTAATGGATAATATTAATTTTATAAAATTATGAGGATGAAATGAGAAAAATTCATGTAAAAATACTTAGTTCAGTGTCTGAAAATAGGAGGCTATCAGTGAATATTTGCTCTTGTTTTTTTGGTGGTCATTGATTAGTCCATTAAATGTAGGGCTACTCTGATGTTAGACTGACTTCTTCATTTTGAATTAAAACCTACTTTGGTGTAACTCCTGTGGCTTGTGTAACAGTTGCCTTTAATTCATCAGTCCTAACTCTGCTCTTTACAATGTCACATGATAAATAATATCCCCCTTCCACATGTCACCTGTCTGATATTTGAAGGCAGCTATCAGTTATTCACTAGTCTTCTCTTGCTTTGGTCAAACACTCTGGTTTCCTTCAACTGTTTCTTAAATGATGTGGTTTCTAGATCTCTCATCATGTATATCAATCAATTCTGGACTGCAGTCTAGTAGAATAGGATAACTGGAAATCACACCATCTCTCCCCTTCTTTTGGCTTTCCTGCCAAACAGTGATGGCCACATGAAAGATCAGATGCATTGATATGGGTCTCTCAATCAGTTCAACACATTGAGCCCTTGGCTATGCTTCCATCCCTTACTCAACCTCTCTCCTTCCTCATTGCTCAGGGTGCTTGATGTCTGAAGCACTTGCTTTCATTGAGTTTAGGATCAATAATAATTTCAAATTTTCTCCATTTTGTTTTTTTCTCTCCTGTTAGCTCCTTAATAGAGACCAGGGACTGCCTGTTCCCATATACCTTCCTCATGGTCCCACTAGCACTCAGCAGGCATGAAAGCTGTACTTTTGAAATAAAATTCAGTTTCACTCTGAGACATGGAGCTGTATCTTCTGACACAATCACAAAAACCACAGAGGACATTGGCTAGAGTATGAGCCTTTTCTGTTGTTGAAGTGAATACCTAGACTTGCCCAGGAAGAGAAAGCTAGAGTGGGAGAGTATTTTGGCTGGAACACCAAGGAGCACTTTGAACTTGGGTCTTCAGACATGAAAGTGTAGGGAGGGCTTCACTCCACCCCACCCTGTCCTGTAATTCATTGACTCTTCAATGCCAAGCAAAATTATCAGTTTCTAAATTTGCCCTTAGGAGGGTGAATAGAGTGCCTTGGAAATACCAGTGCTGTTTCTGAAAGTTCCCAAGCAGTTGAAAGAATTCTGGATGTTTCTGATTTACATGCCTAACTCATCTAAATGTCTTTTCTTTATGAGCTCGTTGACATCCAAGAAGACTTTTCAGTTTTATTATGAACCTTTTTACCTTTAAAAACAAAAATCCCAAACCTCTATTCCTGAGAAGGGAAGTTGTAATTTTGTCAAAGATAAAATATTTGAATGGTGCTCTGTCCCAGCTCCTCCACTGTGTGTTTGAAAACCTAGTTCCTCATGTATTATCCTCCCAGGCACATGTTATGTGTTTACATTAAAAAAAGGTAAAAGCCAGATTCTCTTCCTTTCTTTAAAAATAGAAAAAAAAAGTGAAGGAGAGGGAGGAGTAACTCATTTCTTGGCGTTTTAATACAGTACCCAGAATCCTCCTAATATAAGGCACTCTTATAGTTGAAAGGCATATTAAAACTATGTGTAAATGAAAAACCCTGTCTTTTTAAAATCATTTATTTATTAGACTGGAGTGCAGTGGTGCAATAACAGCTCACTATAACCTTGAACTCCCGGGTTCAAGTGATCCTCCTGCCTCAGGCTCCTGAATAGCTTGGACCACAGGTGCATGCCACCATGCCAGGGTTTGTTTTTGATTTGTTTTGTTTTGTTTTGTTTTGTTTGCTTTTTTGTAGAGTCAGGGTCTTACTATGCTGTCTAAGCTGGTCTTGAACTCCTGGCCCCAAAAGATCCTCCTGACTTGGCCTTCCCAAAGTTCTAGGATTACAGACTGAGCCACTGCGCCCAGCCTAAAAGCCCTATCTTTAGTAAAAGCCTGGTAGATTTACTTACGATGCACATGCATGAGCTTTAAGTTTTGTGACTTCTATATTAACCACTCAGAACATGACAAGCTGTAAAAATATTATAGATCACAGCCATTTTTCAGATATTTGGGGGTTGCCAGATTGCTGATATGCAGATCTTATTTTGCAAAGTCAAGGCAAAGTGGTCCCTTCTTAGTTTGCCTGTTTGCCATATATGCATTTGGAATGATGTCACACTGGCTGGTGAGGCCCCAACAAAGGCATTACTTGGTGGTCTAGAAAAATAACCAATTTCCAGGGAAAGACAGAAAGAGGCAGGTCTTCTTCACCCTTATGGGCCCATTGTCTTCCAGGTCTAACGTGGGCTGTGTTTGGTTTATCTGTGTGGCAGACTTCACTCTTCTTACGTTAATTGTTTGTGATCTGCCACCTGGGGAAGTTGGAAAACATCAGGAGTTAATGCTGTTGAGTTTCTTTAAGGAGAAGAAAGTAAGGCCTCGAGGTGTCTTTGCAACAAAGAAGGTAGCTATTAACCTTTAAGGGTGTTGTAGAAGCCAGTATACCATCACTAATATGGTTGTCGTGAAATGCAATGACCCTTCTCTTTTCTGTCACCTGTCTCGCTTGGCTAACTCTACTACTCACATTTCATGATTCAGTGCGGAGAACATGATGTGACGATAGGAAAGGAGAACGTAAGCACCAGTAGTAGTGTCTGTCTAGTGTGACCAAAATCCCTGACCTTATATTTTAACACTGTAACTTTTGGGAAGAATTTCTTTTGATACGTGTTTCTATTTTATGAACTTAAAAACAACCCACAACCCTTGTATATGTCAGAGTCTGTTAGTGCTGTGTGATACATTAAATAGCAGAGAATGGAACAAATATCTGTGGAATAGGTTAATTATTATTATTTTATTTATTTATTTATTTACTTATTTATTTGAGACAGAGTCTTGCTCTGTCGCCAGGCTGGAGTGCAGTGGTGCAATCTTGGCTCACTGCAACCTCCGACTCCCTGGTTCAAACGATTCTCCTGCCTCAGCCTCCCGAGTAGCTGGGATTACAGGTGCATGCCACCACCCCCAGTTAATTTTTGTATTTTTAGTAGAGATGGAGTTTCACCTTGTTGCCAGGATGGTCTTGAACTCCTGACCTCGTGATCTGCCTGCCTAGGCCTCTCAAAGTGCTGTGATTACAGGTGTGAGCCACTGTGTCAGACCAGGTTAATTATTTAATGCAGACTTCTGCTCAGGGTATTTGTGTTTAAAGAGATGGACTGTATAGACACATTGTAGTAAAAGGCTTGGGTTACTGGTAGTTTAAACAGAAGCCACTGATGAACAGGGGAAGAACTATTGGTTCAAATTTAATTTGGCATCTTTTTAGGAGTGACATTTGGCACATCACCCTCTAATCCTTGGTTTTGTCATCACTAAAATGGAGATAATAACACATCAGCAAATATTTGTGAAAATGTATAAATGTTCTTTGCAAACTATCATGGATAGATAACATGTTGTTAGTATGACTGCTCTGCTAACGAGTGTAGACTTTGCTGAAGTTCTCCTCCTCCTCTTCCTGCCTCTTCTTCCTGCTCATTACCGTCACAACTACCCTTTATGAATTTGTGAGCCATTAGGGGTAGATTCTGCATCTCTTAACTCAGGTCTTTTTCTGCCTGCCAGTCAATGTCAGCAAATATTAGATACCTAGTAAGTGCCCAACATGAAGGATATAAAGATCAGTATTCAAAATATACAAATATGGACATGCAGTGATACCTAAGGGACTGTTTATAGTTCCCCAAATTAATATGGCTCCCTGGGGCAGAAAAACCTTTTGTCTACGTAGCTAATGTCTACTCATCCTTAAAACTCAACTCAAAGGTCAGTATCCCTTGGCAACCTTAGATGTTCATTTGTTACCCTCCTACCTGCTCTTATGAGGTGCTCTTTCTGTGGAGTTCCATAAAACCCCGGCATACCTCATAAGAAACACTTGTCATTTGAAAGAGGAATCTTTGAGAACTGAACTCTTTTTAATAAAAATTCTTCCATTTTGCACGTGGTATAAAACATGTACAGTAAAACATCCTTCTTGCCCCTGACTTGCAACCACCAGTTCCCCTTTTCTGGTGTAAACACTGTTCCCAATTTTGGGGCATCTCTTTTATAGATATTTTATAAAGATGTATATTTATACATGTAAGAATATGCATACACAGCATACATAATTCATATTATACATTCCATGTATATCTGTGTATAAGAACACACAAGCACGTTTTTGTTTTTGCATAAATTATATTGTGGTATAGACACTATGAGTACTTTGCTTTTATTTTTAAACCTAATGATTTATTTTGGTGATTGTTCCAAATACAGTGCGTACAGTTTCCTTGTGTTTTATAACAGCTGCATTGTATTTCATTGTGAATTTTGAATAGCCATAATTCATTTAGGTAGTCTGCTATTGCTGGACAAATAGGTTGTTTCCAATCTTTTTATATTATAGACAATACTGCCATGAAAATGTTTTAACAATATCATTCCATATATGTTTGAGGGCACCTGTCAGATTAAATTCCTAGAAGTGGAATTGGTGTTCACACAGTTATTAACATTTTAAATTTTCACAGATATTGTCAAGTTGTACCAATTTGTGCTGCTTTTGATATAAGGGTTCCTGACTGTTCATATCCCTTTCAATATAGTGAGTTATCAAACTCTTCATATTTCCAATCTGATTGGGGAGAAATAACATCTCATTGAAGTTTTAAGTAACATTTTTATATTATCAGCGACGTTATCACGTTTCATATGTTTAAAGACTACTTATATTTCCGTATCTGTAAATTGTGTACTCATATCCTTTGTCCACTTGTCTATTTCCTCCTTGGATTCTTTTTCTTACTGATTGGTAGGAAATTTTGCTTACTATATTGTAGCCCTTTGCCTTTTGAGCTGCAATAATTTTGTCTCCCTAGTTTGACATATGTCTTTTGATATTAATAACCCATTTATGCCTAAGTGGCAATATTTTGAATTTTTGCAATCAGACCTTGGCGGGGACTTTGAGCAGTAGGATATCAATAATTCTCACGTGCTTAGCTTACAATAATGGAACATGAAGCATAAATGGTTAATACGGTCAAATTTATTACCTTTTTAAAGGCTTTTCGATTTTGTGTCAAACTTTGAAAAGGTCTTTACACTACAAGGACCTTGAAGCAGCAGGTCAGAAAAAATGGAGACAATGGAGAAGGCTTGTGAGGAAAGGCCCAAAGAAGAGGGGTCCTCCTAGTGGAATAGCTCACAGTGTGGGAGAGCTATGAACTTAAGGGAGAGGTAGTAAAATGAAACTCATCGCATTGCTTCTCTCTCCCAAGTGCTTCCACCAGCCACAGCAAATTCCCCCAAATACCTCGGTCATCCCTGACTGAAAATGGATGACCACATTCCATATGGGAAAAGTATACACCACCTCTGAACATCCTCTTAGCAGCCAGAGATCAAGTTGCCCATCTCAGAAGAGGATACACAGGAGCAGACAGGATGCCTCATCCATCAAGTGCACAGTAGCTTTGGTCGTTCCTGTTCATTGCAGTGGACTGGAAAGGCCTCTTGAAATGCCGATAGCTCTGGGAGGAGGGAGAGCCCTCCCTTTCCACATATGAGCAGATCTTTGGCAAATCCAAAGGATGGTCTTGCATTTTTGTGAAAGTTCCCATGCCTAGGTTGTTTGTAAAAGCTGCAGGTGGAACGCCATTTCATTTTGGATGTAGATATCGACACCTGGCAACCAAGTTGAACTGTTTCCATCAGATCTAAAAGCCAAAACAGTCTTGGCAGATTGATGGCTAACGAAAAGGAGTTGCAAAATTAATTACATGGAAAATTATTTTTTTCTAATAAGAGAATGAAAAAATACATATTGGATTAGGGAATGACTTGAATCACCAAGCTTCAATAGCAGTTGTTATTAGCTGAACTCTGTACTTTTGGATGTGAGAATATCATTCTTCCCAGATCATTGTTTGAAAGAGACCTCCTGTACTTTTGCCTCTCTCAACTTTAATTAAATGAGCTGCCAACACAGGACCCTGTCAGACTAAGATGACTCACTCTAGCAGGCAGTTCTCCGTAGCGCTTCACAGCAATGAAAGTAAGTTCCTCACTCCATTTGTCTTTTGCCTTTAGTTTCTCAAGCTTATTTCTGAATGCATAAGGATTTTTGAAGTCTGGTCAGTTTATTTAGTGGAAGACTATGGGCTTTGCAATCAGGAAGACTGGATTTCAAATCCTGGCTTTGTTAATCTATGGCTTTAGATGAGTTCTTAACCTCATTGAGCCTTAGAGTTCTCATCTGTAAATGGACATGTATTACCCACAAATAATTCTGTATAGCAAATTACCCCAAAATGCAGTGTCTTAAAACAATGAGCATTTATTTAGCTCAAGAATAAATGAGCTATTATTTGTCATTATAGCTATTATCAAAAAAGATTAGTTAGGCAGTTCTCTGATCTGGACTGAGCCAAGGTGATCTCGGCACATCGTATTAGCCAAAGCAAGTCTAGATTCAATGGTACAGAAATATACTCCATCTCTTCATTGGAGGAGATACAAAAAGATGTGGTTACAGGGAGGAATGAATTGTGGGCATTTTACAGTCTACTACACTACCTTATAGGAATAAATGTGATGACATAGGGAGCATGCAGCTATCATATCACCTATGCATTCAGAAAACGTCTATTGAATACCTACTATGAGTTCGGTGCAACATTGATACTGTTAGTAATGTAGAAGAAAGTAAAATCTCATCCCCAGCCTCAAGAAGCATACAATCTTATTAAAAAGATGTGCCCCCAAAGAAATTGTAGGTCACATTACAAAGTGCAAAGTCTCTTAAGAGTGGAACAGATAAAATACCGTGGGGTTTCAGAAGAGGGATAAATTAAACTAAGAGGCTCTGGGAAGAGACTCTGGTCCCAACTTATGCTCTGCTAACGTTTTCCTCAATTTAACTTTAATTCTTGATCTCCCCAGGCTATCAGTAATGACATGGTGCAGGAAACCCGGTCCAGACGGGCGAAACATTTTAAACTGGTACAATTTTAGGCGAATTAAGTATTTGAACATTGCCAGCCATCCAGATGCTACACGCTCAAGCTAATATGGCTGGAGCAAAACCGTCTTACTATCTTGCAGGATAGTAGTAATCCTCCTAAATTTACCTCTCTGATTGAGATAATTTCCACTAATCCAGGAGTCCCTCAATCCCATTAACTTAAATACTTGATTTCCAGGGACAGCCAGAAGGTACAAATTATGCTTTCAATATACTTTTCTGAAAATAGTTCTTTTTTTCCCTCTTTCACGCCTCACAGTTTGGAGCTTTGAAATAATTGAATTAACAGTGTGCTAGAGGGGGTTAGACAAAAACAAAAACTGGGAAAGGGACTTTACCAGCAGTGCAGTAGAGAGCCTGAATGGAGCCAGGATTGGCTGAGGAGAGATCATGGCTATGTTCTGGCAGTTGGTGACATGTCAGGGGACCTTAGGCAAGTTCTCTGCCCGAGTCTGGGTTTCTTCAAGTCCAACCCAGGGTATGATTATCTCAGGCCTTGATCCTTTGCATGTGGAGTCATGAGCTAATGTCTGTTCTGTGTACGGACTTTCTTGAAAGGAAAAGTGCTACCTAAATACAAGGTACTTGTATTACTCTAAGGTGCTTGGAATCTTAATAGCTTTCTCAACTGCAGCCAAAGTGGGCTTCTCTTTGTAAATGCTTTAAGTGATTGAGAATCAGGGCTGAAAAGGGGTTTGTTTCTCTCCCCATCTATGCCTAGAGTAGGATGGCTGCACATTTTTAGGGCTTGCCCAATTTGCCCATTTAATGGAGGGCTCCACAGACATCACAGCCATTGAAATCCTATGTAAAATAGAGAATGGCTAAGACAATACTACACTGCTTTTTGCAGGAAAATAATTTTCTATGTAAAAGTATAGTTGTCTAATTCAGTAGTCAACTAATTAAGAGAACCTTCAAGTTAGACATAAATATTTGGCTTTGA
Organism: Mandrillus leucophaeus; assembly: GCF_000951045.1. NCBI lineage: Eukaryota > Metazoa > Chordata > Mammalia > Primates > Cercopithecidae > Mandrillus > Mandrillus leucophaeus. The sequence continues at coordinate 2,657,964 of NW_012103599.1, forward strand.
AAGACGTTCAAGAGGTACCAGTTTTGTTGCTGGTTAATATTCATTGAGCTGTCTCAATGTTGAGGTTGCTGCCCATATTGAAATTTTATGATAAAAAGAAAAGTAACATTTTAGTTGGCTAACTCCCTTTCCCCGAAACTCTTAAATTACATTAAAGTTCTCAGTTCATTTAAAGCTTTTTGTGTTTTTCAGTTATTTTTACAGACATATTATCTGGGTTTCCCTACCCTGGTGATTTGCAGAGGATCAGTGCTAGGCTGCAGGTTATATAAGACTCACCTAGGGAGATTCAATAGTTTAGAGACAGGGGTTCAAAAATCAGCATTTTTTTAAACATGTTCCCCAGCTGAGTTTGGGAATCACTGCATTGAACACCCTTCAGGCTGTATCTATGGATAGTTTCTGTATCTATGATTAGTTTTTTTTTAAAAAAAATGTCTTGACCCAATTGTGAGAGCTGCTACTTTGCTAAAAGTTTACCATTTGCTGGATACTGAAGTCATCTCCAAGTATTATCCTAGTTAAGCCTCATAACAGTCCTGCAAGGTCATTATTATTATGCCCATTTTATGAATGAGGAACTGAGGTTTAGAGGTGTGAAGTAATTTTAAGCTGGTGTGTAACAGAGCTGGGATTTGTGTTTGAACAACACAAAGTTGACATCTTTCATCCTTGTGCTGAACTGCCTCCCATCTAACCTATTCCGGAATCACTTAGTAGTCAGGCAGGACACAATGAAAGCATGAGACGTGACCCTCCCTCTCAAGAAGGTTACTCTCTAAGAAGAATGAAAGGAAGAACATACTCACTGGTGCCCAAAGGAACATAAAATTAAGTGAAAAATTGTAAAGTAGAAAATTAGGGTAATTCTAGGGTTTTGTTTTTTTTTCCGTCTTTTCAATAGTAAACTGAATATCATTGAATTAGGAGGTTTATTTTCTTTCCTGTTAAATTACATGGTTGTTTTGCTGTGATTTGAGCATAGTGTGAATCAGAAGCATCCTTCTGTTTGAGATCCCAACATGAAAAATATTTTTATTGATATTAGTGTTATAATCTT
>NW_012103599.1:2659073-2671715 GCF_000951045.1 Mandrillus leucophaeus
ACACGCTCAAGCTAATATGGCTGGAGCAAAACCGTCTTACTATCTTGCAGGATAGTAGTAATCCTCCTAAATTTACCTCTCTGATTGAGATAATTTCCACTAATCCAGCAGTCCCTCAATCCCATTAACTTAAATACTTGATTTCCAGGGACAGCCAGAAGGTACAAATTATGCTTTCAATATACTTTTCTGAAAATAGTTCTTTTTTTCCCTCTTTCACGCCTCACAGTTTGGAGCTTTGAAATAATTGAATTAACAGTGTGCTAGAGGGGGTTAGACAAAAACAAAAACTGGGAAAGGGACTTTACCAGCAGTGCAGTAGAGAGCCTGAATGGAGCCAGGATTGGCTGAGGAGAGATCATGGCTATGTTCTGGCAGTTGGTGACATGTCAGGGGACCTTAGGCAAGTTCTCTGCCCGAGTCTGGGTTTCTTCAAGTCCAACCCAGGGTATGATTATCTCAGGCCTTGATCCTTTGCATGTGGAGTCATGAGCTAATGTCTGTTCTGTGTACGGACTTTCTTGAAAGGAAAAGTGCTACCTAAATACAAGGTACTTGTATTACTCTAAGGTGCTTGGAATCTTAATAGCTTTCTCAACTGCAGCCAAAGTGGGCTTCTCTTTGTAAATGCTTTAAGTGATTGAGAATCAGGGCTGAAAAGGGGTTTGTTTCTCTCCCCATCTATGCCTAGAGTAGGATGGCTGCACATTTTTAGGGCTTGCCCAATTTGCCCATTTAATGGAGGGCTCCACAGACATCACAGCCATTGAAATCCTATGTAAAATAGAGAATGGCTAAGACAATACTACACTGCTTTTTGCAGGAAAATAATTTTCTATGTAAAAGTATAGTTGTCTAATTCAGTAGTCAACTAATTAAGAGAACCTTCAAGTTAGACATAAATATTTGGCTTTGAAAGACGTTCAAGAGGTACCAGTTTTGTTGCTGGTTAATATTCATTGAGCTGTCTCAATGTTGAGGTTGCTGCCCATATTGAAATTTTATGATAAAAAGAAAAGTAACATTTTAGTTGGCTAACTCCCTTTCCCCGAAACTCTTAAATTACATTAAAGTTCTCAGTTCATTTAAAGCTTTTTGTGTTTTTCAGTTATTTTTACAGACATATTATCTGGGTTTCCCTACCCTGGTGATTTGCAGAGGATCAGTGCTAGGCTGCAGGTTATATAAGACTCACCTAGGGAGATTCAATAGTTTAGAGACAGGGGTTCAAAAATCAGCATTTTTTTAAACATGTTCCCCAGCTGAGTTTGGGAATCACTGCATTGAACACCCTTCAGGCTGTATCTATGGATAGTTTCTGTATCTATGATTAGTTTTTTTTTAAAAAAAATGTCTTGACCCAATTGTGAGAGCTGCTACTTTGCTAAAAGTTTACCATTTGCTGGATACTGAAGTCATCTCCAAGTATTATCCTAGTTAAGCCTCATAACAGTCCTGCAAGGTCATTATTATTATGCCCATTTTATGAATGAGGAACTGAGGTTTAGAGGTGTGAAGTAATTTTAAGCTGGTGTGTAACAGAGCTGGGATTTGTGTTTGAACAACACAAAGTTGACATCTTTCATCCTTGTGCTGAGCTGCCTCCCATCTAACCTATTCCGGAATCACTTAGTAGTCAGGCAGGACACAATGAAAGCATGAGACGTGACCCTCCCTCTCAAGAAGGTTACTCTCTAAGAAGAATGAAAGGAAGAACATACTCACTGGTGCCCAAAGGAACATAAAATTAAGTGAAAAATTGTAAAGTAGAAAATTAGGGTAATTCTAGGGTTTTGTTTTTTTTTCCGTCTTTTCAATAGTAAACTGAATATCATTGAATTAGGAGGTTTATTTTCTTTCCTGTTAAATTACATGGTTGTTTTGCTGTGATTTGAGCATAGTGTGAATCAGAAGCATCCTTCTGTTTGAGATCCCAACATGAAAAATATTTTTATTGATATTAGTGTTATAATCTTTCGAGGAGATGGAATTTGTGCATCAACATATTCTGTTTTACATATTCTATTTTGTCATTCGTCTCTAATCACACAGGTTGGAGCAGAAATAATTTAACCTGTACCTAGTACCACGTTGAATGGACAATTATTTTATCTTTTGCAGGGGCTAAGTGTAAACTAGAAAGACAAAAGGAACCAAAAGTTTAGAACGTCTTAGACAAGTATGTTAGGCTAACCCTCCATTCCCAGCAGATATTTATGTTGCTAAGGAGATAAAAGCAAAAAAGACTCAGTTTTGATTGAAGAGTCAATTTAAGAGGTTGATATGGTTTGACTCTGTGTCCCCACCCAAATCTCATCTTGAATTGTACTCTTATAATTCCTGTGTGTTGAGGGACCCAGTGGGAGATAACTGAATCGTGGGGATAGTTTCCACTGTACTGTTCTTGTGGTAGTGACTAAGTCTCACGAGAGCTGATGGTTTTATAAGGGATTTCCGCTTTTGCTTCTCTCTCAGCTTCTCTTGCCAACACCATGTAAGAAGTACCTTTTGCCTTCCTCCATAATTGTGAGGCCTCCCCAGTCATGTGGAATTGTGAGTCCATTAAACCTATTTTTCTTCCCAGTCTCGGGTATGTCTTTATCAGCAACATGAAAACAGACTAATACAGAAATACAGATGTATATATGGCCAGGGCCAAATCACTAAAACTGAGGGAGGCATTCCCTGTTTCCAATAGAAGGCTCCTTTGAGTATCCAAGTTTGCAGGCAAAGACAGGTATGTGATTATCACAGGTGAAGATGTACCCACTGTAGACCATCTTTTCTGTGAAGATCGGAGTCTTTTTTGGGGAGGTGATATCCTCACCAGGTCTCAGTTCACTGTTTACTTGTGGTGGAAAATTCTGTTTTATTCAAAGGAGGAAATTAGATTATCCAGGATCCCATGTCTATCTAAATATCTGGTTTGCCATAAGCCATGTAAGGCTCATCACCAAAATCTTTGGTCAGGACAAGATCCTCCAGGACTGTGCTAAGCCCTTTGTCCTTCCCAGGTCCCTATCACGGCATTTGTCATACTATACTTTAAGTTTTTGTTTACTTCTCTGTGTTCCTACCAGAAAATAAGCTCCATGAAGTAAAAAACTGTCTCGATTTTGTTCACCATTATATCCCAGCACCTGACTAGCACTTAGGTAATCTGGAATGGAATAGGTGCTCAATAAATATTTGTTAGATGGATGGATGGATGGATGGATGGATGGATGGATAAATCAATGAACAAACGAATGAATTTAATATCATTAAACTCCAAATGAACATAAGGAGTTGTGTAGCTCCTTGTGGCCATATAGTTTTCCAAACTGTTTGCTAATACACTATGGCTTTAGGAAACACCCAGTATAACTTCATTCCCATTGTGTATAGGACTTAACCAAGACTTCCTTTGTTTTTCAAGAGTCAAGAACAAACTCTCAGGCTGTCATGGAATTGCAGCTGTGAAAGCATTTTCCTTGTGTCCGTTGTTTCTTTTGAGTGGCATGTGACTTCGAATTGGCCAGAGGCAATTAGTAGGTAATAGACTTTTATTATAAAATGGATTATAGAATATGAAATGAAAATGTACGTGGGCCATACAAAGGGGAAAATGAAATGGCAAACTCCATAAGACAAAGGCAGATGACCAACACCATGTAAGAAGTACCTTTTGCCTTCCTCCATAATTGTGAGGCCTCCCCAGTCATGTGGAATTGTGAGTCCATTAAACCTATTTTTCTTCCCAGTCTCGGGTATGTCTTTATCAGCAACATGAAAACAGACTAATACAGAAATACAGATGTATATATGGCCAGGGCCAAATCACTAAAACTGAGGGAGGCATTCCCTGTTTCCAATAGAAGGCTCCTTTGAGTATCCAAGTTTGCAGGCAAAGACAGGTATGTGATTATCACAGGTGAAGATGTACCCACTGTAGACCATCTTTTCTGTGAAGATCGGAGTCTTTTTTGGGGAGGTGATATCCTCACCAGGTCTCAGTTCACTGTTTACTTGTGGTGGAAAATTCTGTTTTATTCAAAGGAGGAAATTAGATTATCCAGGATCCCATGTCTATCTAAATATCTGGTTTGCCATAAGCCATGTAAGGCTCATCACCAAAATCTTTGGTCAGGACAAGATCCTCCAGGACTGTGCTAAGCCCTTTGTCCTTCCCAGGTCCCTATCACGGCATTTGTCATACTATACTTTAAGTTTTTGTTTACTTCTCTGTGTTCCTACCAGAAAATAAGCTCCATGAAGTAAAAAACTGTCTCGATTTTGTTCACCATTATATCCCAGCACCTGACTAGCACTTAGGTAATCTGGAATGGAATAGGTGCTCAATAAATATTTGTTAGATGGATGGATGGATGGATGGATGGATGGATGGATAAATCAATGAACAAACGAATGAATTTAATATCATTAAACTCCAAATGAACATAAGGAGTTGTGTAGCTCCTTGTGGCCATATAGTTTTCCAAACTGTTTGCTAATACACTATGGCTTTAGGAAACACCCAGTATAACTTCATTCCCATTGTGTATAGGACTTAACCAAGACTTCCTTTGTTTTTCAAGAGTCAAGAACAAACTCTCAGGCTGTCATGGAATTGCAGCTGTGAAAGCATTTTCCTTGTGTCCGTTGTTTCTTTTGAGTGGCATGTGACTTCGAATTGGCCAGAGGCAATTAGTAGGTAATAGACTTTTATTATAAAATGGATTATAGAATATGAAATGAAAATGTACGTGGGCCATACAAAGGGGAAAATGAAATGGCAAACTCCATAAGACAAAGGCAGATGACACAGAAGGATGAATAAGAAAAAAAAATGGCCTGGAGGCACTTTTCAGGGGAAGCGTGTGTAAGGAATGGCATTCAAGTGGAAATAGGAAAAAAAAAGAATAACGTTTGCTGATGTCATTAGAAACCTGAGGTGTCCACAGCTACTGAAAGGAAAGGAAATGGAACCTCTGTAGGGAGCTGAGACCAGTTTCTGAGGGAACCATTCTTCAGTATGCTTCCTCCCTTTTATACTCTGTCTTTGCCAGCTTCTTCTGAGGCCAGAAATAAACCAATTCTTTTATTGTACTAAGCATCCATTGAATCCCCAGTGGCACCATGGATGAATGAGGGAGTGTTAACTTTGGGTTCACTCATTTGAACTTCTCCTTGCGGAAGAGCAAGATATGAACCATTTTGAAATTTCCTTTAGGACTTTCCACTATCCCTGAGGAGATCCTGCCTCCTTAGTAACTAGTTGGGATGTTTCTTGTCTTTAACAAACAAACAAGCAAATAACAACAAAAGAACTAGAAGGCCCTGGGTTGGAGAAAGTTGCCTTGGCTGTGGTGGAGTGAGACCATTATTGAATTATTTGCGCTTCCTCCAATGTGCCATGGTCTTTCTAATACCTACGTGTCCTCTTAACCCAGAACAATCTTTCAAAGGACCACCCTCCTGTCCTTTGGGATTCCTCCTCCCCAAACGGGAATATGTACTCTTCCTAAGTGATGTCTTAGAACCCTGTGCCTACCTCTGTTGTAGCTCTTATCACATATTTACTTTTAGAGCCAAGCCTTATTTAAAAAATTAAACACATTTCCCAGTGTATTTGCTTATTATTGCTTCTTACATACAACTCCTTCCTTCTAAATGCAGTTTCCTTTTTACAGGAATAAATAATTTAGCATGGAAGTCTATGCATGGGTTCATGACAGCTTTATTTGTAACAGCCAGAAAATGGAAACCACCAAATGTTTGCAGCGAATGGTTAAACAAAGTGTGGCATGTCCGTACCACACAGCAATAAGAACAAACAAATGATTGATACATGCAACAAAGTAGATGAATCTTAAGGGCATTATGCTAAGTGAAAGAAGCCAGTTTTTAAAAGGTCACATACTAAATGAGTCTGTTTACACAACATTCCTGAAACAACAAAATTACAGCAATGGAGAACAGATTAGTGGTTGCCAGTGTCAGGAATGGTTGGGAGGAGGGGGATAGGTAGGACTGCAAAGGGGTTGCATGCGGGAAATCTTTGTGGTGACAAAGTTGTTTTATTTTGACTGTGGTAGTGGTTACTCGAATCTACACTTGCAATGAAATGGCAGAACTATATACACGTATTTTAACAATGTCAAATTCCTGGCTTTGACATTATACCATAATTCTGTGAGCTGTTAACTATTGGGAGAAACTGGGTGAAGGGTATGCAGAATCTCTGTGGTCTTTACACAGCCTTTTGACGTCTTATGGAGACGTTTCCCCCAACTCCACCCAAGTCCTGAGTGGACTTTCAAGAGTCCTAGCAGCTTCTCTGGACTGTTAGGAGAAGTATTTCCAGGCCCTTCCCACAGGTAAGACCAATCTCCCAGGCTCTAGTAAAGGCTTTAGGCAGGAAGCTCAGATTTCGCTCTGGTCTAGGGCTACATCTTGGATTATTAAATGAACATTAAAACTGCAGCCCCTAGACCGGAGGGCCCATATTCATAGGCACCTTCAGCATCGGCTTCCACTTTCTATTATCCTTTTTGGCACCAAGAATTTCCTTTTCTTTCCATCTCAGCTATGCATCATATATTTCCTTGTGACATTTTATTCAGTACTCTTCATGTTTTTAGCCTCGTTGTGGTAGGGGGGTGGCTAGGGGACGGGGAGGCTGTTTCTGTCAGGTCTTATTGGTAACCCTATCACACTGTTTATAATTGCCTGTTTGTGGTCATATACTCATCTCCCACCAGACTGTAAGGTTTTAGAAGGTGTTAGGGACCAGTTCAACCTTTTTTTTTTTTTTTTTTTTTTTTTTTTGAGACGGAGTCCTGCTCTGTCACCAGGCTGGAGTGTAGTGGCACGATCTTGGCTCACTGCAACCTCTGACTCCCTGGTTCAAGCAATTCTTCTGCTTCAGCCTCTGGAGTAGCTGGGATTACAGGCATGTGCCACCACACCCAGCTCATTTTTGTATTTTTAGTAGAGATGGGGTTTCACCATGTTGGCCAGGATGATCTTGATCTCTTGACCTCGTGATCCTAGCCTCCTAAGGTGCTGGGATTACAGGCGTGAGCCATCGCGCCTGGCTTGGTTCGAGCTTTTTCATCCGAGTTCTTACACATAGAAAGTGCCAATACATATGCATATATAATGAATGAACGAGTGAATCTCTATAGTTCTGTGGAAGAGAGCCCAAGTATGATAGTTTTAAAGTGAGATAGTTTTCAAGAATACAGACTATTTTTATTCACTTTAAAGATGTGTGTCATTGTGGTGCTTTTTGTAGCATAGTTTCATTACATACAAGAACTGCATGTGATCTATAAGATGAATTTAACAGATTTAGAAAGGAGAACAGTATCTCCAAAGAGAAAATTAAAAAGGCATTTAATTGTAATTCAAGAAATATTTCATCTCCTCCCTTTATGTGCTCTGCCATCCTTTGGGGGTTTTAGAATTGGTGAAACAAGCATTGATTGTTGAGGAGCTTGCCTTCTGGTATTGGTTTTCCAGCTACGTACTGCAGAGCTTAGAGTTCCACAGGGGACCTCTGGGGCTGAAGGGGATTTAAGCCAGGGAGCAAGTGGTTATGTCTTTCAGCTCCTTCCCCCATCCCCCATATGGCACAGTTGAAGATACTCTGACTCTGCTCTCAGTCTTCCTGAATTTGATGACGATCCCCCTCCCTACCCCGACAAGCTGATAGGGCAGCTGCCTTCATATCTCTGCCTCAGGTTCATTAATCATGAAATGAAGGTAATAAAGGTACCTACCTTTTAGACTGTTGAAGGTTGAGAAGATCTCTGAGCACAAGCAGAGTCTTTTGGACTTTGACAAAACCTAGGCACCTTTTCCTTCCTTTTTTTTTCTTTTTTTTTCCTGCAGATCTCACCATATAAAAATACAAATAATAGCACAAATGTTGCTATATTATGAATTTTTCTTCAACAAAGTAGTGGATTCATCACATAGATAATAATTATGCTGATTACAAAGTAATTACATGGTTAAAAAATGATTTCATACTGCAATATAGGTAATGTGACTGTAATTGAGCAGGGGTTTAAGGTTGCAGGATTGTGCCATCTTCTTTCTTTGAGATTATATTGATAATTTTATTTAGAGATTACATCAGAAATCCAAATTTGAGGTCACTGAGGACTAGAAGATCCTTGTAGACATTGAGCATAGTACCTTCCAGTCCTGACTATCCCGTAAAGAATGAAGAAAACTCCAAATTTTCTCTCTCCTCAGTAAGTCAGCTGAATCCCTAGCGTGGAGAGGCCCCCTCCTTCAGGACCCCAGATGTGGGGCAATTGTGAGCGTAGGGCTAGAGCATGACTCAGGCTGACTGACCTCCTTGCACTACTGGGGAATGTAGCCTGCCTGTCCTTTTAAGTTACAGCAGACTCTTACTTTTCCAATAGGCGCCTTTGGTTAAGGCAATTTAACTGGCTATGGGCTTCTCCACTGAGGCACTATGGAGAGGAAAGAAACAGGGCTAACAGCCTTCACCAACAACGTCTAAAGTAACACTGAGAACCAACAGTCTCAAAGCCATCAGCATCTTTGATTCTTTTCCCGCCACCCTCCAAATGATCACACGTGGAGGCCTTCTTTTGCATAGGAAGAAAGTGTGCCCCTTCTATGTGACTGACCCTGGCTGCTTGGAAATTCCTTGAGTGTCTCTCAAAAGTTGGCCTCTGAGGATACATACCACATCTTATACACAGCAGAACATGCAGCTCAGTGAGAAGTCAGCACGTATTTCCTTTTGAGCCTCTAAAGTCTGGCTCTATCTTAGAATTTCTGTGATTTCGGCAAAGCCACTTCCCTACCAGGGGCCTTACTTGCTTCATCTGAAAAATGAGGAGATTGTATGACATAATGTTTTTTAAAAATTTAAAACATTGGAGCATTTTCCACAGTACCTGTGAACACAACAATATATAAAATAGATAAAAGTAGAGTTGTTCCTTTTGAAGGAGGATCTAGAGCCTGTATTCTTGTCCTCTGGAACCCCAGATCCTCTTATGTTCCTCTATAAATAGCTCCGAAAAATCCTGTGGCTCCAAAGAATATAATTTGATAAATATGTCCTGGGCCTTGAGGGCCCACCCAGTTATAACATTCTAAGACTCAGTGAGTGGTCAAGAAAGGCACTGGGGTAGCCACTTGCTTCTCTTGCATTCAGCCTTTGCAGCTACTGGACTGGCCCCTGGTTTTGTGAGTTTGCGCATGCCTGTGTAACCTCACGCATCACTGAATCGGGGATACAGGATGTGGCATGGCTGGGAGCTTCTTGGAAGGGCTTCCACATCCTGTGAACGTTGGGTCTCTACCTGCCAACTGCTGAGATGAACCAGTAATCCTTTCAGAGAGCACAGGCTTTTATCAATGAGGAGGATTCAAGGCTTATTTTTTCCTTCCTTCCAAATAACACTCCCACTGTTGAGGCTTAAATACCAAAACCTTATGGTTTGCAGAATCAGTGCCAAAAAGTCAATCCTCCGAGAAACTGCAAAGATAATAGCTCCTATTGATCAAATCGGGAGGAGAATAGCTTTTGAGGTTTGCCCTCCTAAAAGAGGTCGAGAAAGATAAGGGCTGGAGTTTTCTAAAACATGCTTGGTTTGCTCAAATTGGATAAAACCATATAAAAACACTTACGTTCTTAGAGAACTGGTGACCAATTCAGGAAAACCTCATGAAATGAAAAGATTGGCTTGGATTAGTGAGGCATGTGAAATGCAGTGTCTTTCTAAGAGCATGGTAAATGTGTTGTTTCAAATACAGACAGTGACTTATTAGTTAACCAAGTACATCCATGCAGAGGATGGCCACTATCTGCCTTACTAGACAAAGGAGAGGTATGAAAGCCCTGGAGTCTCTATGCTGGACACTGTACCGGAGCCTTTTGGTCCTTTATTTAATCATTACCTCAGTCCTTTGAGATGGCTTTTATTGCTCCCATTTTATGGATGAGAAAATAGAAGTTAAATGATGTTCAGTAACTTTCTCATGATCGCAAAATTAATAAGTGTCAGACAGTAGTATTAAGATCTAGGTGTATATTTCCATTAAATATTCTACTGTCTTCTAAATGGCACATACACATTTGCTATTACCATGATGCTTTTGGTGAAGAGAGGCTGCCAGGCTGGTGGTAAATATACTTGGAAATGTCTCATGCTTTTGCCAATGGTGAGGCGAATAGGAATCCATCAGTGAGGTTCCTACAGGGCCAAAACTTGCAGCCATGTCTCTCTGAAGCCACTGGTGGCCATGGAATTGATGGAGTTCAAGCTGACATGTGCTTGATTTTTCTCAAACTTCAGTTTTCCTTTCAGTGAAGAAAAAAAGCTTATTAAACATCACTTTGTGAGGGGAGATTGTTAATATTCAACTTTCTATATAAAATAATCAGCCTTTATTTTTAAAAAATATGGCCTTGGAAGATAATATTTTTCAGGGAAGTTATTCATATTTTAAACTATTTTATCTGTTTTTATTATCATTTTATCTGAGAAGCTGAACACGTGGTTATCTAAAGGAATGGATCTTGAGGCAGCAAACAAAATTCCCCAGAATCAGCACAATCACTTAATGATCTTGTGAACTGAAATTATCTTTGCTACAGCCCAAGAACTGAGTGGTAATTAGTGTCCAGGGACACGTGGGGAACAATTTCACTGTTAGCGGTGCCAAGAATCTATTCATTTGTCATCGGTCCCAAATTATATTCAATCAGCAATTCAACTCAGCTTGGAAAAACCAAGTGACATATAGCTAACTGTCTATAAAATTAACACTGTAAAATGAAACCTAGATTTCTAGCAGTTTCACCGTGAGCAGCAGTAAGATGAAGCTATGAAAATATTGCATGTAAATGCTGTCAAGGTTCCTCTTAATCCCACCACTTTCCAACCTATGCTTCCTTCCCTGAAATGCCGCCTTGGCTGCCAACCTTCTATTCCCAAGCTCCCTGAAGTCTGGGTGTTGGAGTGTTTGATGAGCCTTTTCATAGGTGAACCACAGCAGTCCATAATACTGCAAACAAGAGCTGTCATTATTGAAAGAGCCAAAGTGGGTGGCAGCAGCATGGGGCTCAGAGTGGAGCTGCAGTTGGAGTCATATGTGGAAGGCCCTGAAATGTAGACAATTAGCTCTTCCTGGGGAAATCACCTGCACGAAATACCCATTCCCCAAACAAGGGATTGATAACAGAAGCACTGCTTTCCATTGTGGCTTTGTATTAAGCATTTCTCCTACTTGGGTAAAAATTTCTTTTTGTTTTCATATTTTGGAATTAAGATCCCTGCCATACTGCCTATCTGACTTCTGGTCTCCTTAAAAGAGTCTATGCTATTTTTGGCTCAGGACGTTGGCGGAAACCAGGGCCATTGTAGGTGGGAAGGGTATGTGTGGTTCGTCTACTTCTTTCCCACGTGCTTCTAGGACTGGGAAAGAGGTAAGCCAAGGAGGTCTGCACAAACCAAACAATCCTTTTGTCTCTGCTGTGGCAGGGAGATAAACTAGAAGTACACCTTTGCAAGGTCTCAGTGGGTCAACATCCTGTTCTTGTTCAAGCTTAGTCAGTGACGATGACATGTGGCCATTTGGCAGACAGTCACCATCAGTAAATATGGAAATACAAAAAATGTGCTTATCTCTGTGAAAAGGTGAGGCCAGAGGTAAGGTGAAAAAAAAAGCCAGGTTTCACAGGCTTGACTACTTGTCAGCATGGGCTGCCAGAAGGTGTGGAGTGCTAGAGTCAAAGAGACCTGGGTTTGAATTGCAATTCTTCCACTTAATAAAGTTCATCCCGCATTCTGTCTCAGATCCATTTTTAGTGGCTACCTAGAGCACTGTGCTTAAAGCACTCTATGACAGATTCCAGGCTTAACAGGCGAACAGAGCCATGATTGATTAAAGATGCCTACACTGGATTGAAGCGGGAGGGATTGACAACTTGTATGCCTTATATCTAATGACCCTGGATCCTCCAAGGTCCTGTCCAGTCCTAATATTCTCTAATAATGTTCTGAGTGTGTGTGTGTGTGTGCGTGTGTGTGTGTGTAGACATAGCCTAAGGGAAAGTTAGTATAACCCCATTACAATATATTAATAGCATAGCTTAAATTTTCAAAAAAAAAAAAAAACAACAACAAACATTATTTGTATATTACAGTCTATTATTTAAGAGTTTTAACAGCCGGTAAGTACTTCTAACAGTCTGTAAGTACTTCATAGTGCATTATGTCCTTTAGATTATTGATTTGTGTGTTTGCTTTAATTCATGATGGCTTTGAAAATTATCTTTTAAGTTATTTACCGCAAATGATTCTCTATATTCAAATACTTAGCTATCATTTGTCTTGACCTAAAGTTCCAATGTAGAGAAATGAATTTCTCTGTTCACAGAAATGCTACCAATTCCAAACACGACCCGTGAAGTTAGTTACAGGAGCAATGTTGTTCTTCCATAAGAAGGCTATTAAATTTATTAGTCTAAGACTGGTCTTTCAACAAGAAAAGGAGTTTATGTTTGATTATGTGTGGTCATTTCTGCAGATTTGTTTTCTTGTTAATGCAGTATTTTAGGGGCAAGGTGTATTTTGCCCTTGTTCTTTTTTTTTTTTTTTTTTT
>NW_012103599.1:2671765-2685877 GCF_000951045.1 Mandrillus leucophaeus
CTGCTCACTGCAAGCTCCGCCTCCCAGGTTCACGCCATTCTCCTGCCTCAGCCTCCCGAGTAGCTGGGACTACAGGTGCCTGCCACCGCACCTGGCTAATTTTTTATATTTTTAGTAGAGATGGGGTTTCACCATCTTAGCCAGGATGGTCTCGATCTCCTAACCTCGTGATCCGCCCGCCTTGGCCTCCCAAAGTGCTGGAATTTCAGGCGTGAGCCACCGTGCCCAGCCACCTCACCTCTCTCACCCTTAAGCTTAGAAGTTCCTTGTAGGTAGGGGTTTTTTTTTTTTTTTTTTGGTCTCCATCACAAAATCTAGTACAAACTCTTATTTGTAGGAAATTCTCAATAAATGTGTGTGGAATGATGAGTCACATCTTACCTGGTGAGAAGCCATAGCCATACATATGTGTGCACATACATTCAGCAAACTTACTGAGTTTCTACTTTAGTTCAGGTATGATTCAAAGTTCTGAGATTACAGTAGTAAAAGGAGCTCAAAAATCATTGTCATAAATGGTCTTTTATGATCAGCTCTCTATTGCCTACTGATATGGTTTGGTTGTGTCCCCACCCAAATCTCATCTTGAATTGTAGTTCCCATAATCCCCACGTGTTGCGGGAGGCACCCAGTGGGAGACTGTCTCTTATACACATCTAGATGTGTATAAGAGACAGGGTGTATTGCATGATCTTGAGGTTTGGGCTTCCACTGATCCCGTCACCCAGATAGTGAACATACTACCCAATAGGTAGTTTTCCAACCCTTGCCCCACTCCCTCTATCCTTTTGTAATTCCAGTGCCTATTGTTCCTATCTTTATATCCATGGTACCCAAGATTTTGCTCCCACTTATAAGTGAGAACACATGATATTTGGTTTTATGCTTCTGTGTTAATTAGCTTAGGCTAATGGCCTCCATCTGCATCCATGCTGCTACAAAGGACATGATTTCATTATTTTTATGGCTACATAGTATTCCATGGTATATATGTACCACATTCTCTTTATCCAGTCCCCTGTTGATGGGCACCTAGGTTGATTCCATGTCTTTGGTATTATGAATAGTGCTGTGGTGAACAGACGAGTGCAGGTATCTTTTTGGTAGAATAATTTATTTTCCTTTGGGTATATACCTTGTAATGTGATTGCTAGGTTGAATGTTAGTTCTATTTTTAGCTCATTGAGAAATCTCCAAACTGCTTTCTACAGTGGCGGAACTAATTCACATTCCCCCAACAGTGTATTAGCATTCCGTTTTCTCTGCATCCTTGCCAGCATGTTATTTTTGGACTTTTGTTTTGTTTTGTTTTTTGTTTTTTGAGATGGAGTCTTGCTCTGTCAGCCAGGCTGGATTGCAGTGGCACCTTCTTAGCTCACTGCAACCTCCACCTCCCGGGTTCCAGCAATTCTTCTGCCTCAGCCTCCTGAGTAGCTGGGATGACAGGCAAATGCCACCATGCAGGGCTAATTTTTGTACTTTTAGTAGAGACAGGGTTTCGCCATGTTGGTCAGGCTGGTCTCGAACTCCTGACCTTGTGATCCACCTGCTTCAGCCTCTCAAAGTGCTGGGTTTACAGGCATGAACCACTGCGCCCGGCCTGACTTTTTAAAAATAGCCATTCTGACTGGTATGAGATGGCATCTCATTGTGGTTTTGATTTGCATTTCTCTGATGGTAAGTGATGTTGAGAGGGTTAATGTAATATTTTACATTTTAATTTTCAAGCCAGTGTTTTGAAGTAAAAATCTTCAAATCTGGTCCATAGATTGTTCATTTGGATGGCATCTAAAATGCAGGCACCTCTACTGGCAGCTAGAACCTCCATTCCAGTCTAATAAGCTATGGGATTGCCGTGGTCTCTCTCCAAAGGCAGGTCCTTTGGAAATCTCCTGTAATGCTTCGAATAGCCCATAAGTTACTATATTTAATATTGCCCTTGTCTTTCTCCCTTCCCTTCTTTTTCTTTTCAGAAACAGAGCTGTCAGTCAGTGCTGAATTAGTGCCTACCTCATCATGGAACATTTCAAGTGAACTCAACAAAGGTACACGGTGGGGGCACACAGGGGAGGTGAGGAAAGAGGTGGGAAACTCTGTTTTTAATTGTGACATGACCTTCTTTGAAATCAACTGTTTTTCAGATCACTGCAAGGAGGTGGGGGCCAAAATAAATCCCCAGCTTACTTTGTGATCACTTAACATTGAATTACTTGGGATTCTATTATTTCTGGAGAGTTTCTTTCCCCCCTCGTTCCTTTCTCTTCTTCCTCTAAAGTGTTCCACATGGTAAAAATGCTTCAAGATGTGAAATAGGGTCGTTTCTGACCTTTCTGACACTACCTCTAGTGGATCTTATTTAGACAATTTGATTCAGCCCAAGCCAGGTTTGATCAGAGCTGTTTGCTCGGTGACCTTTCATGATGAGCATTTGATGTGCTTGCAGGGTTCAGGACCGAGTATCTGGAATGTTTGTAATTGCCTGTGCATAAGGACGGCAGCTTCCTTTGTGCACGTGGGGAACAGGTTTCTGCTAGGAGATTGTTGTTTAGCATTAATTAAGCCCCACCATATGTTAAGCACTGGGTATTTTATAAAGACCCTATATCCTGGAGTGGTATATCAGGACACATTCAAAACCCCTGCAGTCTGGCTCAATCTGCCTTTCTAGCCTTAGTTATCTTTATTCCCCTTTATGCATTTCCAGCCAAGTTTCGATTTCTTATATGTCCTGTGCTTTTCTGCCTCTCTGCTTTCATCTTTTCACCTGGATTGCCTTTCCTTCTTTGCCAATATCCATTCTCCCGCTTTTGCAATGCAACAAATTACTTCTCCTTCAAGACCAAGCATAAAATTTACATTATCCGGTCTTGTCTAATCCCCTCCAGCTGGAAGTGGCCTTTCCCTCTTTGAAACTACCGTAACTCCCTTCTCTGTTCTTCTTTTCACATTTTCTACATGATATTATGATGATTTCTATACCTATCTCACCTCCCCACCCCCCCACTTTTTTATTTTTGAGACGGAGTATGGCTCTTTCGCCCAGGCCGGACTGCAGTGGCGCTATCTCTGCTCACTGCAAGCTCCGCCTCCCAGGTTCACGCCATTCTCCTGCCTCAGCCTCCCGAGTAGCTGGGACTACAGGTGCCTGCCACCGCACCTGGCTAATTTTTTATATTTTTAGTAGAGATGGGGTTTCACCATCTTAGCCAGGATGGTCTCGATCTCCTAACCTCGTGATCCGCCCGCCTTGGCCTCCCAAAGTGCTGGAATTTCAGGCGTGAGCCACCGTGCCCAGCCACCTCACCTCTCTCACCCTTAAGCTTAGAAGTTCCTTGTAGGTAGGGGTTTTTTTTTTTTTTTTTGGTCTCCATCACAAAATCTAGTACAAACTCTTATTTGTAGGAAATTCTCAATAAATGTGTGTGGAATGATGAGTCACATCTTACCTGGTGAGAAGCCATAGCCATACATATGTGTGCACATACATTCAGCAAACTTACTGAGTTTCTACTTTAGTTCAGGTATGATTCAAAGTTCTGAGATTACAGTAGTAAAAGGAGCTCAAAAATCATTGTCATAAATGGTCTTTTATGATCAGCTCTCTATTGCCTACTGATATGGTTTGGTTGTGTCCCCACCCAAATCTCATCTTGAATTGTAGTTCCCATAATCCCCACGTGTTGCGAGAGGGATCAGGCGGAGATAATTGAATCATGAGGGTGGTTTCCCCTATTCTGTTCTCATAATAATGAGTTAGTTCTCATGAGATCTGATGGTTTTATAAGGAGCTTCCTCCTTCGCTGGGCACTCGTTCTCTCCCCTGCCGCCCTGTGAGAGGTACCTTCTGCCATGATTGTAAATTTCCTGAGGCCTCCCCAGCCAATCAGAACTGTGAGTCAATTAAACCTCTTTCCTTTATAAATTACCCAGTCTTGGACAGTTCTTTATAGCAGCATGAGAACAAACTAATACACCCACTAATACATTCACTGTAAGTTGTATTTCCTCTCTGAGAAGAGATAAGTTTATTTTATAAAACAGCAATGGGTGAAGTTATTTTGCTGGTTATACTTTACTAGGCACTTTAGGATGGTGGAATGAAGTGAGATGTCTTTTCACCTTAAATCAAAGGACATTTAGAATATTTTTTTTCTATTGTGAAATTTGACGTGACATTATTTTTCTATTAAGTATTAAATCAGGCACTACATGTTATTCCTCTTCACCTCCAGCACCAACCATAATGCCTAGAAAGCAGAAGATTTTCAGCAAATATTTATAGAATATGTTTAATGGAAAAGAAGAAATAAAAGACCCTGAACATTAACTTGGTACCTGCTCTGTGCCAGGCACTGTGCTGGGTGCTTTCATGTGAACTTATTCTGCAAGTTCCTTATGGTGCCAACAGATAAATTGTATCATTGTACACTGCCTGTTAGTGATCAGATGGCAATAGAAAAGCATCAGTGTGTGCTAAGAAAGGCAGCAGAGTCAGCAGTCTAGAACCCAGCCTGCCAGACTTGGAATTTCTACCAGACCAGCACTGTAATTAGTAGTAGTTGCCCATCAAGAAAAAAGTGTGTCGATAGTATGAACCTGCTGGCTGAAGGGAAGGATAAAGGCAGGCCCCAAACTCCTTTGTTTGTTCAACACAGACTTCCAGAGAGTGTGGATGGCTTTCTGGAGGTGTGAGGATGCTTGGCATCATCTTTCTCTAGAAGGTAATTAGTGTATATTCTTTAATTTCCATTTTGAATGAGAGAGGAAGATCATTTGTTAATCAAAACCTTATTGATTCCTCTGCTCTGGTCTAGGAACTCTATGAAAATTAGGATATAAAGACAAACTATACAAAGGCCCCTGTCCTCCATGAACTCAGAGACTATTTGGAAACGCTGATCGCTAAATGCGTAATCAAAGCCTTCTGGTCAATTTGATAGATTGAGCTTTCAAGAGACACTTCTTCCAATCACAGAGATACTAGTGAAATACACAATGAAGAAAATTATCCATTGCCAGGCTGGTGCACAAAGAGGTGAAATCCCTAGGCTCCAGAAATGAAGAACAAGTTCAATACTAGAGCAATGATCTGTGAGGAGGAGTTAAGCAAAAGAGTCCATGATAATTTGGAAACTATGTGTATTCCCTGGGGCCTGGAGTTTCGGTATCCCATGGGGATAAGAATTGGAGCCACAGGAAACAAACTTCCTGCATTAGGATATGAATGAAGAATGACTGGCCTAAGTATGAAATAAGGAAAATTCTGCTGAGGATGTGATTACAGAAATCTATCAAGCACCTTGGGCCATTGGGATCACCCATGAGAAGTCAAAACCTCAGCCTGTACTACATGTGGGAATGGGGTTGGGGTTCTACTCAGGTATCGCACAAGCCACAAACCAAGAAGGTAACATAAAAACTTGGCCTGGAATTGATTATACTAGGAGACACTGACAGCAGCAAACCTAAAACCAGCTCTTAAAAATGTCTCAACATCCTCATGCATGAGGGTTTTCCACCAAAGACAAAATTTTAAAAATGAAAACCACAAAAAAACAATGGCAAACTCCTGCTGATGTTGAGCTTACTTTAAAAAATTATAATGCCTATAAGAGAGGGGAAGAAAGCCACCATTAGTAAGGGTCAGCAGACAAAACACATGGAAAAGTTCATACCTTAGAAACTAAAAACAGTGGACCAATTTGAGAGAGTATATATGTTTAAAACGTTCCATGGTGAAAAAGTAGAAACCCTGGGGCAAGTGCAAGATAATATGACAAAAAAGGCATATTTCAAAAAAACTAAATTAAAATTATATGATTGAAGAATAGAGCTATGGAAATTAGAAGTTTATCAAACGGGCTTAAAGTGATACACTCAGGTTAAGAATAATAGTGGTCTGGGAGATAGGTTTGAGATAATATGGTGGTTTAGAAAATGGACTTGAGCCAGGGTGACTGACTAGGTTTGAATCTTGACTCCACTGTGTGTTTCCTGTGTGACTTTTGGCAAACCTCTCAACCTGTCTGTGCTTTGGTCTTCTCATTTGTAAGATGAGGTAAGAAAAGCACCTACTGCATAGAGCTGTTGTGAAAATTCACCTGGCCAGCAAATCTGATAAATTCATTGGAGAGTAAGAAGTGATAGCTGTTCTGGGTTAATATGGTTATTACTTTGAGCTTGATATTAAAATATCATGGGTACTTCGACAGTCTGGTAAGGCAGGCATATTTTAGGGTTGGGGTAGATACCTTAGATTCTGATAAATCATCCCATTCTGGCCTTCCACACTTGAGTGTTCATTCATACAAGTGACATACTTCTTAGCCTGGCAACACAAGATTCTCCATGGTCTTACCCCTACTGATTCTTCTTACCTTACCTCCA
Organism: Mandrillus leucophaeus; assembly: GCF_000951045.1. Taxonomy (NCBI): domain Eukaryota; kingdom Metazoa; phylum Chordata; class Mammalia; order Primates; family Cercopithecidae; genus Mandrillus; species Mandrillus leucophaeus. The sequence goes on from NW_012103599.1 coordinate 2,678,153, forward strand.
GTCCCTATACTCAATATTCAATTTATTTCAATAACCTGCATCCAATTCCTTAAACATACCATTCTTTTTCCAGCCTCTATACCTTTGTTCATGCAGCTTCCTCTGACTGGGTTTGTTCTTCACTTGGCTAACTCCTCTTTTACTTAAGCACACCTTTAACATTCCCTCCCTCCCCATTTCTCCACAGTATCCCTAATGGACATACTTCTGAATAACACAGGTAGTATTCCTTCCTTGGTGGACCTCCTGGAGGAAGAGACAGATGATTAACAAATCCTTCCATCAACCCCTTTGACCATGCCATCAACAGTGCTCCAAATTATGGGGTACCATATTAGCCTATGTCTATCTTGATCAGAATCCTTACCTTGCTGTATTGAAATTATCTATTTCATGCTGCCTCTTTAAAGTCAAGGTTTGCCTTATCTATTGCATAACACCATGCAATAGGTAACATGTAGTAGGAAACATGGCATTAAATTATTTGGGTTCAAATCCCAGTTATGGTGCGTAAATGCCTACCAGGTGTGAGGCACTTGCTGAGCAGGTTGCACGCATCATTTGAATTCACACTACCCTTTGCAATAGAACAGATAGGCAATTGAGGCTCATTTGGGCTAAAGGGTTTGATGGAGGGGAAGTGCCAGGATTCCCACCAAGACCTCAGGGCCAGGTCCAAGGACCATGTCCATTGTGACAACTGAGTGCATTCGTATCCCCTCCTCTTGTGGGGCAAGTTCCCTCACGTGGAAGAGCAGTAAAATACAATCCGTCTCTTGGTGGGCTTTAATGCCTTCCTCTTCACCCAGCTGCTCTGTTCCACCCATCAGTTCCACTGCAGCTCCCCAGCCACACTCAGTTCCCAGTGTTCTGTTAAATGAGTCCAGTCACTGGCATTAACCAGTTACCTGTCTATCCTTTCCAACAGGAAATGAAATTTAAAAGAGACAAGGCCACCCTGGAAGAGCCACTGAAGGCTACTATTGATGGCTCATGGGGGTAATTTCTGAAACAACTGCTTCAGAACCAAATACCGCCTAAAATAAATGGATCTACAGGGGCTCAACCTCAGCTTCCCCATAAGAGTGTTGGGGTGGGTGTGATGAGGGCCTCTTTCCCCTTCTACCATACTCAGTCACAAGAGGTCTCAGAGGTTCTCTATAGAAAGCTAAATGTTTCTTTTGGAGAAGGGGCTGGAAATTGCTCCCATAGGCAGCAGAAAGGGAGGGAACCTACTATTTAAAAAAAAAAAAAATACTGAGGCCTGTTTCCAGCTGCAAAGAGTTCTCTGTGCTGACAGACTATATATATGTGTGTGTGTGTATATATATGTGTATATATGTGTGTGTATGTGTGTGTGTGTGTGTGTGTGTATATATATGTGTATATTTTGTCCTGGTTTGCCTTTTCAAATGGCTTTCTCTACCAGGTTGGAGCTTTAGTAGGGAAGTGTGCAGTGTGGGGCTTATAAACATGGGCTCTAAAGTTACTATGACTCTGAGCTTCCCTTTGCTCACCTGTGGATAGAGGTATATGTATCTATTACTGTATTAGTCCATTTTCATGCTACAGATAAAGACATACCAGAGACTGGGAAGAAAAAGAAGTTTAATGGACTTACATTTCCACATGACTGAGGAGGCCTCACAATCATGGCGGAAGGCAAGGAGGAACAAATCAAATCGTACATGAATGGTGGCAGGCAAAGAGAAAGCTTGTGCAGAGAAACTCCCATTTTTAAAACCATCAGATCTCGTGAGACTCATTCACTATCATGAGAACAACGCAAGAAACGCCTGCCCCCATAATTCAATCACCTCCCACCAGGTTCCTCCCACGACACATAGGAATTGTGGGAGATACAATTCAAGATGAGATTTGGGTGGGGACACAGTCAAACCATATCAATTACCTAAGGTGGTTTTCCTAGCCAACTAGCATGTCTGTGGGTTTCATGCCCATGTTGTGATAGGATAGCTGCTTGCTCGGTCGCAACAGACAGATACATCCTAGACTCAGCCCCCTGGCCTGCCTCTTCCTTCAAAGCTTCACCATCAAGGCCTATGACCAGGTTCTCTAGCTCAGGAGTGGTTGCTCCCTCTTGTCCCCACTCCGTTACTTGGTTTGTCCTTGGCACATGATCTATTTAAATGGTATTGACTGGCCTATAGCTTAGAGCGTGATGCTTAGCTAGTCAGAATGGGGTGGCTGAGTCATTTTCTTGTGCTTCTAGTTGTATATATTTGGAGCTATAGGTTGAAGGTGGTAATGTAAGGATAGACTGGATCTTGCCTTGGCTCTTGACATGTGGCAAGCTGATGAACAGTCTTCCTAGGACTGGGTTGTCTGAGCGCTTATCCATCCTTGTGTTCCATCTTCAAAACTGGTAGTTGGTTGGGGTCGTAAGCAACATCTTTCTAATATTGATAGCACCATTTTCTTTAAAGGTTGTCACCTTGCCATTATCAACTACTAAAACACTTAGAGCCTCTCTAACCTCATATGGAAAATAGAGGAATGATTGGTATGGACTTGAAAGAGCTGGTATATGAATTAGATAAAGTATAAATCCCATTACAGTCTCTGGCATATATAGGTGCTCACTACTGTTAGTTTTCTTGACCGCCCCCTCCCCACCAACTCCCTTCTCTTTCCCAAGGGGAGGGCAGTATGATTTCAGGAAAGAGCACTTAACAAGGAAGCTGGGTTCTACTTCCAGCTCAGCTCCATCACCAGGTCAATGACCTATTTAAGCTCTGGGCCTGGGGGTTTTCACCTGTTGAAAGGGAGGCATCAATCCTTGTTCTGGCTGCATTACCCATTATGAGACTGCAGTGCTGCATGACCCAGTATAGTAGCCACTACCCACCTGTGTCTATTGAGAATGTGAAATGTGGCCAGTCCAAAGTGAGGGGTAGCATCAGTGTAAAACACACTGGATCTCAAGGCCTTAATATAAAAAAGAAAATATCTTACTAATAATTTTTACATTGAATACATGTTGAAATGGTATTTTCATATATTGAGTTAGTAAAATACATTAAAATTAATTTGTAGTACCTGATCCTTTTTAATGTGGCTACTAGACAGTTTAAAATTACACATCTCACATTTTTGGTTTACAATATATTTCTATTAGATAATGCTGCTCTCAGGAAACAATCGCTGGAACCTTAGGTGAATGTAACCTGTGTTTCCTCCTTGCAGCATAAAGAAATGCTCTCATATCCATTCCAGGTTTAAAATTCTAGGAACTGCTTTTTATTAAAAGAAATGTTTCTAAACACTGATTTTGTTTGTGTGTGTATATATAATGCCTTAAAATATATAAAGATTTTATGTGAGAGGGATTATCATTCCTTATTATAGTCTGATCACTATTATAACTAGATTACAAATTGACCACTAATGGGATTAGAGACAAGCAATATCTGGAGTCATTTCTCATCTGTGGAGAAAAATATTGTGGGTTAAAAGCCAAAAAACACATAGGGATTTTTTTTTCTTTTGAGACAAGATCATTCTGTCACCCAGGCTGGAGTCCAGTGATGTGATCATGGCTCACTGCAGCCTCCATCTCTCAGTCTCAAGCAATCCTCCCACTTCAGCCTCCCAAGTCGTTGGGCCCACAGGTGCACCTCACCATGTCCAGCTAATTTTTGTATTTAGAGATGGGGTCTCACCATGTTTCCCAGGCTTGTCTCGAACTTTTAGGCTCAAGCAATCTACCCCCTTGGCTGCCCAAAGTGCTGGGATTATAAGCGTGAGCCACCACACTCAGCCAGGAACACCTTCCTGATAGGAGAGCAGGGATTTGGATATATGTGGGGAGCTTCTTGCCTGCTGTATATCTCCTGTATCCCTTTGCTGGCAACCAGCTCTTATTCCCTTTGCTTACACCCAGCATAGAAGTATGCGACATGGAAATCAGTTCCCCTTCAACCAAGCAGCTCTCTCTCTCTCGGACCGGTATTAATCCTCTTTACTTGACAAGTCTATTCATGTTAGGGAAAGGCACCGGCCAGATGAGGGATATGGAATTCTATCCGGAAATAGAAGGAAAATGACCCTTGATGGTCCATCTTGATTCTTCAAAACCTGCTCAAAGGGGAGAGATTTGCCATCAGCCTCCTCTGTCATCCAGTCATCAATGGAGCAGAAGGGTCTTCCTCACCATGCAGGGGTCTTTCCAGCCAGTTATTCCAGGTCTTGGCACCTAAGCCCTCCCATCATTCCTCATCTCCCCATCTGCGCTGTTAGTGGGGCATTCAGCCTAGAGGAACAAGGCCCTGGGGGTGCTCCGCAGATGGCTGCGTGAGCAGCACAGAACCCCACCTCCATCCTCCCAGCAACCGCTGCCCCGGCCCCGGCAGGTGAGCAACTGATCAAGCTTGGAAGTGTTTGTGCTCCTGTTTTTACCATTTAGAATGAGGAGAGAGCTTATCTACCTTCTATCTTGGGTCTCAGATTCCTTACTCCCTTAGTACTATTTTTAGTGATTCCTGACTAAGACAAGGCACATTTTTGGACTCATAAATAATAAGGCAGTCACAAAGAAAGTGTGTCTGGCTTTTTCCCAGGCTGTCTTTTCCTTGCCTGTGTGTCTTTTAGTTTGGATTTAAGCCTGTCTCCTCCTGTTGCACCCACTTCAAAAATGGCTTTAGAGTTTGGCCTCAAGGTACTTCCAGAAACCCATGGACTGGTGTCCTGCTCACAGGGATCATGGAAGTCTTTTCTAGTCCTGGGCCCACAGCTTTGGTTAACCTTATCTAAAGACTTGCTGGGACTTTTGGACTTAAGGGTCTGCTTGGCTAAAGGGAGGGGAAAGGGAGATCATACAAAGTGCTTTACCATGGGGCTCCTCCCTCAGTTTCCTGCTTCTCCTTCTCCACCTTTGCTTGTTGTGCTCTAAAACCAAGCTGTTCATTGTTCCTTATCCTATTTCGAGCATCTGCACAAACCTTACCATTTGGTCTGATGAGAACACCCTCCCCCAACCTTTTGTCATTGTTAAAGACCCAGCTCAGACTTCACCACTTCCAAGAAGGCTTTCCTGACTCCACCTTCTCCCACTGGTGATCACACCTTGTTCCTCCCCACGCCAGGTGATGCTTATTTGCAAGTATGTTCTTCCTCTTCTTCTCCCCATTCTTCTTCTTTCCTCATGCAAGAAATGTTATTGAAGATCTTCATCATTTCAAGCAAGGCCCTCATGTGTCTCCAATTCAAACAGAGGTTGACCAGGAAAAGCAGTGTGGAGAGGGCTTTGAGAGAGAAAAGAACAGCATATCAAGCTGTGAACTTCTTGAGGTCAGAAGTCATGTCTTCTTTATGCATCCTTATCTCTCCAGCATCTAGTACAGTTGTTTGAATAAAGAGAGAAATGAATGACTGTTGAAAATCAGAATATGGGAGCTGAAAGGTACTTTAGAGTAGCTGTCCTCAAGCTTTGGTGGGAGTTAGAATCACTTGGAGAGACCCAGGTTCATTGAATCAGGCTAGACCCTATCACCTCCATTGTTACCATCTTCCAGGTGACTCTGATGACCACTAAAGAGGACCATTGATAGAGCAGTAATTCTTAACCTCAGCTGTAATTGGTATCACCTGGGAAATTTTAAAAATTACTAATGCCAGGGTCTGTTCTCCTCCTTCCCGCATTCTTATTTTATTGGTCTTGTGTGTAGACTGTGATTTGAGAGGTTTAAAAGGTCTCCAGGTGACTCTAGTATGCAACAAAGTTTGAGAACCACTGCTTTACAGTTCTTCTAGGCTAACCTGCCCTGTAGTTTGACTCTTCATAATATTCTGACAAGTGATTAATACAAGTATAGGTGCCTGGCACTTTGTCAATTTCTGTCCTCAATTTTCTGAGGTAATGTAGAAAAGACCTGGACTTGGAGTGAGAAGTCCTTGGTTTATATTTAAGCTCTGTGGCTAACTCCAGATTCTTGAATATTAAGATCTGGATTTTTTTCCCCCATCTGTAAAATGGGGAGAATACCAGCCTTCAAGGGTTGTTGTAAGTACAGAATGTAATGACATATGTGAGACAGCTGAGCACAAGCCCCAGAACTCATAAAATAAATACAGAGAAGGGTAGATTGATAGTGACGTTGATATATTTTTAAAATATCTGAATGTGTTGGCATAACTTCATCACTTTTTCCTTGTGGACATCGGGAGTAACACCTCCCTTTCTCATGAAATAATACCAATTATTAATAGATACCATCTACTGAGGGCTTATGATATGCCAAGAACCATGTTAAGTGATTTACATGGATTGTCACATTTAATCCTCATAATTCTGAGATACTGTGACAGATTTACAGATGAACAACTGAGCCTTAGAGAAAAGTCATATTTTGAATAGTGACCTCCTTCCTGCAAAGATGTGTCCATGCCCTAAACCCTGGAACCTGTGAATTTTTCTTTATTTGGAAAAGGGGTTTCGCACATGTAATTCAATTAAGGATCTTGAGATGAGATCATCCGGCATTATCCCCAGAAACCTAAATGCCTACAAGTGTCCTTTTAAGACAGAGACAGAGGGAGATTTTAGACAGACCCACAGAGGAGAAAGCAACGTGAAAATGAAAGCAGAGATCACAGTGATGAAGCCACAAGCTCAAAAATGCCAGGGTAGCCCTCAGAAACTAAGAGACAAGGAATGAATTCCATTCCAGGGCCCTCAGAAAGAGTGTGGCTCTGCTGGATTTTGTACTTCTAGCCTCCAGAAATGTGAAAGAATACATTTCTGTTGCTTTAAGCCACTAAATTTGTGATGATTTGTTAAAGTAACATCAGAAACTAAGAGAGATTTTAGCAACTTGCCCTAAGTCACAAAGCAGTGAACCCAAAATTCAAACCCATGTTCTTCACCAATATTATATTGCCTCTAAGCTGAATTGAACTTTGTAATAAAATGTCTTGGATTCATTGTTTCAACCAATGTTTATTCAGTGCCTACCATGGACAAGGCCTATACTGGCTGAAGATACAATAATGAAAAAGGCAGAAACATTCTTCCCTTTGGATACTCTACAATTTAGTGGAAGAGAAAAACTTTAAACAAGTGTTTTCACATACACAGAAATACCGAAAATCATTGAATTCCAGCAGTGATGGGTGCTGCAAAGGAGACAAATGAAAAAAATAAGACTTATCCTGGAATATAAGATCAGATCCATCCTAGGTAGGCCCAGCTAATGGCTGACGTAGAGGTCAGCTCTTCATTCCCTCTGGCCTGTTTACTGAGGGTTTGAGGGCTTACAGCTCCACTTTAGCCCTCCTGAGCTTGCAGAAGTTGGTCCCAACAGATTATTTGGGGATAAAGACCCACAAAAGAAGAAAGACAGTAAAGAATTCAGCAGAGAGCGAGCTCTGCAACCCATTGCAAACATTATTATGAGGCAGTGGAGTGTGTGGAAACTTCTTTTAGACAAAGTTTGAAAATGTTGCGTTCCTGTACCAAGCAAGATTTCCTGTAGGGTCATGAGAAGCTCACTAATCATCTCTTTAGATTCCAAGCTATATTACTTCAGGGAAGTTTCTGTCAAGGCTTCATGCTTAAGTATCTCTTTGTCTGGGTTTATTCTGTCAAATGCTTATTTGCTTTAAGAAAAGTAAAAAAAAAAAAAAAAAAAAAAAAAAATGCCCCAAGCCTTAGCTGGTCTAGCAGCTTAGGAAGTTCAAATCCCCACATACCTCAGAGACCTCCTA
>NW_012103600.1:0-469 GCF_000951045.1 Mandrillus leucophaeus
GCCCTCTAGGGGCTTCCAAATATCACTTTGCGAATTCCAGAAGAACTGGCTTAGCGAGCGGATTCTTGAACGGAAAGCAGTAACTCTGTGAGATGAATTAACAGAACACTAAGCAGTTTCTCAGAAAACTTCTTTGCAGATTTCATCTGAGGATATTTTCTATTTCACATTTGCCCTCTATAGGCTTCCAAATATCACTTTGCAAATTCCACTAGAACTGTCTTCGCGATAGGCTTCCCGTGGGAAAAGCTGTAACTCTGTGAGATGATTTCTCAGAACACAAAGAAGTTTCTCAGAAAGCTTCTTTCTCTTTGTTATTGGAGGATATTTCCTCTGGCCCTATATGCTTCAAAGGGATCCGAAATATGTGTTCGCAGATTCCACAGAATTAAGGCTAGCAAAGAGAGCAACGAAACACAGATGTTAATCTGTGAGTGGAAGTCACATGTCACAAAGCAGTTTCTCAGAA
>NW_012103600.1:648-987 GCF_000951045.1 Mandrillus leucophaeus
TAAGCAGTTTCTCAGAAAGCTTCTTTCCAGATTTCATCGAAGGATATTTCCTTTTTCACCATAGCCCTCTATGGACTTCCAAATATCACTTTGCACTTTTCACAAGAAATGACTTAGCGAAAGTCTTCTTGAGGAGAAAGCTGTAACTCTGTGACATGATTTCACAGAACACAAAGAAGTTTCTCTGAAAGCTTCTTTCTCTTTGTGATCGGAGGATATTTCCTTTGGCCCTGTAGTCTTCAAAGGGATTCGAAATATCTGTTCCCAGATTACACAGAAATAAGGCTAGCAAAGAGATCCAAGGAATACAGATGTAACTCTGTGAGTGGAAGTCACACA
>NW_012103600.1:1067-1480 GCF_000951045.1 Mandrillus leucophaeus
TGAGGGGAAAGCTGTAACTCTGTGAGATGATTTCACAGAACACAAAGAAGTTTCTCAGAAAGCTTCTTTGTCTTTGTTATCGGACGATATTTCCTCTGGCCCTACAGTCTTCAAAGGGATCCGAAATATCTCTTCTCAGATACCACAGAAATAAGGCTAGCAAAGAGATCCACGAAGTACAAATGTTACTCTGTTAGTGGAAGTCACACATCACAAAGCATCTTCTTAGAAAGCTTCTTTCCAGTTTGTCTCTGAGGATATTTTCTTTTTCACCATAGCCCTCTATGGGCTTCCAAATATCACTTTGCCTATTCCACAAGAACAGGCTTCGTGAGCGGCTTCTTGAGGGGAAAGGTGGAATTCTGTGAGATGAATTAAGAGAACACTAAGCAGTTTCTCAGAAAGCTTCTTTC
>NW_012103601.1:0-278 GCF_000951045.1 Mandrillus leucophaeus
TTTCCAGATTTCATCTGAGGATATTTCCTTTTTCACCATAGCCCTCTATGGGCTTCCAGATATCACTTTGCCAATACCACAAGAACTGTATTAGCGAAGGGCTTCTTGAGCGGAAAGCTGCAAACCTGTGAAATGATTTCACAGAACACAAAGAAGTTTTTTAGAAAGCTTCTTTCTCTTTGTTATCAAAGGATATTTCCTTTGTCCCTATTGTCTTCAAAGGGATCCGAAATATCTGTTCTCAGATTCCAGAGAACTAAGGCTAGCAAAGAGATCCA
>NW_012103601.1:328-599 GCF_000951045.1 Mandrillus leucophaeus
TCTGTGAGATGAATTAACAGAACTCTAAGCAGTTTCTCAGAAAGCTTCTTTCCAGGTTTCATCTGAGGATATGTCCTTTTTCACCATTGCCCTCTATGGGCTTCCAAATATCACTTTTCCAATTCCAGAAGAACTGTCTTAGCGAAAGGCTACTTGAGGAAAAAGCTGTAACTCTGTGAGATGATTTCACAGAACACAAAGAAGTTTCTCAGAGAGCTTCTTTCTCTTTGTTATAGGAGGATATTTCCCTTGGCCCTGTAGTCTTCAAAGG
>NW_012103601.1:671-1049 GCF_000951045.1 Mandrillus leucophaeus
TCTGAGGATATTTCCTTTTTCACCATAGCCCTCTATGGGCTTCCAAATATCACTTTGCCAATTCCAGAAGAACTGTCTAGGCGAAAGGCTTCTTGAGGGGAAGGCAGTAACACTGTGAGATTATTTCGCAGAGCACAAAGAAGTTTCTCAGAAAGCTTCTTTCTCTTTGTTATCGGAGGATATTTTCTCTTGCCCTATAGTCTTCAAAGGGATCTGAAACATCTGTCCTCAGACTCCACAGAAATAAGGCTATCAAAGAGATCCAAGAAATGCAGATGTAACTCTGTGAGGTGAATTAACAGAACACTAAGCAGTTCCTCAGAAAGCTTCTTTTTAGATTTCATCTGGGGATATTTCCTTTTTCACCATAGCCCTCTA
>NW_012103602.1:0-338 GCF_000951045.1 Mandrillus leucophaeus
TCCAGATTCACTGGGTTGGGTGGATTCCTTCTGAGGGCTTGCGCCATTCTGCAGGCTCAGCGGCCACGAGGGTCACCTGCGCCTGGCTGAGGAAGTAGATGTGTATAAGAGACAGCCCCTGACCTTCAGCCACACCCCTCCTGCCCCGGCCACGCCCCCGGCCTGCTCACCGATGCGGTCCAGGCGGTCGATGGCCACCGTCTCAAAGGCGCGCCGCATCATGGGGTACTCCTCCAGCACCTCGTTGAAGTTGTCCACGCTCAGCGAATAGAGGCGGCAGTAGGTGTCGGCCCGCACGCTCGCCGTGCGCCGGCCCCGGGTGAGCAGGCAGATCTCTG
>NW_012103602.1:5984-7514 GCF_000951045.1 Mandrillus leucophaeus
AAAAAAAAAAAAAAAAAAAAAGAAAAGAAAAGAAAAATAGGCCAGGAATGGTGGCTCATGCCTGTAATCCTGGCACTGTGAGAGGCTGAGGCAAGCAGATCACCTGAGATCAAGAGTTTAAGACCAGCCTGACCAATATGGTAAAATCCCGTCTCTACTAAAAATACAAAAATTAGCTGGGTGTGGGGGCACACGCCTATAATCTCAGCTACTCAGGAGGCTGAGGCAGGAGAATCCCTTGAACCCAGGAGGCAGAGGTTGCAGTGAACAAAGATCGTGCCACTGAACTCCATCCTGGTGACAGAGCAAGACTATCTCAAAAATAAATAAATATAAAGGCCAGGAGCAGTGGCTCACGCCTGTAATTCCAGCACTTTGAGAGGCCGAGGCGGGTGGATCACAAGGTCAGGAGTTCAAGACCAGCCTGGCCAAGATGGTGAAACTCTGTCTCTACTAAAAATACAAAAAAAAAAATTAGCTGGGCGTGGTGCCGGGCGCCTGTAGTCCCAGCCACTCGGGAGGCTGAGGCAGAGAATTGCTTGAACCCATGAGGCAGAGGTTGCAGTGAGCCGAGATCACGCCATTGCACTCCAGCCTGGTAACAGAGTGAGACTCGTCTCAAAGAAAAAAAAAAAAAAGGCCCAGGCCCGTCGCAGTGGCTCACGCCTGTAATCCCAGCACTTTGGGAGGCCGAGGCAGGTGAATCACGAGATCAGGAGATCAAGACCATCCTGGCTAACATGGTGAAACCCCGTCTCTACTAAAAATACAAAAATTAGCCAGATGGGGTGGTACATGCCTGTAATCCCAGCTACTCAGGTGGCCGAGGCAGGCGAATCACCTGAGGTTGGAAGTTCGAGTTTGAAACCAGGAGGTGGAGGTTGCCATGAGCCAAGATTGCGCCACTGCACTCCAGCTTGGGTGACAGAGCGAGACTCTGTCTAAAAAAAAAAAAAATTGGCCGAGTGCGGTGGCTCACACCTGTAATCCCAGCACTTTGGGAGACCTAGGCAGGTGGATCACTTGAGGTTGGGAGTTTGAGCCCAGCCTGGCCAACATGGTGAAACCCCGTCTCTACTAAAAATACAAAAATTAACCGGGCGTGGTGACACTCCCCTGTAATATCAGCTACTCAGGAGGCTGAGGTGGGAGAATCGCTTGAACCTGGGAGGCGGAGGTTGCAGTGAGCTGAGACTGCACCACTGCACTCCAGCCTGGGAGACAGAATGAGACGCGACTCCGTTTCTAAAAAAAAGCAAAACACTAAAGTGGAAATGTCCAATGCAGGAAACTGGGTAGAGGGACAGGGACAGGACAGAGCCAGGCTTCTCTGAATACATGCGGTTGTTTTTGTTTTTTTGAGACTGAGTCTCTCTCTGTCGCTCAGGCTGGAGTGCAGTGGCGTGACCTTGGCTCTCTGCAACCTCCGCCTCCTGGGTTCAAGTGATTCTCCTGCCTCAGCCTCCCGAGTAGCTGGGATTACAGGCGTGCACCACCATGCCCGGCTAATTTTGTATTTTTAGTAGAGAC
>NW_012103602.1:9289-10287 GCF_000951045.1 Mandrillus leucophaeus
GGCTCAAGCGAGCCTCCCACCTCAGCCTCCTGAGTAGCAGGGACTACAGGTCTGCGCCACCACGCCTGGCTGATTCTTTGATTTTTTGTGGGGATGAGGTCTCACCATGTTGCCCAGGCTGGTCTTTAACTCCTGGGCTCCTCGGCCTCCCAAAGTGCTGGGATTACAGGTGTGAACCACCCCGCCTGGCCAAGTCGATTCATTCTGAACATTCTGAATAACTGATACTGATATCCTAAATAATAATTCTAAAATAATATTAAATTAATTATCGGGGCAGGGTTGGCGGATCAAGTTCAGGATCTCCATTTAAAGTTGAATTGGAGGTGGGGCGCGGGGGCTCACGCCTGTAATCCCAGCACTTTGGGAGGAGGAGGCGGGTGGATCACTTGAGATCAGGAGTTCAAGACCAGCCTGGCCAACATGGTGAAACCCCATCTTTACTAAAAATACAAAAGTCAGCCCGGCGTGGTGGCAGGTGCCTGTAGTCCCAGCTACTCGGGAGGCTGAGGCAGGAGAATCGCTTGAACCCGGGAGGCGGAGGCTGCAGTGAGCTGAGATCGTGCCACTGCACTCCCGTCTGGATGACAGAGGAAGACTCCATCTCAAAAACAGCAAACAAACAACATAAATAAATAAATAAGTTGAACTGCAGAAAAACAAGAACAATGTTTAGTTTAAGTTATCCTTGTAATATTTGAAATAAACTAAAAACCTTATTTGGCGTTTCTCTGAAATTCAGATGTAACTACGTATCCTGAATTTTTTTTTTTTTTGAGCCTCTGGCCTCAAGCAATCCTCCCACCTCAGCCTCCTGAGTAGCGAGGATTACAGGTGTGCACCACCATGCCCTGCTAATTTTTTTTTTTTGAAACAGAGTCTCGCTCTATCCCCCAGGCTGGAGTGCAGTGGCGCGATCTCGGCTCACTGCAAGCTCCACCTCCCAGGTTTACACCATTCTCCTGCCTCAGCCTCCTGAATAGCTGGACTACAGGCGC
>NW_012103603.1:0-964 GCF_000951045.1 Mandrillus leucophaeus
TTTCTGGGAAACTTCTTTGTGTTCTGTGAAATCATCTCACAGAGTCACAGGTTTCCCCTCAAGAAACCTTTCGATAAGACAGTTTTTGTGGAATTGCCAAAGTGATATTTCGAAGCCCATAGAGGGCTACGGTGAAAAAGGAAATATCCTCAGATGAAATATGGAAAGAAGCCTTTTGAGAAACTGCTTAGTGTTCTGTTAATTCATCGCAAAAAATAACATCTGTATTTGGTGGATCTCTTTGCTACCCTTATTTCTGTTAGATCTGAGAACAGATATTTCGGATCCCTTTGAAGACTATAGGGCCAAAGGAAATATCCTCCGACAACAAAGAGAAAGATGCTTTCTGAGAAACTTCTTTGTGTTCTGTGAAATCATCTCACAGAGTTACAGCTTTCCCGCAAGAAGCTTTTCGCTAACACAGTTCTTGTGGAATTGGGAAAGTGATATTTGGAAGCCCTTAGAGGTCAATGCTGAAAAAGGAAATATCCTCACATGAAATCTGAAAAGAAGCTTTCTGAGAAGCTGCTTAGTGTTCTGTGAATTCATCTCACAGTGTTACATCTATATTTCGTGTATCTCTTTGCTAGCTTTCTTTCCCTGGAATCTGAGAACAGAAATTTCGGATCCCTTTTAAGACTCTAGGGCCAGAGGAAATATCCTCCGATAACAAAGAGAAGGAAGCTTTCTGAGAAACTTCTTTGTGTTCTGTGAAATCACCTAACAGAGTTACAGCTTTACCCTCAAGAAGCCTTTCGCTACGACAGTTCTTGTGGAATTGGCAAAGTGATATTTGGAAGCCCCTAGAGGCCTATGATGAAAAAGGAACTATCTGAAGATGAAATCTGGAAAGAAGCTTTCTGAGAAACTGCTCAGTGTTCTGTTAATTCATCTCATCGAGTTACATCTGTGTTTCGTGCATCTATTTGCTTATTTCTCTGGAATCTGAGAACAGATATTTCGG
>NW_012103603.1:1169-1473 GCF_000951045.1 Mandrillus leucophaeus
GGAAAGAAGCTTTCTGAGAAACTGCTTAGTGTTCTGTTAATTCATCTCACAGAGTTACATCTGTATTTCCTGGATCTCTTTGGTAGCCTTATTTCGGTGGAATCTGAGAACAGATATTTCGGATCCCATTGAAAACTATAGGGCCAAGGGAAATATCCTCCGATAACAAAGAGACAGAAACTTTCTGAGAAACTTCTTTGTGTTCTGTGAAATCATCTCACAGAGTTACAGCTTTCCCCGCAAAAAGCTTTTCGCTAGACAGTTCTTGTGGAATTGGCAAAGTGATATTTGGAAGCCCATAGAG
>NW_012103604.1:0-980 GCF_000951045.1 Mandrillus leucophaeus
CTCACCACATGCACGTCGATACACACACTCTCACCCACACAGTCACACACTCATCCACACTCAGTCTGATGTATTCATCCACACACTCAAACACACGTAAATAATTCATGCATGCACACACATTCACACACTCACACGCTCATGCACACATAAACACACGCATGCATGCACACACACACACACACGCTCATGCACACATAAACACACGCATGCATGCACACACACACACACGCTCATGCACACATAAACACACGCATGCATGCACACACACACACACGCTCATGCACACATAAACACACACACGCATGCATGCACACACACACACGCTCATGCACACATAAACGCACGCATGCATGCACACACATTCACACACTCGCACGCTCATGCACACATAAACACACGCATGCATGCACACACACACACACGCTCATGCACACATAAACGCACGCATGCATGCACACACATTCACACACTCACACGCTCATGCACACATAAACGCACGCATGCATGCACACACATTCACACACTCAAACACACGTAAATTCATGCATGCACACACATTCACACACTCACATGCTCACGCACACACGTTCGTACATTCGTGCATGCACACATGCTTCCATATTCATGCACTCCCGCACTTGTACTCATACCCATACAGACTAATCCACAGATCCCCGGTGACAGCCCAGGTGCTCTGAAGGGCACCCAACGCAAGATCCCCACCCAAAGCGGGCCCTGGAATTATCGAAAAAAAAGACATCCGACCTGGGAAGCCGCTCTCAGAGGCCTGGCTGACACCATCCCCTGGAGCTCTTCTATAAGAAAGGTGTGAGGAAGGGCATCAGATTGCCAACCTCCCACCCTCTGGAGATGGTACCTGAGCCCTGCGGCCTGCTGCCGGTCCCTCCCTGGTCCCTCTCCCCGAGCCTCGCAGTCGCTGCCGGTCCCTCCCTGGTCCCTCTCCCCGAGCCTCGCGG
>NW_012103604.1:6559-7874 GCF_000951045.1 Mandrillus leucophaeus
GGTCCCTCTCCCCGAGCCTCGCGGCCGCTGCCGGTCCCTCCCTGGTCCCTCTCCCTGAGCCTCGAGGCTGCTGCCGGTCCCTCCCTGGTCCCTCTCCCCGAGCCTCGAGGCTGCTGCCGGTCCCTCCCTGGTCCCTCTCCCCTCCCTTCCCCATGCAGACATCCCCCTCCTGACTCAGTGCTGCAAGTGCTGCAAGTCACTCAGGACATAAGACTGAGCCAAGGAGACGAAACCCGCCCCATGCAACGTGCAGGGAAAGAGGCTGACCCGGAGGTGAGCAGTGAACAGCAAACATCAGCAAGTGGGGGCGCACAGCACGTGTGGGGAGGTCAGTGCAGCACATGCATGTGTGCGGGGAGGGAAGTGCTGGGGAAGAGCCAAGAGAGGCCCAGGGCCAGGCGGGCTGGGGCAGGACTCAGAGTGGGCCTGGCTGAGAGGAGGATGGGGCAGCCATCGCTGCTCTCACGGTCCCTCCACCCAGGCCTGGCACCTGGTGGGCTCCCCTCCTGGCTCTGAGATGGCCCAGGGCCAAGCAACTGTCCTGGCCAGCAAGCTGTGAGCTGCTCTCAGGCCAGGACAGGCAATTCGTCGCCAGCAAAAGACGTCTCAGAACACTCCTTCTCCCACTCCAGCTCCTGGTGGCTGCACCTTCACACGGGCCAGGGTGACAGTGAGCCAAGCCCTCCCTTGGATTCATGGGGACACAGAGCAGGCAATAGAATGAAAGCCCTGTCATCCTCAGCCACTGGCTTGGGGTGGCTGTTACTGCAGAGCGTCTGCCACCCAGACTGGGCCAGGGGAGCGAGGCAGCCGGCCAGGCACACGGAGGGTGCCATGGGCAGAGCTCCTTTAAGAAGCAGCAGAGGGAACGCAGGGCAAACAGGGCCAGAGGGGGGTTGGGGAGATCACACAGCCAGGCATGTGGTGAGCCTGGGCCTGAAGAGCAGAACCAGGAGCCCAGCAGGCGGGAGGTCCAGCAGACTGGGCCACACCAACCACTGCCTCGGGAACAGGGGGGCAGCCCCGAGGAAGTCCTGCCAGCGCTGGGGCGGAGCTGCACTGGGAATGCAGAAGGAGCCAAGGCAGAGGGAGCCCTTCGGCAGGGAGAGCCAAGAGAACACCCAACGGTTGCGGGCATGAGGGAAGGGGCCCCCAAGGGAGATCAGAGGTGGGCACGTGCAGGGCCTTCAGGCGGGGCCGGCATGGGGCATCAGCACTCGCATTTGAACCTGCTGAACTGAGACGCTTCAGTGGCAATGTCCAGTCAGAGGTGGGCGGAAAAGCCTGGAACGTGGGAAACAGGTCCCAGCTGGAG
>NW_012103605.1:0-267 GCF_000951045.1 Mandrillus leucophaeus
GAGTTACATTTGTATTTCGTGGATCTCTTTGCTAGCCTTATTACTGTGGAATCTGAGAACAGATATTTCGGATCCCATGAAGACTATAGGGCCATATAGGGCCAAAGGAAATATACTCCGATAAAAAAGAGAAAGAAGCTTTCTGAGAAACTTTGTGTTCTGTGAAATCATCTCACGGAGTTACAGGTTTTCCCTCAAGAAGCCTTTCGCTAAGACAGTTCTTGTGGAATGGCAAAGTGATATTTGGAAGCCCATAGAGGGCTATGG
>NW_012103605.1:329-646 GCF_000951045.1 Mandrillus leucophaeus
ATCTGTATTTCGTGGATCTCTTTGCTAGCCTTATTTCTGTGGATTCTGAGAACAGATATTTTGGATGCCTTTGAAGACTATAGGGCCATAAAGGGCCAAAGGAAATATCCTCCGATAACAAAGAGAAATAAGCTTTCTGAGAAACTTCTTTCTGTTCTGTAAAACCATCTCAGAGACTTACAGCTTTCCGCACAAGAAGCCTGTGGCTAAGACAGTTCTAGTGGAATAGGCAAAGTGATATTTGGAAGCCCATAGAGGGCCTTGGTGAAAAAGGAAATATCCTCAGATGAAATCTGGAAAGAAGCTTTCTGAGAAAC
>NW_012103605.1:3714-4189 GCF_000951045.1 Mandrillus leucophaeus
TTGCTAGCCTTATTTCTGTGGAATCTGAGAACAGATATTTCGGATCCCTTTGAAGACCATAGGCCCATATAGGGCCAAAGTAAATATCCTCCGATAACAAATGAAAGAAGCTTTCTGAGAAACTTCTTTGTGTTCTGTGAAATAATCCCACAGAGTTGCAGCTTTCCCCTCAAGAAGCCTTTCACTAAGACAGTTCTTGTGGAATTGGCAAAGTGATATTTGGAAGCCCATAGAGGGCTACGGTGAAAAACAAAATATCCTAAGATGAAATCTGGAAAGAAGCTTTCTGAGAAACTTCTTAGTGTTCTCTTAATTCATCTCACAGAGTTGTATCTGTATTTCGTGGATCTCGTTGCTAGTCTTATTTCTGTGGAATCTGAGAACAGATATTTCGGATCCCTTTGAAGACTATGGGACCATATAGGGCCAAAAAAAATATCCACCGATAACAAAGAGAAAGAAGCTTTCTGAGAAA
>NW_012103606.1:0-950 GCF_000951045.1 Mandrillus leucophaeus
GATCTTGGCTCACTGCAGCCTCCGCCTCCCAGGTTCACGCAATTATCCTGCCTCGGCCTCCCGAGTAGCTTGGATTACAGGCACACATCAGCACACCCAGTTAATTTTTTGTATTTTTAGTAGAGACAAGGTTTCACAATGTTGGCCAGAGTGGCCTCAAACTCCTGACCTCGTGATCTGCCCACCTCAGCCTCCCAAAGTGCTGGGATTTACAGGCATGAGTCACCACACCTGGCCAGATGATAGTTTCTTAACGTAAGCACTACTGACATCTGACACTAACAATTTTTGTGTGTAGGGGCTGCCCTGGGCATTGTACAATGTATAGCAGCATCCCTGGCCTCTACCCAACAGATTCCAATGGCTAGTTTCCAGTTGTGACAACTAAAAATGTCTCCAGAGATTGTCAAAAGTCCCCTGGAAGATGATCCCAGTTGACAGATGATAGATTATTAAATGATTGATTGATTGATTGATTTTTTTAACCTACAAATAAAATGTTTAAAATACAGGCAGGGCCAGGCGTGATGGCTCATGCCTGTAATCCCAGCACTTTAGGAGGCCGAGGCAGGCGGATCACCTAAGGTCAGGAGTTTGAGACCAGCCTGGCCAACATGGTGAAACCCTGTCTCTACTAAAAATACAAAAAACTAGCAGGTCGTGGCGACATGCACCTGTAGCTGCAGCTACTCAGGAGGCTGAGGCAGAAGAATCGCTTGAATCTGGGAGGGGGAGGTTGCAGTGAGCCGAGATCGCACCACTGCACTCCACCCTGGGAGACGAGTGAAACTCCATCTCCAAAAAAAAAAAAAAAAAGATATATGCAGAATTATTTAAAGCAGTGACAAAACTTTGCAGAGAATATAAAAGAAGATTTGCATAGTTAGAGAACATACCATATTCAAGAATAAGAAAACAATATTTCAAATGGATTATTTCTGCTTAAAGTT
>NW_012103606.1:3169-3780 GCF_000951045.1 Mandrillus leucophaeus
GGAACAATTCATTAACAATTTGGGGCAGGAAAAAGTTCAGTTTCATACCATATATCAAAATAAATTTCAACCAGGCACAGTGGCTCACGCCTGTAGTCCCAGCACTTTGGGAGGCCGAGGCGGGCAGATCACTTGAGGCCAGGAGTCTGAGACCAGCCTGGCCAACCTGGCGAAATCCCATCTCTACTAAAACTACAAAAAGTTAGCTGGGCATAGTGACGCACTCATGTAGTCCCAGCTACATGGGAGGCTGAGGCAGGAGATTCGCTTGAACCCAGGAGGCAGAGGCTGTAGTGAGCCGAGATCATGTCACTGCACTCCAGCCTGGGTGACAGAGCAAGACTTTGTCTCAATAATAATAATAATAATAACAATAATAATGTAAAATAAAATAAATTTCAAATCAGTCAAAGAGCTATTATTTTAACGAAACCATGAAAAACTGGGATAAAATATAGATTAGTAATTTTTTCTGATATCAAGAGAAGTATGACTTTTCAAGCAAGAGGAGAAAACGACAAAAGGAAAAACTCAAAAAAGAAAAACTGATATACTTGACTATAGTCATCTGCCTACCTTTTATACATCAGGAAGCACCACAAACAAAATTA
>NW_012103607.1:0-1116 GCF_000951045.1 Mandrillus leucophaeus
TAACCTTTCCAGAGGGTAGTCCAGCAATACAGATCAAAATGAAAAAGGTTTCATCCAGACTCCAAACTTTGGAGAATTCATGCTGATGAAATAGAAGGAGAAATGGGCCAAAACACAGGTATGTGGATGTTTTGTTTGTTTGTTTGTTTGTTTCTTTGAGACGGAGTCTCGCTCTAGCAACCAGGCTGGAGTGCAGTGGCGCGATCTCGGCTCACTGCAAGCTCCGCCTCCCGGGTTCACCCCACTCTTCTGCCTCAGCCTCCAAAACAATTCTTAACAAAACTCTCAAAATTATAAAAAGACAAAAATTCATCAAGAGTAGGCTGGGCGCGGTGGCTCACGCCTGTAATCCCAGCATTTTGGGAGGCCAAGGCGGTTGGATCACGAGGTCAGGAGTTCAAGACCAACCTGGCCAAAATGGTGAAACCCCATCTCTACTAAAAACACAAAAATTAGCCAGGCACAGTGGCAGGCTCCTGTAGTCCCAGCTACTCAGGAGGCTGGGGCAGGAGAATCACTTGAACTCAGGAGGGGGAGGATGCAGTGAGCCGAGATCGCGCCACTACACTCCAGCCTGGGTAACAGAGTGAGACTCCATCTCAAAAAAAAAGCATATTTTTCTAGAATAAACGTATATTTTAAATAAAGGATGTAATTTTGACATGTCTCATAGGATGTAAGGTGAGCTCCAGACATACTGGTGCCCTGGAAGGTCGAAAATGGCCCAGCATATGAGCCCCCATTCCCACCGGCTCCTTACCTCTTTCACATAGAAGATGATAATGAATTTCAAGGTTGCAATTGCAGGGAGAAGGGGTGAGAAAAAGGCTCCGATCCAGCAGATGGTTTGCCCATAAACTATCCCCAGGACATTATCAGGAATGGCAAACTCCTGCTGCCCCCAGCACTGAATCAGCTTCCAAGAGGAACAGTAGGTCACCAGGAGCCTGGAAACAGACAATTCTCACTTGGGCTACTGGTGTCTGCCAAGGCCACAGAACCGTATCACAAAGATCAGGACTATTTCCATGCATATTTCTCATGGACACTGGTTAGTCATATGTCCTAAAGATGCAGAATATAATGAACTCAGCAATCATTAAGATCAGGTTCCAA
>NW_012103607.1:5396-7554 GCF_000951045.1 Mandrillus leucophaeus
TTTTAATTTTTAGTAGAGATGGGGTTTCACCATGTTAGCCAGGATGGTCTTGATCTCCTGACCTCGTGATCCACCCGCCTCGGCCTCCCAAAGTGCTAGGATTACAGGCGTAAGCCCCCGTGCCCAGCTTTTTTTTTTGGCAGTGGGGGTTGCAGCGTTTGTTCTGTCGCCCAGGCAGTGGCACGATCTCAGCTCTCCGGCCTCAGCCTCCCAAGTAGCTGGGATTACAGGTGTCTGCCACCATGCCCAGCTAATTTTTTTTCTATTTTTAGTAAAGATGAGGTTTCACCATGTTGCCCAGGTGGTCTGGAACTCCTGGCCCCAAGCAATCCACCTATCTCAGCCTCCCAAAGTGCTGGGATTACAGGTGTGAGCCACCATGGACGGCCCAAAGCTGCCTTTCTTAAAAGAAAACCCCAGCCAGGCATAGTGGCTCACACCTGTAATCCCAGCACTTTGGGAGGTAGAGACAGGAGGATCACGTGAGCCCTGGAGTTTGAGACTAACCTGGGCAACAAAGTTAGACCACCACCCGCTGGCCGTCTCTACAAAAAAATAAAAATAAAAATTAGCAAGGTGTGGTGGTGACCCAGCTACACAGGAGACTGAGTCAAGAGGATTGCTTGAGCCCAGGAGAGCAAGGCTGCAGTGAGCCGAGATTGAGCCACTGTACTACAACCTCAGGGACAGAGTGAGAAAAAAACAAACAAACAACAACAAAAAACAATGTAGGGCGTGGTGGCTCACGCCTGTAATCCCAGCACTTTGAGAGGCCGAGGCAGAGGGATCGCCTGAGGTCAGGAATTCAAGGCTGGCCTGGTCAACATGGTGAAACCGTCTCTACCAAAAATACAAAAATTAGCTGGGCGTGGTGGCGCACGCCTGTAATCCCAGCTACTCCAGAGGCTGCAACAGGAGAATCGCTTGAACCTAGGGCGCGGAGGTTGCAGTGAGTCAAGATCACACCACTACACCCAGCCTGGGCAATAGAGCAAGACTCCATCTCAAAAAGAAAAAAGCAGGCCAGTGTGGTGACTCACGCCTATAATCCCAGCACTTTGGGAAGCAGACGCAGACAGATCACCTGAGGTCAGGAGTTCGAAACCAGCTTGACCAACATGAAGAAACCCCATCTCTATTACAAATACAAAGTTAGCCAGGCATGGTGGCACATCCCTGCAATCTCAGCTACTCAGGAGGCTGAGGTAGGAGAATCGCTTCAACCCAGGAGGCAAAGGTTGCCACCACACCCAGATGAGATCACGCCATTGCACTCCAGCCTGGGCAACAAGAGCGAAACTCCATCTCAGAAATTAATTAATTAATTAATTAATTAAAAAAGCAAACCCCTAAATGGGTACAGAATTTCTTTTGGGGCTGATGAAAAGGTTCTGGAGATGGATGGTGGTGATGGCTACACAACACTGGGGCTGTATTTAATGCCACTAAATTGTATTCTGACAATGGTTAAAATGGCAACTTTTATGTTACATATATGTTACTATAATTTTTTTAAAAGATCAGAAAGCTGGGACCTCCTAATTCCATGATGACATAGTGACACTATAGGACATGACACATTCCTGAAAAGAACCACTGGAATATTTTCTGTATCAGCGTCGAGGGATGTCTGGTATGCTGAAAAGTGAAAAAAAGTATGCTGCAGAGATATCACAGAGATATGATACTATTTTTGGAAGAAAAAACCTGTGAGTGTTGGCACAAACATCAGGAACTGTGTGGACAAAAACACACTGGGTTCAAGGGAGGTGGGTGGGGACGGTGAGTTTTTGTTCTCGTTTTTTTTTTTTTTTTAAAGACAATTTTCTATTGTTTTGTTTGTAATACAAAAATAAATAGAAATGTTTGGCTAGCATGGTGAAACCCCGTCTCTACTAAAAAATACAAAAAATTATCCAGGCATAGTGGCGGGTGCCTGTAGTCCCAGCTACTCAGGAAGCTGAGGCAGGAGAATGGCGTGAACCTGGGAGGCGGGGCTTGCAGTGAGCCATGATTGTGCCACTGCACTCCAGCCTGGGCGACACAGTGAGACTACGTCTCAAAAAAAAAAAAAAAAAAGAAAGAAAGAAACATTAAAAAATAAGGGAGGCTGGGCATGGTGGCTCATAAGCCTGTAATCCCAACGCTTTGGGAAGCT
>NW_012103607.1:10969-11494 GCF_000951045.1 Mandrillus leucophaeus
ACTGCAACCTCCGTCTCCCAGGTTCAAGCGATTCTCCTGCCTCAGCCTCCCGAGGAGCTGGGACTACAGGCACCCGCCACCATGCCAGGCTAATTCTTGTATTTTTAGTAAAGTCAGGGTTTCACCATGTTGGTCAGGCTGGTCTCAAACTCCTGACCTCAGGTGATCCACCTGCTTTGGCCTCCCAAAGTGCTAGGATTACAGGCATGAGCCACCGCGCCCAGCCGCCATCTTCTTCTTCAGATGTTCAAAAAGAGGTATCTAGTACTGTGCGGGAAGAAAACCAAGCTCTACTGGATTGATTAAGGGGTTGTATAAGAAGACCCGTGAGGCCGGGCGCGGTGGCTCACGCCTATAATCCCAGCACTTTGGGAGGCCGAGGTGGATGGATCACGAGGTCAGGAGATCGAGACCATCCTGGCTAACACGGTGAAACCCGGTCTCTACGAAAAATGTAAAAAATTAGCCGGGCGTAGTGGCGGGCACCTGTAGTCCCAGCTACTTGGGAGGCTGAGGCAGGAGAAT
>NW_012103608.1:0-321 GCF_000951045.1 Mandrillus leucophaeus
CCGGGGCTGCTCCCAGAGCCTAGGCCGCTGCCCGCACAGCCGCGCATGCGCAGTAGACGGTCCCCCTCCTGGAACCTGGGCCGGCTCTGGAATCCTCGGGATGCTCAGTTCTCCTCGGTGTGGAGTCTCCGGCCGCCGCCGCCGCCGCCACGCCCAGACCGGGAAGGCAGGAATGCCAGGCTGGTCAGCCCGGAGGGCAAACAGGCCTCTCCACACCGAGCCGGGCGCTCACCGCGAAAGGGAGGCCACCGCCCCGCCCCCGATCCCGTCCCCAACCCCGCGTCCTAAAGGTCCTCCAGCAGAGCCCGGTACTCCTCCTCG
>NW_012103608.1:5642-10946 GCF_000951045.1 Mandrillus leucophaeus
TCCATATGGAAGCAATGACGTATGTTTTATTTACATGAAGTGTATTATTGGTTATGGGGTTTGTAGGTTTTTCTCCTAAGCCCTCTCCTATTTATGGGGGTTGAGCGTTAATTGTTAGTGGTGTGATAAGTTATATGATTATTTTAAATTATGGGGGCGGCTTATATGGATCTGATTCAGATTGATCCCATTTTATCCGGTCTGATCCGGTTTGAATCGGTCTGATCCGGTTTCATCCGGTCTGATCCGGTTTTACCCAGTCTGATCCGGTCTAAACCGGTTTGAACCGGTCTGATCTTTTCTCAACCAGTGTGACCCGATTTGATCCGATCAAAACCGGTTTGATTCCGTCAAAACCGGTTTGATCAGGTCAGAACCGGTGTGAACCGTTCTGAACCGGTTTGATCCAGTCTGATTCGTTCAAAATCGGTTTGAACCGGTGTGATCCGGTGTAAAACGGTCTGAACCGGTCTGATTCTTTTTGATAGTGACTTACCCGTTTTGACCCGGTCAAAACCGATTCGATCCTGTCAAAACCAGTTTCAACCGGTCTTATCCTGTTTGATCCGGTCTGATCCGTTTTGATCCTTCAAAACCGGTTCGATCCAGTCAAAACCGGTTTCATCCGCTCTGATCCGGTCTGATCCGGTTTGAATCGGTCTGATCCGGTTTGCTCCGGTTCCATTCGGTTTGATCCGTTGTGATCCGGTCAAAACCGGTTTGAATCGGTCTGATCCGGTCTCAACCAGTGTAATCCAGTCTGATACGGTTAAAACCGGTTTGAACCATCTGAACCGGTTTGTTCCGGTCAAAACCGATTTGATCCAGTCAAAACAGGTTTGAACTGGTCTGGTCCTGTTTTATCCGGTCAAAACCGGTTCGATCCGGTGTGATCCGGTTTGATCTGGTCTCATCCGGTTTTGTGCCGTCTGATCCGGTATGAAACGGTCTGAACCGGGCTGATCCGGTTTGATCCGGTCTGATCCTGTTTGATCCGGTCAAAAACGGTTCGATCTGGTCTGATCCGGTTTAAACTGATCTGATCCGGTTCGATCCGGTCAAAACCGGTTTGAACCGGTCTGATCCGATTTCATCCGGTCTGAACCGGTGTGATCCAGTTTGATCCAGTGTGATCTGGTCCGATGCGGTTTGTTCCGGTGAAAACCGGTTCGATCCGGTCAACACTGGTTTGATACGGTCTGATCCGGTCAAAACCGGTTCGATCCAGTCAAAACCGTTTCGATCCGGTGAACACCGGTTTGAATCTCTCTGATCCGGTCTGATCCGGTTTGAATCGGTCTCATCCGGTTTTATCCGTTCTGATCCGGTTTGATCCGGTCTGATCCGGTCAAAACCGGTTTGAATCTGCATGATCCGGTTTGATCCGGTCTCATGCTGTTTGATCCGGTCTGATCCAGTCTGATCCGATTTCATCCGGTCTGGTCCGGTCAAAACCGGTTTCAAACTGTCTGATCCGGTTTGATCCAGTCTGATCCGGTCTGAACCGATCTGATCCGGTTTTATCCGGTTTCATCCGGTCTAATCCGATTTGCTCTGATCTGATCCGATCGAAATCGGTTTGAACCTGTCTGATCCGGTTTGATCCGGTCACAACCGGTTGCAACCGGTCTGAACTCGCTTGATCCGGTCAAAACCGGTTCTATCCGTTCAAAACCGGTTTGAACCGGTCTGATGCGGCTTGATCCTGTCTGATCCGGTCGAAATCGGTTTGAACCGGTCTGATTCGATCTGAAACGGTCTGAACCGGTCTGATCCGGTTTCATCCGGTGTGATCCGGTTTGATCCGCTCAAAAGCGTTTCGATCCGGTCAAAACCGGTTTCAACCGGTCTGATCCGGTTTGATCATGTTTGGTCCGGTCTGATCCGAGGAAAATCGGTTTGAACCGGTCTGATCCTGTCTGAAACGGTCTGAACCGGTCTGATCCGGTTTCATCCGGTCTGATCCGGTTTGATCCGGTCAAAATCGGTTTGATCCGTTCAAAACAGCTTCGATCCGGTCAAAAGCGGTTTGAAGCGGTCTGATGCGGTGTGAAACGGTCTGAATCGGTCTGATCCGGTTTCATCCGGTCTGATCGGGTTTGATGCGGTCAAGACCGGTTTGATCCGGTGAAAACAGGTTCGATCCGGTCCAAAGCGGTTTCAACCGGTCTGATCCGGTCTGAAACGGTGTGAACCGGTCTGATCCGCTTTGATCTGGACTTATCCGGTTTGATCCGGTCAAAACCGGTTTGGTCCGGTCAAAACCGGTTTGAACCGGTCTTATCCGGTTTGATCTGGTCGGATCAGGTTTGATACGGTCAAAACCGGTTCGATCCGGTCAAAACCGGTTTTTACCGCTCTGATCTGGTTTGATCCGGTTTGATCCGGTTAATACCGGTTCGATCCGGTGACAACCGATTTGAACCTCTCTAATCCAGTCTGATCCGGTTTGAATCGGTCTCATCCGGTTTGTCCGATCTGATCCTGTCAAAACCGGTTTGAACCGGCCTGATCTGGTTTGATCCGGTCTCATCCGGTTTGATCCGGTCTGATCCAGTCTGATCTAGTTTGTTCCGGTCTGGTCTGGTCAAAACCGGTTGCAAACGGTCTGATCAGGTTTGATCCAGTCTGATCCGGTCTGAACCGATCTGATCCGGTGTGATCCGGTTTCATCTGGTGTAATCCGGTTTGCTCCGGTTTGATCTGGTCGAAACCAGTTCGATCCAGTCAAAACCGGTTTGAACTGGTCTGATCCCATTTGATCCGTTTTGATCCGGGCTGATCCGGTTTGATCCGGTCTCATCCGGTTTGATCCGGTCTGATCCGGTCTAATTCAGTCTGATCCGGTCTGATTTGGTCTGATCCGGTCTGATTCGCTCTGATCCGGTTTTATCTGATCTGGTCCGGTCAAAACCTGTTTGAATCGGTTTGATCGGGTCTGATCCGGTCTGATCCGGTTTGATCCGGTCTGATCCGGTCACAACCGGCTTGAACCAGTCTGATCCGTTTTGATTCGCTCTGATCCGGTTTGATCCGGTTCGATTCGGGCTGATCCGGTCAAAACCGGTTCGATCCGGTCAAAACCAGTTTCAACCGGACTGATCCGGTGTTATCCGGTCCGATTCAGGCAAAACCGTTTTGAACCGGTTTGATCCGGTCTGATCCGGTTTGATCCGGTCTGATCCGGTCACAACCGGCTCGAACCAGTCTGATCCGGTTTGATCCGGTGTGATCCGGTCACAACCAGCTTTAACCAGTCTCATCCGGTTTGATCCGGTCTGATCCGGTCACAATCGGCTTGAACCAGTCTGATCCGGTTTGATCCTGTCTGATCCGGTTACAACTGGCTTGAACCAGTCTAATCTGGTTTGATCCGGTCTGATCCTGTTTGAATCGGTGTGATCCGGTTTCATCCGATCTGATCCGGTTTGATCTGCTCTGATCCTGTCAAAACCGGTTTGAACTGGTCTGATCCAGTGTCAACCGGTGTGATCTGGTTTGATCCGGTTTGATCTGGTCTGATACGGACAAAACCGGTTTGAACCCTCTAATCCGGTCTGAAACTGTCTGAACCGGTCTAATCCGGTTTCCTCCGGTCTCATGCGGTTTGAAGCAGTCTCATCCGGTTTGATCCGGTTTTATCCGGGCTGATCCGGTTTGATCTGGTGAAAACCGGTCGATCCGGTCAAAACCAGTTTGAACCGGTCTGATCCAGTTTGATCCGGTTTGATCCGGGCTGATCCAGTTTGATCCGGTCAAAACCGGTTTGAACCATTCTGATCCGGTATGATCCGGTCTGATCCGGTCTGATCCGGTGTGATCCGGTCTGATCTTGTTTGATCCGGTCATAACCAACTTGAACCAGTATGATCCGGTCTGAACCGGTATGATCCGGTTTCATCCGCTTTTGTCCTGTCTGATCCAGTTTCATCCGGTCAAAACTGGTTCCATACGTTCACAACCAGTTTCATCCCGTCTGACCCGGTTTGATCCGGTCTGATCCGGTGTGATCCGCTTTGATCTGGTCTTTTCCGGTCAAAGCCGGTTCGATCCGGTCAAAACCGATTTAAACCAGTCTGATCCGGTTTGATCCGGTGAAAACCGGTTCGATCCGGTCAAAAACGGTTTGAACCGTTGTGATCCGGTTTGATCCGGTTTGATCCAGTCAAAACCGGTTGGATCCGGTCAAAAGCGGTTTGAACCAGTCTGATCCGGTTTGATCCGGTCAAAACCGGTTCGAACCGGTTTGATTCGGTTTGTTCCAGTCTGATCCGGTCTGATCCGCTTTGATCCGGTCTCATCCGGTCAAAACCGGTTCGATCCGGTCAAAACGGATTTCAACCGGTCTGATCCGGTTTGATCCGGTCAAAACCAGTTCGATCCGGTCAAAACCGGTTTGAATCGTTCTGATCCGGTTTCATCCAGTTTGATCCGGTTTGATCCGGTCAAAATCGGTTTCAACCAGTCTGATCCGGTCTGAAACGGTCCGAACCAGTCAAACCCGGTTGGATTCGGTCAAAAGTGGTTTGAACCAGTCTGATCCGCTTTGATACGGTCGAAACTGGTTTCAAACGGTCTGATACGGTTTGATCCAGGCTGATCCGATTTGATCTGGTCGCATCCATTCTGATCCTGTCTGATCCGGTCTGATCCGCTTGAATCCGGTCTGATCCGGTCTGATCCGCTTTTATCTGGTCTGATGCGGTCACAACCAGCTTGAACCAGTCTGATCCGGTTTGATCCGGTCTGATCCGATCAAAACCCGCTTGAACCGGTTTGATCCGGTCTGATCCGGTTTGATCCGGTCTCATTCGCTTTGATCCGGTTCGATCCGGTCCGATCCAGTCAAAACCGGTTCTATCCTTTCAAAACCGGTTTGAACGGATCTGATCCGGTCTGAGCCGGTCAAAACCGGTTCGATCTGGTCAAAACCGTTTCGATCCGGTGAAAACCGGTTTGATCCCGTCTGATCCGGTCAAAATCGGTTTGAAACGGTCTGATCCGGTTTTATACGGTTTGATCTGGTCTCATCCGGTTTGATTTGGCCAAAACTGTTTCGATCTGGTCAAAACCGGTTTGAACCGGTCTGATGCGGTCTGAGCTGGTCAAAACTGGTTCGATCCGGTCTGATCTGGTTTGATCCGGTCTGATCCGGTTCCATCCGGTCTGATCCGGTTTGATCCGGTCAAAACCTCTTCGATCCGTTCAAAACCGGTTTGATCCAGTCTGACGTGGTCAAAACGGTTTTGAACCGGTCTGATCCGGTTTGATCCGGTTTAATCCGGTGTGAGCCGAGCAAAACTG
>NW_012103608.1:11041-11529 GCF_000951045.1 Mandrillus leucophaeus
GGTCTGAAACGGACTGAACCCATCTGATCCGGTTTCATCCGGTTTGATCTAGTTTGATCCAGTCTGATCCGGTTTGATCCGGTCAAAACCGTTTCGATCCTGTCAAAACCGATTGAACCGGTCTGATCCGGTCTGAACCGGTCAAAACCGGTTCGATCCTGTCAAAACCGGTTTGAACCAGTCTGATCCGGTGTGATCCGGTCTGATCCGGTCAAAATCGGTTTGAACCGGTCTGATCCAGTTTCATCCGGTCAAAACCGGTCTGATCCGGATTCATCCAGTCTGATCCGATTTGATCCCCTCAAAACCGATTCGATCCGGTCACAACTGGTATGAACCGGTCTGATCCGGTTTGATCAGGGTTAGGGTTCGGGTTCGGGTTAGGGTTAGGGTTCGGGTTCGGGTTAGGGTTCGGGTTCGGGTTCGGGTTCGGGTTCGGGTTAGGGTTCGGGTTCGGGTTCGGGTTAGGGTTCGGGTTCGGGTTCGGG
>NW_012103609.1:0-1041 GCF_000951045.1 Mandrillus leucophaeus
CCTGTATTCCCAGCTACTAGGGAGGCTGAGACTGGAGAATGGCATGAACCCGGGAGGCGGAGCTTGTAGTCAGCTGAGATTGTGCCACTGCACTCCAGCCTGGCCAACAGAGAGAGACTCTGTCTCAAAACAAATAAATAAATAAATAATAAATTACCCAGGCACAGTGAGGCACACCTGTAGTCCCAGCTACTCAGGAGGCTAAGGTGGGATAATTTCTTGAGCCCAAGAGGTTGAGGCTGCAGTGAGCTGAGATCACACCACTGCACTCCAGCCTGGATGACAGAGCAAGACTGTCTCAAGAAAAAAAAAAAATTACAGTTAACATCTTAACATCTCCAGAAAAATTTTTAAATGTTGATATACATATATTAAAAAAGGATAAATTTTTGAGTGTATATTCAGAAAGCAAAGGCAGAAAAAAAGTATTGAAAAGCTATGAAAACACAACAAAAAGAAATGCAAAATATGTGAAAGATTTTAAATTTAAAGGATCACTCTAAATGGTCCAAAATCTAAATAAGATCTCAAATAAGTTCTAAAACGAGAAACGGTCAAGATGGAAGAGAAATTATCAAAGAAATAACATCTCTGGTCAGATGCAATCAGTGGCTCACACCTGAAATCTCAACTCTCTGAAAGCGCAAGGTAGGAGGACTGCTCAAGGCCAGGAGCTTGAGACCAGCCTGGGCAACATAGGGAGACCTTGTCTCTACAAAAAACTGTAAAAAAAATTAGCAAGGTGGGCCGGGTGCGATGGCACACACCTGTAATCCCAGCACTTTGGGAGGCTGAGGCGGGCGGATCACCTGAGGTCAGGAGATTGAGACCAGCCTGACCAACGTGGAGAAACCCCATCTCTACTAAAAATACAAAAAATTAGCCGGGTGGTGGACGCCTGTAGTCCCAGCTACTTGGGAGGTTGAGGGAGAAGAATGGCGTGAACCCAGGACGCGGAGCTTGCAGTGAGCCAAGATCGCGCCACTACACTCCAGTGACAGAGCGAGACTCCATCTCAAAATAAAAATATGCAGCTGTTTT
>NW_012103609.1:6446-7236 GCF_000951045.1 Mandrillus leucophaeus
AAAAAATTAGCCGGGCGTGGTGGGGGGCGCCTGTAGTCCCAGCTACTCGGGAGGCTGAGGCAGGAGAATGGCGTGAACCCAGGAGGCGGAGCTTGAAGTGAGCCAAGATCACGCCTCTCCACTCCAGCCTGGGTGACAAAGCAAGACTCCGTCTCAAAAAAAAAGACCTGCAGCCAGGCACCATGGCTCACACCTTTAATTCCAATGCATTCGGAGGCCAAGGCAGGAGAATTGTTTGAGGACAGGGGTTCGAGACCAGCCTAGGCAACACAAAAGAACCTATCTCCACAAAAAAAAAAAAAAAAAAAAAATTAGCCAGGGCCAGGAGCACTGGTTCACGCCTGTAATCCCAGCACTTTGGGAGGCAGAGGTAGGCAGATCACCTGAGGTCAGGAGTTCGAGACCAGCCTGGCCAACATGGTGAAACCCCCTCTCTCGCTGAGGCTGAAGTGAACAGTGGTCACACCACTGCACTCCAGCCTGGGTGACAGAAATAATAAATAATAATCGAATAAAAAAGTAAAATAAAAATTAAAAATAATGAAAGAAATTAAAATAATAAAAATTTTAAAAAACAGGCCAGGTGCGGTGGCTCACATGCCTATAATCCCAGCACTCTGGGAGGCTGAGGCAGGCAGATTACCTGAGGTCAGGGATTCGAGACCAGCCTGGCCAACATAGTGAAACCCCATCTCTACTAAAAATACAAAAATTAGCCAGGCATGGTAACACACGCCTGTAATCCCAACTACTCAGAAGGCTGAGGCAGGAGAATTGCTTGAGCACAGGA
>NW_012103609.1:10551-12020 GCF_000951045.1 Mandrillus leucophaeus
CTAAAAATACAAAAATTAGTTGGGCATGGTGACGCACGCCTGTAATCCCAGCTACCTGGGAGGCTGAGGCAGGAGAATTGCTTGAACCCAGGAGGCAGAGGTTGCAGTGAGCCAAGATCATGCCATTGCACTCCAGCCTAGGGCACAAAAGCAAAACTCTTGGCTCAGAAGTGAAAGCACCAAGCCCTGATGCATGAACACCTCAGGGTAGGAGTGAGACAGGAGAGCAGCAGAGTTCTCAAAGAGCCAGTGGACACATAGCAGTAAGCACATTACTCAGAAAAGGCACTAAGGACCGAACCGTGTCCCCCAATTAATACGTGTCAGCCCTGACCACCACATGGCTGTGCTTGAAATAAGGAAGTGTTATTGTTAGATGAGATCGTAAAGGTAGGGCCCTGACCCAAGAGGGCTGGTGTCCCTAAAAGAACAGCTGGACGCAGTGCCTCACACCTGTAATCCCAGTACTTTGGGAGGCCAATGTGGGCAGATCACGAGGTTAGTCCAAGACCAGCCTGGCCAACATGGTGAAACCTCAGCTCTACTAAAAATACAAAAATTAGCTAGGCAAGGTGGTGCATGTCTGTAATCCCAGCTACTCAGGAGGCTGAGGCAGGAGAATCATTTGAACCTAGGAGGCGGAGGTTGCAGTGAGCCGAGGTTGCACCACTGCACTCCAGTCTGGGCAACAGAGCAAGACTCTGCCTCA
Organism: Mandrillus leucophaeus; assembly: GCF_000951045.1. Taxonomy (NCBI): domain Eukaryota; kingdom Metazoa; phylum Chordata; class Mammalia; order Primates; family Cercopithecidae; genus Mandrillus; species Mandrillus leucophaeus. The sequence continues at coordinate 11,261 of NW_012103609.1, forward strand.
AGAAAAAAATAATAATAATAATAAATAAATAAATACAAAAACTTAACCAGGTGTGGGCTGGCGCGGTGGCTCACGCCTGTAATCCTAGCACTTTAGGAGGCCAAGGCGGGTGGATCACGAGGTCAGGAGAACGAGACCATCCTGGCCAACACGGTGAAACCCTGTCTCTACTAAAAACACAAAAAAATTAGCCGGGCATGGTGGTGGGCGCCTGTAGTCCCAGCAACTTGGGAGGCTGAGGCAGGAGAATGCCGTGAAGCTGGAAGGCAGAGCTCGCAGTGAGGGGAGATCGCGCCACTGCACTCCAGCCTGGGCGACAGAGCGAGACTCCGTCTCAAAAAAAAAAAAAAAACCAACCAGGTGTGGTGGTGGGCGCCTGTAATCCCAGCTACTGGGTAGGCTGAGGGAGGAGGATCTCTTGAGCCTGGCAGGGAGAGGTTGCAGTGAGCTGAGATCACACCACTGCACTCCAGCCTGGGTGACAGAGCAAGACCCCGTCTCAAAAAAAAGAAAAAAAAAAAAAGGCACATTTACTTGTATCCTTTTTAAAGAAAAAATGTGCAGCCGGGCGCGGTGGCTCACGCCTGTAATCCCAGCACTTTGGGAGGCCGAGGCGGGCGGATCACAAGGTCAGGAGATGGAGACCGTCCTGGTCAACATGGGGAAACCCCGTCTCTACTAAAAATACAAAAAATTAGCCGGGTGGTGGACGCCTGTAGTCCCAGCTACTTGGGAGGTTGAGGGAGAAGAATGGCGTGAA
>NW_012103610.1:0-2970 GCF_000951045.1 Mandrillus leucophaeus
TGTGAGAGAATGCATGTAAAAGTGAGCTGTAAGCTGTAAATCACTGCGCACACGTGAAGGCATGTAGATTGCATTGGCACGTTGGCATCCTGTGTACAAACGTTATATATCACACACGGATGCCATCAGGAAATTCCACTCCGGGGCAGAGTGATTTACAAAGCCTGCTCAGAAGTGGAGTCAATTAAGGTCAGCTTTCTATGTTGCTAAACAACAGGGGATTCTGGGTTCAGTAACGTTGAAAGGCAGGCCCAACACACCCCTTGAAACTGGGCTTTTGAGAGGGTTCAAAGGAAGGCGAAACAAAAGCCCCTCTTTGTGATGTTTTCACTCTTCCCGCATTGTCCTCTTTCACCCTCCAAGGGCCTTCCTGTAAAGAAAGGGGCTGCTAATGTGGCGAGTGGGAGTTTGAAATTGTCCTGGGCCAACAATGTTGGCACATTCTGCCGGGCCTCATTACAGAATCATCTGAAATGCTTGAGAAGTGTTTCCCACTCATTAGCATAAATAGCAGAAAAACTCTTTCACAAACAAAGCAGGTTCCATCTGCCCCAGTATGTCCTCACCTTGACTTCAAATGGCCAGTCCCTCCCCCAACACAATACAGGGGCGCCGGCCTCCGAGGCCTCAAACACCCCACTTCAGAACAGCATTCAGCGAAATACCAACATGGTAACCTGCATGTTTATTCATTGGCCGGCCCCCTCCTTTTAATGGAGTCCCTTCCCCATTGTGGCCACTTGATTCTTTCACAGACCTAAAAGGGACAGGCAGGGAGAGGCGTCCTTTCGAAGCTGTTGGGATCCGTAGCAACCCACACCTTGTGAGTGGGTCGACTAGGCTAATTAGGTTTGTTCTGCCTTTTTGGCCCAGGCGTATTTTGTCAGGTATTCTGCTGTGAGATTAAAGAGTCATTAATCACCCAGGCCTGACGCTGACAAGGTGGCTTTTACAATGAAGTCCACTTCCCTGGTGCTGGCTGGAACCGAGGCCGGATCTGTTTTGCATTACATTGCAGAAGAATGTAATGCAGGTTTCTTCCCAGGCGACCTCACAGGATGTCAACCTCCGGCCCGGGCCTTAAGAAGGCCGGTGCCAGGGACAGAGATAGCATCTACTTTGAAGGCAAACTGTGCTCACAGCAGCTGGGTGGAGTCTGTTGGGTTCTGGAAGGGCAACTCACAGAATAAGGGTAGAGCCTGACAGAGTCAGACCTTAGTCCCCAGCCACCCAGCCCCGCATTTTCCCGAAGAAAGCCCAGAGGCTCCGAAAGGAAGGATACTTGCCCGAGGACGCACAGCAAATCACGGTGAAAGTCAAGATTAAACCAGGGCATCTCACGGCTATCACACTACCACATCTGAATCCCAAACTCAGCTTTTTATAACCCTTTTCAACATAATCAATAACTGTTACAGTTGGCAATTCAGAGGTCCTTCACTCTTAAGAGGAGAAAGAAGGGAAGTCAATCCCATTTGTCAAGTGCACTGTGCTATTTTGCATATAATTGATTCTATTTAAATGCCATTTTCATAAGATAACTTGTGAAAGGACTCACTCACCCTTAGTTCTCACCCAGTGCAACAGTTTTCCTGATAAGTAGGCATTACATCCCTATTTTATCTTTTTCTTTTTCTTTCTTTCTTTCTTTTTTTTTTTTGAGACGAGAGTCTCCCTCTGTCACCCAGGCTGGAGTGCAATGGCGCAATCTCAGCTCACTGCAACCTCTGCCTCCGGGTTCAAGCGATTCTCCTGCCTCAGTCTCCTGAGTAGCTGGGACTACAGTTATCCACCACCATGCCCAGAAAATTCTTGCATTTTTAGTAGAGACGGAGTTTCACCATGTTGGCCAGGCTGGTCTCAAACTCCTGACCTTGTGATCCGCCCGCCTTGGCTTCCCAAAGTGCTAGGATTACCGGCATGAGCCACTGTGCCCAGCTAGCATCCCTATTTTTATGGACAAAGACGCCAAGACACAGCAAGTTTAAATAACTCATTCACAGCCGATATTCTTTCTTGTGCCAGACTGCCATTTGAAAAGATAAGTTCTCTAAATCCAGGCGTTCTCATGAACTTTTATTATTACTGATGTCAATCACAAATTAAAAGCTTAGGTTAGTTATCTAAACATCAGATTATCAGAATGCGTTGTTTCCTTTTAATCTCAGTTTGTGATCATGCCATCTATCTCTGCTGATGTTTCCTTATTGTCCTTTCTTCTTTCACTCTTTCATTAATTCAGCAAACATTTATTGAGCATGCCGGGGATGCCCAGATTTGAAAAACAGGGCCACATGCCCCTTTCTTGTGACATTACTGGAAAATGCGCTCCTCACAAATAAGAGAGTAAACCAAGAAGGAGGAAGGCAAGGGCTCTGGGAGACAGGAGCTCCAACACAGAAGGATGGTGAAGGCAATCCCCAGGAGGCTGCAGGGTCTTCCAGAGGAAGGCTGCATGCCCAGTGCACAGGGAGGACAGCTGGCCCACACTGCTGCAGGGCACAGCCCCGGGACAGGCTTCAGCAGAAAGACAAATTCGATAGGAGACCTGATCATCTACATCACCACGGAGGAGATTTAGAACTTTGGCAGAGTTTGAACCTTTATTATTACTTAATACAATGAAAACAAAACAAATGGACTCACACCTGTAATCCCAGCACTTTGGGAGGCCGAGGTGGGTGGATCACTTGAGGCCAGAAGTTCAAAATCAGCCTGGCCAACATGGTGAAACCTGTCTCTACTAAAAATACAAAAATTAGCCACGCATGGTGGTGGGCACCTATAATCCCAGTTACTAGGGAGGCTGAGGCAAGAGAATCGCTTGAACCCAGGAGTCAGAGGTTGCAGTAAGCCGAGATCAAACCGCTGCACTCCAGCCTGGGCAACAGAGCAAGACTCCATTTCAAAGCAAACAAACAAACAAAAACCAACAATAATAAAAAACAAAACAAATGGAAAAATAAGACA
>NW_012103610.1:6590-7441 GCF_000951045.1 Mandrillus leucophaeus
ATATATACACACACACACACACACACACACACATACATATATATATGTGTATATATATATATGTATGTATTTTTTTTAAATAGTCCACACCAATATTTGTCCCAAAGACTTAAGACTTTTGTTTTTTAAAGATTTAATGTTTCCATAACAAACAAAACTTGGATTCAGCCTTGAGAAACATATAATCAGAGGCTGACTTCCCAGACTTTCAGGGACTGGCGATGCGTGGGAAGGGAGCTTCACAAAATCAATATAAATGATATTTGCTTGTAGTATTTTGGAGGAGAAGTGGGGGCAGGGCAGTAAAGGAAAGAAAAAAATGTAGCTGAGCAAGAGAGGTATAATTTAGAAGCTGCCATGTAGTACGTAGGAATTTCGAAGGAGGATAGATGATTTTTTACAGGTTTGACAAGAAGCTGATGGAGAGAAGTCGTGACTGGACTTGCACCTGTTCTTTAAGGAGGATGAAAAATGCTGCGCGCCTCACCAAGCCCCATTCCCAATGGGTGGAAGAGGGGAGGGCTCAGCGGCACTCCGGGGGCCACCCTCTGCAAAGCCTGTATACATGATCTCTAAGCTGGACAGTAACAATGAATAGTACGTCTCATACCATCACTAACATGATGTATCTGTGAATCATAGACAATATTTACTGGGCACTTGTCATGTGCCAGACACTGTGTTAAGCATTTTTCAGGGAATCTTATTAAATTCTCATAACAATTCCATGAAGGAATCTCTACAATGTTCTGATTTACAGATGAGAAAAATGAGGCTGAAAGAGGTGGCCACTTGCCCAGGCAAAGCCAGGACTCAGACAAACACAGGTTTTCCCTGACTGTGGAGTCCCA
>NW_012103610.1:9041-12235 GCF_000951045.1 Mandrillus leucophaeus
ATCTTCTCCCCACCCCACCCCACCCTGGCCAAGGAATAACCTGCTGGGCTCTCTGCCTGACTCCGGGAGGACCCACCATGTCATGTACAAGGAGCCTTAGAATCCATCACTGTGCGGGGGGAAAGCATCTGCTCAAATGCACAGCCCACTGCCAGAACCCGGCCAGGAACACTCCAGAGCTCCCTTAGTTCCTTTCCCCAAAGCTTGAACATTTGTAAAAAGAAGAAAATATCATTTTTTTAAGAATAGACTTATCTGACCCTCCAATCCCCATAAGACACCCCTTTACACACTCTCATTGCACCTTTCACTTCTCCTTCCCATCACCATTTGAACTGACGGATTTATTTGCATAATCATTTGCTATTTGTCTCCTGTGTTAGAAGCTCCATGAAGAGAGGGACTAAGCCTTGTCCTCTGCTGCATGCCAGCACGTAGCACCATTTCAGGAACACAGTGCTCAAGTTATACTTTCTGAGTGACTGAATGAACCATGGGCGAATGAGCATGGAACAATCACAGTTGGCAAAACCTCAGCGATCACACAGCCCAGTGCCCTGAGAAGCCCACACTCAGTGAGGCTAAACAACTGGCCTGAGATTCCAGAGAGAGTTGGTGGTCAAGCCCACGCTAAAAGCCAAGGACTCTAGACAGATCTTTGAGTGACTTTCTTCTGACTCTATCATTTGCAGTCTCCAAATTCATCATAGACAGACCAAGACCAAATTCCCACCTGTCCATATAGCCACCCTTGTCCTTCCTTGATGCTCTCAAGCTCACCTGTTTCAGTATTGTCACAAGCCCCTCTTCTCTAAATTTTTGGTGCCTTCTGTCCCCTAGTGTCTCAGTATTTCCAATGCCCAAGAAAAGATGATTGCTTTCTCTCTTATTGTAAAGAGTTTCATCTTTTAATATGATTGTCGAAGGCTTTAAGATTCATCCCGTTCAGCAGATGTTCACTGAGTCCTCACAGATGTGGACACTGTTTTAGTGCAGAGGGTAAAACAATAAGCAAAATAAGTCCTTGTACCATGTATATACTGTTGCCAGAGACAGATCATAAAGATAAACCAGCAAATACATTAGTTTCAGATAATGATAAGTGTCAGGAAGAAAATAAAATATGGTAAGAAGTTAGAGACTGGGGTGCTATTTTTGATCAGGAGTTAGAGAGGACTTCTCTGAGAAGGCCTCATGTAAGCTGAGACTGAATTGGAAGGACATGCCAGCCTGCAGAGATCTTGGGGACAATATTCCAGCAGACGGCCCGGAGGAACTGGCCAGTCTGCCGGAGCAGAGCACATGAAGCTTGGTCAGTGAGGTGGGCAAAGGGCAGATCACAGAGGGCTTTGCAGGCTGTGAGGATGACTGGATTTTATTCTATGAGTACCAGGGAGCCGCCATTGAAGGTTTCTAAGTAGAGGAGTGTCGTGATCTTTTCACATTTCAAAATGACCACGCTGGCTGCCGTGTAGAGAATGGCCTAGGAGTGGGGATGCGAGAGCAGGCAGACAAATCAAGAGGCTGCTGCCGTGGTCCAGCCCGGAGAAGAGTGTTTGGGACCAGGCGGGGAGCAGGGAAGCAGCGAGGGGCACCTGTGGGGTGTGTTGGAGAGGTGAGGCTGGCATGACTTGCTGATGGACTGGATGTGCACTGTGAAGGACAGAGACGAATCAGATAGGACGTTTTTTTGGTTTGTTTGTTTAGTTTGTTTTTAGACAGAGTTTCGCTCTTGTCGCCCTGGTTGGAGTGCAGTGGGGTGATCTCGGCTTACCGCAAACTCCGCCTCCCGGGTTCAAACCATTCTTCCACCTCAGCCTCCCGAGTAGCTGGGATTACAGGAATGCGCCACCACACCTGGCTAATTTTGTATTTTTAGTAGAGACGGGGTTTCTCCATGTTGGTCAGGCTGGTCTCAAACTCTCGACCTCCTGGCCAACATGGCGAAACCCCATCTCTACTAAAAATAGAAAAATTAACCAGGCTCGGTGTCATGCACCTGTAGTCCCAGTTACTCAGGAGGTTGAGACAGGAGAATTCCTTGAACCCAGGGGGCAGAGGTTGCAGTGAGCCAAGATTGTGCCACTTTAGTCCAGCCTGGGCAAAAGGGTGAAACTCTGTCTCAAAAATAAACAAATAAGTACTACAACCTGAGAGACAAGAAGGATCCAAACAGGCAAGAGAGTGCAAAGTAGCATTTCAACAAGAGGGATAACCAAAAATGCAACATTTGCTTCCATCTCCGTTTTTTTTGTTTTTCGTTTTTTGTTTTTTGTTTTTGAGACAGAGCCTTGCTCTGTTGCCCAGGCTGGAGTGCAGTGGCACGATCTCAGCTCACTGCAACCTCCACTTCCCAGGTTCAAGTGATTCTCCTGCCTCAGCCTCCCAAGTAGCTGAGAGTACAGGTGCATGCCTCCATGCCCGCCTAATTTTTTTGCATTTTTAGTAGAGACAGGGTTTCACCATGTTGGTCAGGCCGGTCTCAAACTCCTGACCTTAAATAATCTGCCCGCCTTGGCCTCCCAAAGTGCTGGGATTACAAGAGCTGTCTGCTTCTTAAACAGAGGCTCCTGGGCATCACATACCCTTTTCCAGACAACCGAGTGCAGCCACTGTGGCTCTTAGGTGGCTGAGGCCCCAGGACACGGAAGGGCTGTTTGCCGCTTTCACTAAGCTGCCAAGGTTGCTATATCCCGAGTGTCTCTCTGCACCAGCACTGACCACCCAGACCCATCACGCGTGGGTCATTAACAACGCTTTACAGCAGTTCTGCCCCAGCCCTCAAACAGACAAAACCGAGAAAAAGGGACCCTTTCCCTCTGAGTTTGTCCAGGAATGTCCTTTTATTGATTGCTTTATTTACTTGTTTGTTTGTAAGGTACCTTCAGATTCTGTTTTTTTGGGAATGAGAATTAACGCTGGAAAACAGCATTCAGGTTTTCCCTCGCATGTCTTCCACCGCCCTCCTTGGTGGTTCATCTGCGGACAGGAGAACTGTGTTTGAAAAAGGAAAATCAACTCTAGTGGCCCAGAATCAGGCAGACCATGATTACGTTGTTTAAAAATCCATCACAGGCTGGGCACAGTGGTTCATGTCTGTAATCCCAGCACTTTGGGAGGCCGAGGCAGGTGGATCACCTGAGGTCAGGAGTTCGAGACCAGCCTGGCCAACATGGTGAAACCCCGTCTCTACT
>NW_012103610.1:12285-24198 GCF_000951045.1 Mandrillus leucophaeus
GATAAAAAGAAAAATAACATAATTTTAAGCTGTGCACACAATTTGAATAAACATTTCTCCAAAGAAGATAAATACACAAACATCCAAGAAGCACATGAGAAGATGCTAAACATACTAGTCACCAGGAAAATGAAAATAAAAGCTACAATGAGATACCACTTCACACCCACTATGATGGATATTTAAAAAATTAAAACGGAAAACAGCAAGTGTTGTGAAAATACTGGAAAGCTCGCGCAGTGCTGGTGGAAATGCAAAATGGTGCAGCCGCTTTGGAAAACAGCTGGGCAGTTCCTCAGAAGGCTAAACACAGAGTCACCACATGGCTGGTAATTCCACTCTTAGGTTTATACTCAAGATTGGTGAAAACATGTCCACACAAAACTTGTACATTGGCCAGGTGCAGTGGCTCATGCCTATAACCCCGGCACTACGGAAGGCTGAGGCGGGCAGATCACTTGAGGTCAGGAGTTTGAGACCAGCCTGGCCAGCATGGTGAAACTCCATCTCTACTAAAAATACAAAAATTAGCCAGAGGTGGTGGTGGGCACCTGTAATCCCAGCTACTTGGGAGGCTGAGGCAGGAGAATTATTTGAACCCGGGAGATGGAGGTTGCAGTGAGCTGAGATCGCACCACAGAACTCCAGCCTGGGCAACAGAGGGAGACTCTGTCTGGAAAAAAATATATATATATGTGTGTATATATATATATCACAGAAAGATTTCAGCTTGTCTTGGCAAAGCATCAACATGGTATAGTGGAGACATTTACAGACAGAACTGGATTCGAATCACGTTTCTTTCACTGAACAATTCTGTGACTTTGGGCATGTTACTTAATCGCTCTGAGCCCCAGTTTGCCCAGCTGTAAAATAAGGATGATAATATCTACCTTCCAGGAGTGAATAGTGATTGTGAGCCGCAGCTAGCCTGATGTATAGTTGACACTCAGGAAATATTGAGTCTCCTGCTTTCAAGGCATGGCTCTTCAGCTGGGTGATGACACCTTTTGATGCATTCAGACGTGGTTACAGCCAGTGAACCTCACAGAACATTTCAGTTAGGTCTGTAAGCAGCACTCTGACCGGTGGAAATCCATCATTAAGTCAGTGGTGGCTTCAGGCTGCTCAGGCGTGTCAGAAGTTGCACCCAGCTCACCTTCCTTCCTACCTGCCCCATCACAGCAAGTCAGAGAAGTCAAGGAGAGCTGTAGTAACAAAAAGTCTTGAACACGTGTAGAATACTGAGCAGTTCCCAAAGTGCTCCTACTCTCAGGGCAACATAGAAGCTGAAATTGTTACTGTTCCCATTACAATGAGGATGAGGAAATTGGGCTTTATAGGAGAAGCGATATACTCAATGTCTCAGAAGTAAGTTTCAGAACCAAGCCTCAACGCCAATCTTTTTTTTTTTTTTTTTTTTTCCTTTTTTTGAGACGGTCTCACTTTGTCACCCAGGCTGGAGCATGCAGATCTCAGCTCACTACAGCCTTGACCTGTGGGGCTCCAGCAATCCTCCCGACTCAGCCTCCCGAGTAGCTGGGACTACAGGCAGGTGCCACCACGCCTGGCTAATTTTGATATTTTTTGTAGAGGCTAGGTCTCACTATGTTGCCCAGGGTCGTTTCAAACTCCTGGACTCAAGAGATCCTCCCACTTTGGCCTCCCAAAGTGCTGGGCTTACAGGAGTTCACCACCACGCCCAGCCCCTCAATGCCAACCTCTAAATTCAGTGTTCCTGCCACACCACAGTATCCTGAGCAATCTTGTCTTGGAAAAGTCACGACCAGCAACTGTCCTGATGTCTTGGGACTGACTTTTTGTCCAAAGGGACAACTTGGCTCTGACCCTTTAAAAGCCTTCCCCACGGCTTCAAACTGTGTGGTAGCAAGCAACAGAGAAACTGCGGATGACTCATTATCAGCAGCAGAAACTTTACTCCAGAATCGCCCTGCCTGCCTCATACCCTCCCCTGCCCAGTTCTGCTGTCTTTTCTAGACGGATGGAACTGCTCACTGGCTGGTCTCCTGACAGTCTGACTTTACTCTGGGACTGGGACTTGCATTTCTTGTCTCTGGCAATGAGTAGTCACAGGTAACAACAGGTTATATTTTTATAAAATAATAGAGATGGGATCTCACTATGTTGTCCAGGCTGGTCTCCAACTCCTAGCCTCAAGTGATCCTCCTGCCTCCGCCTCCCAAAGTGCTGGGATTAACAGGCATGAGCCACTGTGCCCAGCCATCAGGCCATTTTGGAACCCTCTCATCCAAACTTGTGACCTTTCCTCGAAGTTAAGTGTGGCAAGAATCTGTCTGACTTTGGTCTGGGTTTGGTTTGGGGTATGGCCTAAGGGTAATGGGCACTGGGTGATATAGCCCATCCAGTTATCCAAGGCTGTCAAAAGGTAAACTAAGTCCCACTCTTCCCTATCTTCAGAAAAGGACCAGGCAGGAAAAATGGAAAATAAGACTCTATCCTTAAAAGCTCAGGAACCACCTCAAGCAAAGCGCTAATGGTTACACAGTTTCTCCTAGGTAGAAACAGAGGGTCTGTTAGAGCCGGCACTCCTAATTCAACAACCTCATTTCACACAGTGGGAGACTGGAAAGTAAAGTGGAGAAGTCCACACAGTTCAGCAGAGGCAGGGTTGGCACCCAGGCCTGGGACTCCCCGTTCGTTTTTCTCACTGAGCCATGCAGTTCATTCACGAATCCCAGGCACACTCTGTGTAGATGACCCAGGTGATCCCACCCCACCCCCCACTTCCAGAAGGGTTACACTGTAATGGTTTGTGTCACAAACCTGAATGATATAAACCTATGTCTATGCAGTTCCTATCCAGGCAGAGCTGCTTCCAACAAGGGCTATCCAAAGAGGCCTCGGCTGGGAGTGACCACCCTAAACCTGCCCTGCGATTTCCGGGATAACCTTTTGAGTCTTCCCAGCTTGTGGGATCACTGGGATGGGATGAAGGAAGCATGGACAGCAGTATGTTCTGTTTTCAGTAAGTCTGCTTCACCCAGCATCTCCCCCCACCACTATTTTCTCCCTCATCCTCTCCATCCCCTCCTCTAGTTCCTCGTCTACTGCCACCACCACCTCCTCCATCTCCTCCACACTTCCACCACCAGCACCCTTCAACCCCTGCCTCCACTTTCTCCTTCTCCACCTCCCTCAGCCCCTCCAAGCCTCCTCTACTTCCTCCTTCACTGCTTCTGCCACCTCCACCACCTTCTTCATGCCTTCCACACCAACACTACTAATTCCCTCCCCTCCAGCACCCCACCACCCCACCTTCTCCTCCTCTGCACAAACACCCACACCAGCTCTGCCCCAGCTCTGCTTCCTCCTCCAGCAACACCCCCAGCTGCTCCTCTCTCCACTCCTCCTCCACTGCCCACCCTTCCACACCACCTCCAGCAGCAGCTCCCCCACCTAACCTGTAGCATTAAGGTAGGTCTTCTGACCAAACATGCCTCTAAGACCTTGGTGCTTCCGAAACAAAACGGGTGATCAGTGTTTTAATCCATAGCCAGAGTCACTGAGATTTAGCAGGCATTTGAAATGAACCAGGATCAATTCCTTCTATTTTTGCTCATTTTGAAATTGCTTATCTAACCACACACACACACACGTGCATGCACACGCACACACACGCACAGGCTTCACACTCAGGCTCCTGATCTCTCTTTCTTACCAGAAGACCATAGGTACTCTGAAATGAAGCAAACAATGGTGGCCTTGTTACAGGAGCCTGATATTAATAGACTATTCCTTTTGATTTCAGCCTGGAAACATTGGCACCAAACCAATGTTAGAAAGGAGGGACTGCACAGCGGAAGTTTAAAAGAGAGAAGGCGAAGAAAATCCAACCCAGCTTTGATCAGAAGGGTCTGAAGATGAATCGTGGTCATTTCATAGGTCTCTGGGTGGAGGTTAATGCCATTTTGAGACAAGGAAACTGGGTAAAAAAAAAAAAAAAAAAAGAGGGAAGCTGAGAAGAGATGAACTTTCTGATGGAACAGGGCCACCTCGCCGAGAGGATCAAAGCTGCTCGCCATGCAGAGGCGAATGAAGGATTATTCACTTTCTATTTTTTCACGCCTGCAGCACACATGGGGATCTAATTGGTCGGGATGCGAAATACAGCCAGCCAGCCCCCACAGCAGGGCAGAGCCCACGGGGAAGCTGGTGCTTGCTGCAGCTGCAAACCATTAAAGGCAGGCTCGGCACCCTGTGCTACTTTAACTGCTCCTCTGTGCGTTTCCTCAGCTTACAGCCCCCAGCGTCTACTTCCAAGCCTTTCTGATCTCAGAGGTGATGAGCTTGACGGCTGCCAGGCACGCCTGCTGGGATTCAGGGAATGCAAGAGAGGAGCCTTAGGGGAGGGCGATGCACAGCGCCCGGAGGGAGGGGCCGCTGGGCTATGAGGAGGCTGGCACTCTGGCCCCTGGGGTGGCACTGCCTCAGTTCTAACCCACACCGCCAGGGGAGATACCAGACAACAGGGAGTAAAACAAAGGGAGGGCCTGAAAACCCACACCACTGTGCATTGTGACCGTAGGCACATTACTCAACCTCTCCAACCCTTCATTTCCTTGCCTTTGAAATGGGGTGTGTGCCTAGCCCACAACACAGCTGTAAGGATTAAATGACATCAGGGATTGTTGACTAATGAGGGGAGTGTCTGTTGGTTACTGTCATGGATCACACCCCTCCTTCAACCTTCTCTGACAACCTCTTGAGCTAGGTCCAGTTTCTTCCAATTTCCCTTCCAGCCTTCTCCACCCTTCCTCCCTAGTGAAACCTTCCCTGCTTGCTGAGGTCAGCAGGACCATAGGGCCCTCACTTGCCCCACTGAACCCCACTAGTTGTTCATCTCAGGCTCCCATCTTTCTCTCTTAGCTGTCATCCTTGGGCACATCCTCTTAACTAGCATTGCCACCTCCAGTCCCCCCACACCTCCTCCTCAACCACCTGTTATCCACATATACGAAGCTGTACAACTCAAGCCAACCCATCCACAGAGCCCACCCTCTGCTGAGAATGCAGGAGTAGCCCCTGTCACTCACAGGATGAATCCTGAGCCCCTCAGCTCTGCTCCCCTGTCCCCAAGCCCCCCACTGTCCTGTTTGCAGCTGTCCCCTTAGCCAGGAATGCCATCAGTCTTCTTCCGGTCTGCCTCATCCTGCAAGACACAGCTGAGGTATGATCTGTTCGGGGTAGTTTCCCCCAATGCCAGATAGTAACCTCGGCTAAGCATCGTACATGTGTTTCCATACTGTCCTACCTCGACCACATGGAACTGAAGTCGTGGGCTTGCCTAAATCTCTCCTCCACGTGAAGGTGAGCTTTTGGGAGACAGGAATGCATTCTAATTCATCTTTGTAGTCTCAGAATGTAGCATGTTTAGCACAGTGCCTGGAATATAACGTGTGTTCAATAAGTGTATTGTGAACTAATTCATGGCCATCAGTTGTCATTTGTCTCTCTGCCTAAACTGTCCAATTAAGTTGAAAGCATTTGGAGCATCGGGAATGTGTCTGACTCACTTTGTATTCCGCATAATGCCCAGCACATAGCAGAGCCTCAACCCAGAGTTGCTGGTTCTGTGGGGCACCATTATCGATAATGCCCCTGCTGTGGTCTGTGCTGTTTTCTCAGCATCTCAGACCAAGCTCTGCACACAGCAGGGGCTCAATAAACATATTGTAAATGAATAAATAGTGTATCTTTGTAGGAAAAACACCTGTTCTGGTCAGAATATGCAGACTGGTTATGACCTGGGTTGAATGGTTATGACCCCCTGCCCCAATTCATATGTTGAAATCCTAACTCCCAAAGCGATGGTGTTAGGAGGTGGAGTCTCTGCTGGGCGCTTAGGTCACGAGGGGTGGCACCCTCATGAATGGGATTCCTGCTCCTAGGGAAGAAGCCTGAGAGAGCTCCCTCACCCCTTCTACCATGTGAGGTTACAGTAAAAAGAAGCCTGTCTTTGAGGAAGGAGATCCTCACCAGACCCTTAATCTGCTAGTGCCTTGATGTTGGACTTCGCAGCCTCCAGAACTGTGATACATTGCTGTTGTTTATAAGCCACCCAGTCTATGGTATTTTGTTATAGCATCCCCAACAGACTAAGACAGAAGGCCTGGGTTCTAGTCAGAGTAACAAATCCAAATTAACAAGGCCAAAAGATAACTTCTAATTTTCTCCAAAACTCCATTTCTCACCCCAAAGCCCCAGCAAAAATTCTCCATGTTGATAAATGTAGTACCAACATCCTGGTTGCTCAGACCAAGATCTAGGAGTAATATCTGATTTGCCATAAATCTCACATTCCACGTTCAATTCACTGACAAATTCTACAAGTCCTGCTTCCACAATGTGTCCAACCTCTGACCATCATCACCTTTCGAGCCCCACCCTACTTCAAGGTACCGTGATCTTGACCTTGTAACTGGTCTCCCTGTCCACATGCATGATGTGCTCTTTTCATTTTATCACCTTGATCTTTCTGATATCCCTCCAAAACCATTCCACTTTACTTAGAATGAAGTGCAAACTTATTTTTTTTCCTTTGAGACAGAGTCTCTCTCTGTTGCCCAGGCTGGAGTGCAGTGGCACAATCTTGGCTCACTGCAACCTCCACCTCCCGAGTTCAAGCAATTCTCCTGCCTCAGCCTTCTGAGTAGCTGGGATGACAGGCACATGCCATCACCCCCGGCTAATTTTGTATTTTTAGTACAGATGGGTTTCACGATGTTGGCCAGGCTTTCGTGAACTCCTGACCTCAAGTGATCTGCCCACCTCAGCCTCCCAAAGTGCTGGGATTACAGGCATGAGCCACCGTGCCTGGCCGAAGTGCGAACTTCTAATCATGGTCTACAAACCTCATGCAATCTGGCCCTGCCACCTTCCTCCTCTACTAATCCTCTCCTTGCTGTTTTCTTCCAAACATGCTGATCTTTTTGCTGTCCCTAAAATACTCTGGTTTCTTCTCACCTCAGAACTTGCTATTCCCTCTACCTAGAAAGCTCTTCCCCAAATATTCGTGTTTCTTAGTTCAAATGTCACTATTTCAGTGAAGCCTTCAGCAATCCTAGGTGTGATATTAATTGTCTATGTCAATTTGATTAGGCCATAGGGTGCCCAGATATTTGGTCAAATATTTTCTGGGTGTGTCTGGGAGGGTGCTTTGGATGAGATTAAAATTTGAATTGGTTGAGTAGAACAGATTGGTCTGCCTAATGTGAGTGGCTTTCATCCAACCAGTTGAAGACCTGCATAGACCAAAAAGGTTGACTGTCCCTTAAGAAACAGTTTCCTTCTGCTTGACTTCCTTGAGCTGAGACATCAGTCTTTTTCTACTTTCAGACTCCAGCAGAAACATCTGCTCCTCCAGGGTCTTAAGCCTGCCAGCTTTTGGACTCCAACTTACACCATGGGCTCTCCTAGTTCTCAGGACTTCAGACTCAGATTGGAGCTACACTGTCTGCCTCCAGCTTGCCGGCTTTGTGAGACTTCTCGGCCTCTTTAATTGTATGAGCCAATGCCTTATAATAAATCTTTCTCTCTCTATCTCTACATGCACTATTACTCTGTTTCTCTGGAGAACCCTAATACACTAGGTAAAACTGTATCCCTCTACCCACCTCATGCAATTCTTTCTTATCTGTTTCTTGACTGTTTGTGCCTGTCTCTTCTCAACCAGAATGGAGGCTCCTTTTTCAATACTATATCTCTGGATGCATGCATGGCACATAGAGGGTCCTCAGTAAATACTGGTTGACTGACTCTTTTCCCTCATCAGCCATGTGACCTTGCACAATTCATTTGACCTCTGAGCCAATTTCTTCACCATTACAACAGGGATGGCATCTTGTTTACGTAACACCAGGGCTGTTTGAGAGGACCCCCAGGCACACAGCTATGAAAGTGTTCCTTGCTCTCTTCGGTCCGTACGTCCAAGATGACAAAGAGAAGAAGGAACAACGGTCGTGCCAAAAAGGGCCGCGGCCATGTGCAGCCTGTTCGCTGCACTAACTGTGCCCGATGCGTGCCCAAGGACAAGGCCATTAAGAAATTCATCACTGGAAACATAGTGGAGGCCGCAGCAGTCAGGGACATTTCTGAAGCAAGCGTCTTCGATGCCTATATGCTTCCCAAGCTGTGTGTGAAGCTACATTACTGTATGAGTTGTGCAATTCACAGCAAAGTAGTCAGGAATCGATCTCGTGAAGCCCGCAAGGACCGAACACCCCCTCCCCGATTTAGACCTGTGGGTGCTGCCCCACGTCCCCCACCAAAGCTCATGTAAGGAGCTGAGTCCTTAAAGACTGAGACAGACTATTCTCTGGAGAAAAATAAAATGGAAATTGTACTAAAAAAAAAAAAAAAAAAGTGTTCCTGACAAACGTAAGTGTTCTCCGTACTAGGAGTTGTGTCTCATTCATCTTTGCACCCCCATCCCCTCTTTCCCTCCCCTCCACCCTTCCCCCCACCCTCTACAGATGCTCAATAGATGTTTATTTTCAACAATGAGTTAAATCATTTTATGGCTACCTCAATTTTAGTCAATTACATCAGTTATGACGACACAAGAAATATCTACTCATCGCTGAATACCTTAATGCCTAAGAAACTTTGGTCAGAAAAGAATGAAAGGTAAAGTTGGGGGATCCGTAGCAAGAATTTGGTCATATCTAGTCTAACAAGAGTAATAGGAACCTTAAAAAAGCTTTACAGTATACAATGAAATGGGCTCTCTCATTTGCTAATAAGCATGCAAATTGGTGCAACCACTTTGGAAAGCGATTTGACTATATCAAAATTTTCATACCATTTAAGTCAGCAAAGTCTCCCTGTCCTAGATGTTTCCATGTGATGCAGACTTTGCTCTAAATATAAAATCAAAAATTATCAATCTTTTAGAAGCAAGCAAAGGTGTAGATCTTCGTGACCATGGTCTAGATAATAGATTTGTAGATAGGGCACCAAAAGCTCAAGCAACTAAAGAAAAAAATAGATAAATCAGACCTCATCAAAATGTAAAACTTTTGTGCATCAAAAGACACCATAAAGAAAGTAAGAAGACAACCCACAGAATGGGAGAAAATGTTTGCATTTTCTCCATATTTCTGATAAGGGATTTTTATCCAGAATGTAGAAAGAATTCTTGTAACTTAACGATAAAAAGAAAAATAACATAATTTTAAGCTGTGCACACAATTTGAATAAACATTTCTCCAAAGAAGATAAATACACAAACATCCAAGAAGCACATGAGAAGATGCTAAACATACTAGTCACCAGGAAAATGAAAATAAAAGCTACAATGAGATACCACTTCACACCCACTATGATGGATATTTAAAAAATTAAAACGGAAAACAGCAAGTGTTGTGAAAATACTGGAAAGCTCGCGCAGTGCTGGTGGAAATGCAAAATGGTGCAGCCGCTTTGGAAAACAGCTGGGCAGTTCCTCAGAAGGCTAAACACAGAGTCACCACATGGCTGGTAATTCCACTCTTAGGTTTATACTCAAGATTGGTGAAAACATGTCCACACAAAACTTGTACATTGGCCAGGTGCAGTGGCTCATGCCTATAACCCCGGCACTACGGAAGGCTGAGGCGGGCAGATCACTTGAGGTCAGGAGTTTGAGACCAGCCTGGCCAGCATGGTGAAACTCCATCTCTACTAAAAATACAAAAATTAGCCAGGTATGGTGGTGGGCGCCTATAATCCCAGTTACTTGAGAGGCTGAGGCAGGAGAATTGCGTGAATCAGGGAGGTGGAGGTTGCGGTGAGCCAAGATCATGCTACTGTACTTTAGCCTAGGTGACAGAGTGAGAACTTGTCTCAAAAAAAAACAACAAAAGCCTCATATGTAAATATTCAGAGCAGCAATGTTCGTAATAGCCAAAAGGTGAAAGAGAAGCTTTAAATGTCCGCTCATTGGTGAATGGATAAACAAAAGTGGTACATCTACACGATGGAATATTATTTGGCCATAAAAAGGAATCAAGTACTGATACCTATGATAACATGAATGAACCTTGGAAATACTGTGATCAGTGAAAGAGGCCAGACACAAAGGGTCACCTATTTTGTGGTTCCGTTTACATGAAATGTTCAGAATAGACAAATCCATAGAAATAGAAAATAGATTAGTTGTTGTCAGGGGCTGGAGAGAGGGAGGAATGGGTATGGGATTTCTTTCTAGGGTGATAAAAATATTCTGGAATGAGATGTGATGATAGTTGTACAACTGCGAATATGCTAAACTCTACAGCATTGTACTCCGTAAAAAGTAAATGTTATGATACCTGAATTACATCTCAAAACGCAGTTATTTAAGAAGTGCTCATTGTAGCATTATTTATACTAGTAAAAAGTAAAATAGTCAAAATATCCTTTTATTAAAAAGAAAATTAACTAATAATCCATGTATTTGATAGAATTACACAGCCATTCAACTGTGTCTATAAACTGTCATCATACCACGTAGAATGATTATAAAATAACATTAAGTAAGACATAGTCATGACTACTTTTTAAAGCATAGCTCTCTGGGTGTTTTTGTTTAAGTCTGGAAGAAAACATACCAAACTTTTAACAAATGTTGGCTATAGGTAGTGAGACATGAATAATTTCTTCTTTTTGTTACTTTTCTATGTTTTCTAAACTTTCTTCCAACATGTATTACTTTTATTACTTTTTTTTTTTTTTTTTTTTTAGACGGAGTATTGCTCTGTCACCCAGGCTGGAGTGCAGTGGCATGATCTCAGCTCACTGCAACCTCCACCTCCCAGGTTCAAGCGATTCTCCTGCCTCAGCCTTCTAAGAGGTGGGATGACAGGGGTCCATCACTACGCCTGGCTAATTTTTTTTTGTATTTTTGTAGAGACAGGGTTTCGCCATGTTGGCTAGGCTGGTCTCGAACTCCTGACCTCAGGTGATTCGCCTGCCTCAGCCTCCCAAAGGGTATTATTTTTATTTTATTTTGTTATTTAAAATAATCTTTTTAAGTTGTTTACCTGCTATGGATAAAGTGTCAGATTTTCAGCATCTAGTGTTATGAAGATAAGTTCACCTCCCTCAGTTTGGAGCCCGCTGCTGTCTGGCACAGCCACCTGGAGGGCAGCCTCCCAAGAGAAATCAGGCCCAAGGCCCCAGAGGGTGACAAAGCTGCAACACAGATGAGTCCTGAAGAGACTGGCCCCACCCGAAGCATCACCTTACAGGTAGGGAGACTTCTTTTCCTGTTTTAGATTGCAGTCGGTTTTTAAAATCCCCATTGTCATTTCAAAGGTGGCATGAGGCAGCTGGGTCCCCAGGCCTGTGTCTTTCCTTTGTCTGCCCCACAGACTCCTTATTTCCCTTCTGCCTCCAGTGGCCACCCTTTGGGCAGGGACACAGCGATGTTGTTACAGGTGTTGGCTCTCTCTGGCCCTGTTTGCTCTGGAAAGGATTCTGGTCGGATCAAATAGCCCTGTGGAAACTCAAGCTGAATTGTCTTCATTTTCTATCATTTTATTTTAACATCCCAGCAGTCCCAGCCTGTCAGGGTCTCCACCGGCAGTCAGCCATTCATCAATTTAAAACATAGCCATAAAGTTCTGGAAAGGGTCCAACTCCACAGAAGAAATCAATTCTTTTCTTCTCATTTTTCTTTGAAGGCAGGAAAGAATCTGCTCATGCGGACACAAGGCATGATGACTTTCGCGTCAGTCAGGAGCCTGCTTTTAGAGAGTAATACTCAACATTTCATCCACAGGCCAAAACATTGCCCTATGGAAGGCACCAGCTACTACAAAACCAGTATTACAAGTGATCTTTTTGATTTCACAATTATTGTAGGCCAGGTGTGGTGGCTCATACCTGCAATCCCAGTAATCCCTCGGAGGC
>NW_012103610.1:31160-32734 GCF_000951045.1 Mandrillus leucophaeus
TGCCCTATGGAAGGCACCAGCTACTACAAAACCAGTATTACAAGTGATCTTTTTGATTTCACAATTATTGTAGGCCAGGTGTGGTGGCTCATACCTGCAATCCCAGTAATCCCTCGGAGGCCAAGGTGGGAGGACCACTTGAGCCCCGGAGTCCGAGACCAGCCTGGGAAACGTAGCAATACCCCATCTTATTTAAAAAGAAAAAGAAAAAAAAAATCATTGTACATGCTTATTTATCACATTTCTCATTTAATAATAACACTTAGTACTTGACAGAAGGACTTTTCTTATATTAACTCATATGATGCTCTCAATAACCCATTATATTACAGCCCATTTTACAGATGAGAAAATCGAGGCACTGAGAGAAAGTCGTAAATGTAATCTTGCAAATGGAAGGTTCTTAAAAATTAGCCAGATTTAAGGATTATATGAGCATTAAAACTATATTAAATACTTTTTCAGGAAGACCTAGCTTCAGTCTCTGGAGTGGAGGGATTTTGTTCTAATTTGGTCTCATCTGCTCATGGCGATTCACTGGAGAGCTTCGTGGGTTAGCAGAAAAGGGAAAAGAACGCAGAATGACATGCTCACCCTTCTCTTACCAGCCTGCATCCAGTCATAGCAGGAAGACAGGCGATAGAGCAGAGAGTACCCCACTAAAGTCCAGTGGAGGTGCCAGGACCACCTGTGAAAAAGCCATTGTTTTATAGAATGCCAGAGACATCTATGAAACACAGAGAGGAAAAATACTGAGTCACACTACACATCCCCCATTGTAGACCGTGTGAAAGGCACCCTGGAGTACCGTTCCCCAGCAGACTGAAATGTGAGTGGTGACCCATGGAGGTGTGCAATGTGGATTTCTGTCCCTTGGTGATCTCAGGGAAGTCCTTCGAGATCCTGCAGAGGTACCTAGAAACAACGGCCTGGTACACAACCCCAAACATTTCTGTCCCCAGCTTTTGCTTATGGCCTGTCTTCATGGTGATCGATGTCTCCTCTGCAAGAGAAGTAGAAGACTGGTCACCAGAAGCTTCCATTCTGCTGTGTGGGGTCTCCTAGAGAAATTTAGGAGCAGAATCCTCCCTTAGAACAAAATCATCTGCATCTGCTATTTCCCATTTCCAGATGTTTTTTACATTGATAAGCATCTCCCAAATGTTTCTCCTTGCATTGCTGTTCTTTTAAAAAAAGTAAACATAAAAAGCTAAGGCACTGTTTCTCATGTTCCTCAGTCTTCTCTAAGCCAAGCCTGCACAATGCTTTCTCACCCTACCTTTTCTGCATCTGAATGGACCGAGAAGACTTTTAGGGGTTTTACTTTCCATGTTTTTGTGATTAAATTAATAAATGTACTTTTTCATACTCTATTTGCGCCTTAACCTCCGCTTCCTCACCGTGAGGCAGGAATTGCTGTGCTAGGCCATTATTGCCATGATGTGGTCTTCAAAAACCTGGAGACTTTCCCTTAGGACATTCAGTGCTTAGTCCTATTATACCTCTGTCTGGAATATGCCACAGTTCAGAGTTATATGAGCCACAACGAAAAGTGGCCTCTTACGTCTGGGTGC
>NW_012103610.1:34969-52182 GCF_000951045.1 Mandrillus leucophaeus
AAATAAATAAATAAATAAATAAATAAATAAATAAATAAAGTCTGAACAAACTGAAAAAGCAACAGTTCTTCTTAGATCCATAAGAGAAGAGAGGTTACAGGGCAAACCACTGCTCCCAAGTTGAAGGGACAGGCAAGTGAATACAGAGAATCACAACAGACCAGAGCAGAAACTGTGGGAACCAGGGCCAGGGTAGGAAAACTTACACTATAATTGACTAATGCTGGAGGCTCAGTGTGGATAACTCTAAGAGTGAAAACCTCTAAGACCTAGTCATGGGGATGGGAGAGTCCTACACTTTTGTGAGTTTTACCCCCAAGAGCTTGACCTGGTGCTCACATTGAATATTGGAGAAAAATCCCTCATGTTTCCAGCACAGGGAGGGGGAAAGGAGCCATTTTGGAATACACAAAAACATTTTGTTCTTCTTAACAAGGTCTGCCCTCAAGAGAAACTATTTTACCAGTGCCTAAACTACTGGGGTTTTATCAGTGCCTAACTGACCTGGAGGAAGGGAAATACCCAACTGGATCCCACTCAAATCTTCCTGTCCCACCCACAGGAGAGAAGGGGGTACCGAGAAGCAGGTGTGAAGTTCACAGTCCAGAGGCATAGGCTCCCTTAGAGATTGAGACGAAATCATAGGACTGTGGAACACTTTCCAATTGCCTGATGCCTTACCACCACATCACCAAAGGCCCATTTACAACAGTTCCTTTTACCCAAGACACCATACCAGGCTTTGAAGAAAAAGTTACAAGGCATACTAAAAGACAAAACAACAAATTCCAAACAGACAGAGCAAACATTAAAGCCAGATTCAGGTATGACATGGATGTTGAAATGATCAGACCAGGAATGTAAAACAGCTATGACTAGAATGCTAAGGGCTCTAATGGATAAAGTAAGCAGCATGCAAGAACAGATGGGCAATGTAAGCAGAGAGATGGAAATTCTAAGAACTAAAAAGAAATGCTAGAGATAAAAAAACACTGCGACAGAAAAGAAGAACACCTTCAATAAGCTTATTAATAGACTGGATATGGCTAAGAAAATAATCTCTGAGCTTGGGCGTATTTCAATAGAAACCTTCAAAACTGAAAAGAAAACAGAAAAAGGACTGGAATAAATAGAACAGACCATCCAAGAACTGCAAGACAACTACAAACGGTGTAAATGAAAATATAAAAAGGAGAAGAATGAGAGAAAGGAAAAGAAGAAAGATTTGAAAGAATAATGACTGAGAATTTCCCTCAAATTAAGATCAGATACCAAACCACAGATTCCAGAAGCTCCGAGAACACAAAGCAGGATAAATGCCCCAAAAACACACCCAGGCATATCATATTCAAGCTATAGAAAATCAAAGATAAAGAAAATCTTGAAAGAAGCCGTAAGGAAGAAACATCTTATCTACAGAAGAGCAAAGGTAAGAATTATATCTGACTTCTCTTCAGAAACAAAGCAAACAGGAAGAGAATGCACTAAAATACTTAAGGTGTTGCGAGAAAACAACTACCAACCTAGAATTCTGTACCCTGAAAAATTATCCTTCAAACATGAAGAAGTAAAGACTCTCAGAAAAACAAAAATTGAGAAAATTTTTTTTCCTATACAACTGCCTGGCAAGACATGTTAAAAGAAGTTCTTTAGAAAGAAGAAAAATTATACAAATCAAAAATTGGGATCAACATAAAGAAAGGAAAAGCATCAGAGAAGGAACAAGTGAAGGTGAAACACAAACCTTTATTTTTATTATTTGTCTGTTTGTTTGTTTGTTTGTTTGTTTTTGAAATGGAGTCTCGCTTTGTTGCCCAGGTTAGAGTGCAGTGCTGTGATCTCTGCCTCCTGGGTTCATGCTATTCTCCTACCTCAGCCTCCTGGGTAACTCGGATTACAGGGGCACACCACCGTGCCCAGCTAATTTTTGTATTTTTATTACAGTTGGGGTTTCACCATGTTGGCCAGGCTGGTTTTGAACTCCTGACCTCAGGTGATCCACCTGCCTCAGCCTCCCAAAGTGCTGTAATTACAGGCATGAGCCACCGTGCCTGGCCTTATTTTTCTCATTCTTAATTGATCTGATAGAAATCAGTCTGTTCAAGATAATGATAGCAGCAATGTATTTAATTGTATATGCTTATGTATAAGTGAAATGAACGACAGCAATGATGCCAGGGATGGAAGGGAGGAATTACATTATTTTGTTATCTTAAGTTACTTGTACTACCCATAAGCGATACAGTGTTGTTTGGAGTTTGTTTGTTTGTGTGTGTGTTCTTTGGATTTTTTGTTTTATTTGAGATGGGGTCACTCTCAGACTGGAGTGCAGTGGCACCAACATGGCTCACTCCTGGGCTCAAGTGATTCTCCCACCTTGGCCTCCCAAAGCAATGGGAGACTAGGCATGAGCCACTGCACCCAGCTGGTATCATTATTTGAAGTGGATTTGGATTAGTTGTAAATGTATTTTGCAAACTCTAGGGCAACTTCTAAAAAAGTAAAAGAATAAAACTGATATGCTTAAAAGGAGAGAAAATGGAATAATCAAATGTTCAATTAAAACACAAAAGGAAGAAAAAGAGTAGAAGACAAAATAAGAACAAAGAACCAGGACAACTAATAGGAAACAACAATAAATATGGTAATATTCATTCAACTACATCAAAAATCACTTTGAATATCAATGGCCTAAATGCACCCATTTTAAAAATAATTATTATTATCATTATTTTATTATTATTTTGTGACAGGGTCTCACTCTGTCACCCAGGCTAGAGTGCAGTGGCACAATCACGGCTCACTGCAGCTTTGACCTCCAAAGCTTAAGCAGTCTTCCCACTTCTGCCTCCGGAGTACTTGGGACTGCAGGTGTGCACCACTATGCAGGGCTAATTTTTTATTTTTCATAGAGATGGGAGTCTCACTGTGGTCCCCAGGCTGGTCTCAAACCCCCAGATGCAAGTGTTCCTCCTGCCTTAGCTTCCCAAAGTGCTGGGATCATAGGTGTGAGCCACCATGCCCAGCCTAAATGCACCCACTAAAGGACAGAGATTGTCAAAGTGAATTGAAAAACAAGACCTGACTACATGTTGTCTACAAGAAACAAACTTTAAATATAAGACTCTAAATAGATTTAAAGTAAATGTATAGAGAAAGATATAACACAGTAACACTAATTAGGAAAACAAGAATAGATATATTAGTTTTGGAAAGAGTAGACTTCAGAGCAAGGAAAGTTATCATGGATAAAGAGGGCATTACACAATAATAAAGAGATAAATTCTCCAAGAAGATATAACAATCCTTACTTATGCTCCTAACAGAGCATCAAAATAGGTGAGGCAAAAAGCAACAGAACTGCAAGGAGAAGTAGATGAATCCACTATTTTGGCTGGAGACTTCAATACCCTTTTATCAAAAGTGGACAGATCCAGGAGGCAGAATATAAGTTAAGAATATAGTTGAAGTCAATGACACCATCAATCAATTGGATATAATGGACATCTATAGACTACCTCATCCAACAACAGCAGAATAGACATTCTTCTCAAGGTCACATGGAAAGATCACCTGAGGTCAGGAGTTCGTGACCAACCTGGCCAATGTGGCGAAACCCCATCTCTACTAAAAATACAAAAATTAGCCTGGCATAGTGGCACATGCCTGTAATCCCAGCTACTCAGGAGGCTTGAAGGCAGGAGATTGCTTGAACCCAGGAGGCAGAGGTTGCAGTGAGCCAAGACCACGCCATTGCACTCCAGCCTGGGTGACACAGCGAGTCTCTGTCTAAAAAAAAAAAAAGAAAGAAAGAAAAGAAAAAAATAAAGAAAGTTCGCCAAGATAGCATTCTGGGACATAAAGCACATCTTAACAAATTTCAGTGAATAGAAATCACACAATGTCTGCTATCAGACCACAATAGAATTAAACTAGAAATCAACAACAGAAAGATAACTGGAAAATTCCCAAGTACTTGGAAATTAAACAATACACTTCTAAATAACACATGAATCAGAGAAGAAATTTCAAAAGAAATTTTAAAATATTCCGAACCAAATACAAGTGAAAGTACAGCTTATCAAAATTTGTAGATGCACCAAAATGGTGCTTAGAGGGCAAATTATAGCACTGAATGCAAATATTTAAAAAGAAGAAAGCTCTCAAATCAATCATCTAAACTTCCTCCATAAGAAACTAAAAAAAAAGAAGAGCAAATGAAATCCAAAGTAAGCAGAAGACATAAACATTAGAACAGAAATTGAGATGCAACTGACAACGGAAAATTAACAGACAAAATCAAGAAAACCTGATTTTGAAGGTTTGAAAAGCCGATACTGTGAAAGCATAAATAAAATAAAAGACAGGCAAACTAAGAATAAAAAAGAGAGGACATAAATTGTTAACTTCAGAAATGAAAAAGGGAACATCACTGCAGATCTCATGGCCATTAAAAAAAAAAACATGAAGGAATAGTATGAACAACTCTACACTCGCAAATTTGATAACCTAGGTGAAAGAGACATTCCTTGAAAGACACAGTCTGCTAAAATTCATGTAAGAAGAAACAAACAATCTAAAGGCCAGGCGCAGTGGCTCACACCTGTAATCCTAGCACTTTGGGAGGCCGAGGCTGGCAGATTGCCTGAGCTCACGAGTTCAAGACCAGCCTGGGCAACATGGGAAAACCCTGCCTCTACTAAAAAACAAAACAAAAAAAAAATTAGCCGGGTGTGGTGCCATGTGCCTGTAATCCCAGCTACTCGGGAGGCTGAGGCAGGCGAACCGAACCGCTTGCATCCAGGAAGCAGAGGTGCAGTGAGCCAAGAATAGGCCTATACCTATTAAAGAAATTGAACAATTGAGTTCACAATTAATAATCTTCCAAAACAGTAAGCACCAAGTCCAGATGAGTTCACCGAGGAATTCTAACAAGTATTTTAAAAGGAAACTTTACCAATTCTTTACAATCTCTATCAGAAGATAGAAGCAGAGGGAAAACTTCCCAACTCATTCTATGAGGCCAGCGTCACCCTAACACCAAAACCAGACAAAGATGCTGCAAGGAAAGAAAACTACAGACCAATATCTCTCATAAACACAGATGTAAAAATGCTTTAAAAATTAGCAAATGAAATCCAACAATGTAAAAATTATACACCATTACCAAGTATAATTTATCGAAGGCATGCAAGTTGGAGTCAACATTCAAAAATCAGTTAATGTAAATGTGATGTAAAAGTAATGTAAAGTTAATGTAAAACCTATCACATCAACAGACTAAAGAAGAAAAATCACATGGTCATCTCAATAAATGCAGAAAAAGAATTTGACAAAATTCAATGTCCACTTATAGTTTAAAAAACACAAAAAACAAAAAACCACTCAGTGAACTAGGAATAGAGAACTTGCTCAACTTGATAAAGAATATCTGTAAGAAACCTATAGCGAACGTCACACTTACTGGTGAGAGACTCGGAGCTTTTTTACCACTAAGATCAGGAGCAAGTCAAGGATGTTCCTTCTCACCATGCCTTTCAACACTGTACTGAAAGTCCTAGCTAATACAACAAGACAAGAAGAGGAAATACAAGGTATACAGATGGAAAGGAATAAGTAAAACTGTCTTTGTTCACAGATGACATGATTGTCTATCTAGAAAATCAAAACGAATCAACCAAAAACTGTTGGATCTAACAAGCAATTACAGCAAGGTTGCAGGATATAAGGTTAATGTATAAAGGTCAATTGCTTTCCTATACACCAGCAATAAACAAGTGGAATTTGAAATTAAAAACACAATATCATTTGTACCAGCACACCCAAAAGATGAAATACTTAAGAGATAAATCTAACAAAATATTTACAAGCATTATTTGAGAAAAACTACAAAATGCTGATGAAAGAAATCAAAGAACTAAATAAATGAAGAATATTCTATGTTCATAGATAGGAAGACTCAATTATTGTCAAGATGTCAGTTCTTCCCAACTAGTTCTATCGATTTCATACAATGTCCATCCCAGCAAGTTACTTTGTGTAAATCATGATACACACTGATTCTAAAATTTATGTGCAGAGGCAAAAGACCCATAATAGCCAATCCAATATTGAAGGAGAAAAACAAAGTTGGGTGACTGACACCACCCAACTTCAAGACTTACTATAAAGTTATCAAGATGATGTGGTATTGGCAAAATAGTAGACAAATAGATCAATGGAACAGAATAGAGAGACCAAAAGTAGACCCACATAAGTATAACTGATGGATCTTTGGCAAAGGAGTGAAGTCAATACTATGGAGAAAAGACAGTCTTTTCAACACATGGTGCTGGAACAACTGGACATGCACATACAACAAAGTGAATCTGGACACACACTTTACACCACCCACAAGAAGTATACAGTGGACCACAGACCTAAACATAAGATGTGAAACTGGGAAACTCCTAGAATAACACAGAAGAAAATTGAGATGACTAGGTTTTGCAATGGCTTTTAGATACAAGACCAAAGCCACTATCCATGAAAGAAAGAATTGATAAGCCAGGCTTCATTAAAATTAAGCATTTCTGCTGCGTGAAAGACACTGTCATGAGAATGAGAAGGGAAGCTACACACCGGGAAAAAAACATTTGCAAAAGACGTGTCTGTTAAGGAATTGGTGTTCCAAATTTACAAAGAACTCTTAAAACTCAACAGTAAGAAAAAGAAAGTGGGCTGGCATGGTGGCTCACACCTGTAATCCCAGCACTTTGGAGGCTGAGGCGGGCAGATCACCTGAGGTCAGGGGTTCGAGACCAGCCTGGCCAACACGGTGAAACCCCATTGCTACGAAAAATACAAAATTAGCCGGCTATGGTGGTGGCTGCCTGTAATGCCAGCTACTCAGGAGGCTGAGGCAGGAGAATCACTTGAACCCAGGAGGCAGAGGTTGCAGTGAGCCGAGATTGCGTCATTGCACTCCAGCCTAGGCGACAAGAGCGAAACTCCATCTCAAAAAAAAAAAGAAAAAAGAAAAAAAGAAACCCGATTAAAAAATAGACAAAGACCTTAACAGACACCTCAGCAAAGAAGATACACAGATGACAAAGCATATGAAGAAAAGATGCTCCACATCGTATCATCATATGTCATCAGGGAAATGCAAATAAAATCAACAACTGGATACCATTACACATCTGTTACAATGGCCAAAATCCAGAACACTGACTGCACCAAATGCTGGTGAGGGTATGGAGCAGCAGAAGCTCTCACACACTGGTGGTGAGAATGCAA
The DNA here is from genome assembly GCF_000951045.1 of Mandrillus leucophaeus. NCBI lineage: Eukaryota > Metazoa > Chordata > Mammalia > Primates > Cercopithecidae > Mandrillus > Mandrillus leucophaeus. The sequence goes on from NW_012103610.1 coordinate 42,248, forward strand.
ACTGGTACAACCACTTTCAAAGACGTTAGCAGTTTCTTAAAAAACTAAATATCCTCTTACCATATAATCCAGCAGTCATGATCTCTGAAATTTCTCCAAAGGAGTTGAAAACTTATGTCCACACAGAAACTTGTATGCAGATGTTTACAGTAGCTTTATTCATAATGGCCAAAACCTAGAAACAACCAAATGTCCTGCAGTAAGTAAAAAGACAAGCCGTGGTATTAATTCATTCGGACAATGGAATGTTATTCAGTGCTAAAAAATAAACGCGCTAACAGGAATGAAAAGGCATGGAGGAACTTACATGCATATTATTAAGTAAAAGAAACTAATCTAGGCTGGACGTGGTGGCTCATGTCTGTAATCCCAGCACTTTGGGAGACCAAGGTAGGTGGGTGGTCAGGAGTTCGAGACCAGCCTGGCCAACATGGGAAAACCCCACCTGTACTAAAAATACAAAAATTAGCCTGGCATGGTAGCACATGCCTGTAATCCCATCTACCTGGGAGGTTGAGGCAGGAGAATCACTTGAACCGGGGGGGGCAGACGTTGCAGTGAGCCGAAATAGCGCCACTGAACTTCAGCCTGGGCAACAGAACAAGACTGTCTCAAAAAAAAAAAAAAAAAAAAGAAAAGAAAAGAAAGAAAGAAAGAAAAGAAGTTAACCTTAAGCTACATACTTTATGATTCCAACTATATGACATCTGGAAAAGGCAAAACTATGGAGACAGCAAAAAGACCAGTGGTTGCCAGGAGTTAGTGGGGAGGGAGGTATGAACAGGTGGAGCACAGAGGATTTTTAAGACAGTGAAACTACTCGGTATGATACTATAATAGTGACACATGTCAGTAGAAAATGGACAACACCAAAAGTGAACCCTAATGTAAACTACGGACTCTGGGTGATAATGACGTACCAGTGTATGGTTATCAATTGTAATGTAAGTATTAAATGCCACTCTGGTGGGGGATATTGATCGTGAGGAGGCTATGCATGTGTTGAGGCAGGAGGTGTATAGGAAATTGCTGTACCTGCTGCTCAATTTTGCTGTGAACCTAAAACTGCTGTAAAAATTAGAGGTTTTTTTGTTTTTTGTTTTTTTTTTTTTAGCTTGAATCTGGGCAGCCCTCTAAACATAACTACCATTTTACAAAAACTCTAGAGGACAGAGGAATTGTAACCATATAAACAAACCACACAGGCGCATTCAGCAAAATCTATACTGTGGTTAACTCTACAGGACAAGTGACCCAGTTTCTTCGAAAAATAATAACAAACAAGCAAACAAAAATGCAAGAAAAAAATTGACAGAGAAACCTGTAGAGCGGTCTTAAGGGACCTGTCCACCAGTTACAATACGGGAACCTCTTTTGGGTCTCAATTCAAGTACAGAAAACTAATTTTTCTTTTTTTTTTTTTTTTTTGAGATGGAGTCTCACTCTGTCGCCCAGGCTGGAGTGCAGTGGCACCATCTCGGCTCACTGCAAGCTCCGCCTCCTGGGTTCACGCCATTCTCCTGCCTCAGCCTCCGAGTAGCTGGGACTACAGGCACGCACCACCACGTCCAGCTAATTTTTTGTATTTTTAGTAGAGACGGGGTTTCACCGCGTTAGCTAGGATGGTCTCGATCTCCTGACCTCGTGATCCGCCCGCCTTGGCCTCCCAAAGCGCTGGGATTACAGGCGTGAGCCACCGCGCCCGGCCAGAAAACTAATTTTTCTTAATGTGTAGGAAAATCTTGGAAATATGAACAGCGACTGAATAGTCAATGGTATTATGGAATTATTGAGTTACTGTTAAAATATTTTAAGTGGCCCAATGATCTTATGGTTAATGTTTTCTGGAGACTCTCTGTCTTACGGAAATGAAGAATAAAGGCTGGGCATGGTGGCCCACACCTATAATCCCAGCACTTTGGGAAGCCAAGATAGGAGAATTGCTTGAGGCCAGAAGTTCAAGACCAGCCTGGGCAACATAGCAAGACTTCCTCTCTACAAAAGATTAAAAAGTTATCCGAGCATGATGGCACATGCCTATAGTCCCAGCTACTTGGGAGACTGAGGTGGGAGGGTCGCTTGAGCCCAGGAGTTTGAGGCTGCGGTGAGCTATGATGGCGCCACTGCATTCCAACTGGGCATTCAAAAAACAAGTAAATAAATAGAAAATAAAATGTATGTACATATGATGTCTGGGATTTGCTCTAGAGTAATTCAGGGTGTGAAGGGGATGATGGCGGCTATGAGCTGGTAATTAATAAAGCTAAGTAATTGGAATTCCTGGAAATGTATTCTAACATTCTTTTCGCTCTCATGCAATTGAAGTATTCTACAATGGAAGGACAGAAAAAGAAAAAAGAAGAGAAAAGAAAACTCAACAAAGTCTGTGGGTTTGAGAGACGGGTCCCTCAGGAAGGATGCTGTCCAGGTGGGACTGTTGCCAAGGGAAGGTTTGGGGAAAGTTGTTTAGCTCTCTTTGCCTCTATTTTCTCATTTGTAAAATGGGGATCAGATAACAATGCATTCCTCACAGGGCTGCTGGGAATATTGAATGACTATATATATGTAAATCAGATATAACAGGACCTTGCATGTGGTTGTACGTGCCATATAACATTTGCTATTAAAGCATGTTAACCACCCTGAAGTACCTTGTTGCATCAACCAAAATTAAATCTCTACAGCACCCCACAGCTCACAGACATCACCTCGGCTGAGCCTCATGATAGCCTTTGGAGGTAAACCTTTTTCTTACTCTGATTAGGCAGATAGGGAAACTGAGACACAGTCCATGGACATGCAGCTGGTGAGTGGCCAAACCTGCACCAGGGTTAGGTCTCCTGACTCCATCCCAAGCCCTTTGGAGGCACCAATGCCGCCCTTTAGGGGATAAGTCAGAGGCTGAAATTAGATCTTTAGCTTTGTGTGATCAAAAACTTTATTTTGTCTCTTTGCCTGTTGTGACCAGCACCACCTCCCTGGGTAGGGGATGGTAACCAGACTCAAATGGAGCTAATGGGTGTCTCTTAGTCCCAGTCTGGGCAAGAGGATGGCACGGGGCCTAGGCAACCCTTCGCCCTAGGGTTTGGCCCCAGCCAGACCTCCCCTCTGTGGCCAAGGAGTTTGTCGCAGCTGAACACTGGGTGGGCCTGAGCGTGGGGCTGCTGGTGGGGGCTAAGGAAATAAAGCGGACAGGAGTCACTCCAAGGCTGTAGCTCAGCATGGAGGTCTCCTCCAGTCTCCAGGGAGTCAAAATGCAAGCCTAGGACTTCAAAACTAGCCTCCCACAAAGGGAGAAGTCCTTGCGCTGCAACAGCCTTGTTCTCGTTTGCAATTTCCTTCCCAGGAATAGGCTTAGGGGGCTCTGGGATAGTTGAACGTAAAATAATAACAATGATGAAACCTGTGATAAATAATAACAATGATGAAACCTGTGATCTGTTGAATGCTACCCATTGCGTGATGAAGCACAATGGACGCTTTTCTCACTCAGACATTCCTTATTCACAATATACTGTGAAGTAGGTATTTGTTTTTATTCAAACAACACAGAAGTTTAGAAAAGACGTCATGAAAGTCTCCCTCCACCGTCACCATCACCAGACCTGCCCCCCAGAGGTAGCCACTGTTTACCATCCTTGTGTCTTCTTCCTGACACTTGCGTATGTTTAATCATTACACATACACACCCACTCGTGTGTGCATATGTATACGCATACACACAGTTTGTTTGTTTTTATAAAAGTGAGATTATACCTGATTCAGCAACTTGCTTTTTCCATGTATGCGTCTTTTCCCAATCCTAGGCATATAAATACATGAGACTCTAAGGAAATCTGAAATAAGCAAAGATTACAGGGTTTCTCCAAGAGAAAACTATTCATTGTTGAGAGCAGACCCTCTGATTCCAGCCTTTGGGCTAATTTACTGCTCTGTAAGTTTTAAGGAACGGAGGACACACAGTGACCCTGAATTGTGGACCCGCAAATGAGCTCCATCCACCCTCCTACACGGGGCAAAAGCGAGATCATTGCGACCGCTTGAAAATCCACATTCCATAACCATAAACACATCTGTTCTTTGGATTCTTCTTTGAACCAGTTGTAACATCACTGGCTCACTCGTTCACAATAATAACGTGCTCATTTTTATCTATTGTAGAATCATGATTTTTAACTTGTTTTAAAACCATTTTTTAACAACAGGCATTATTTTCTCTTTGTATAGATGGTGAAATCCAGACTTTGAAAGATTGAGCAAATTGCCCACAGCAACACTGTTGGTAAATAGCAGAGTTTGGATTCAAGCGCAGGTCTGCAATCCTGCTTGTGCAATTTCAAAGGAACAGATACTGGGTATCTTCCAGGTACTAGACCAAACATTTAGGGTATGTGAATTTGTTTAACCCTCCCTTCAACCTACGAGGTGAGTGTCAGCCCTACCCTTATAGAAAAGGCAACTGTGCTCAGAGCGGTGGAGGACTGCGCCCCAGGATGCAACAAAAGCCGGGTGCAGAGCAGGCTGCACGGCGCCAAAGCTGAAGGCCTGAGCTATGCTGTGCTGCTACCTCTTGTCCCTCCAGATTCTCTTTTCCTTCACCTGTTTGTCAGTAAACTGAAGCCATCACAGTTTGTCATTTGGATGATTATCGGTAAGATAACATTGCCCAGAAGCTTTAGTTTCTGGTTTTGAAAAGAGCCAGAGGCTATGTATGCATTTCCCAGGGGTGCCATAACAAACTACCATGAACTGGGTGGCTTAAACAATAGACACATGTGCTCTCAGTGTTGGAGGTTAGAAGACCAAAGTCAAGGTGTTGGCAGGGTCGTGCTCCCTGGGAAAGCTCTGAGAGCTTTCCTTGCCTCTTCTAGTTTCTGGGGTTTGCTGGCAATCTCTGGCATTCCTTGGTTTACAGACGCACTACTCCAGCCCTCCCTCTTCCCATGGCATATCTGCTGTGTGTCCCTGGGTGTCTCCATGTCATCCTCCTTCTGTGTCTGCTTGTCTCTGTGTTTATATTTCCCTAGTCATATTGAAGTAGGGCCCATCTAAGGACCTCATTTTCACCTGGTTAAATCTGCAAAGACCCTATATCCAAATTAGGTCACATGCCGAAGTCTCAAGTGTTAGGACTTCAATGAATCCTTTTGGGGGTTGAGAGAGTAACACAGTTCAACCCATATCAGACAGCATATTGAAGTTTAGCCTCTACCAAGATGAGCTCTAAGCATGTCAGTCTCACAAGCAGCTCTGTGGAGAAGGGGCGCTGTAGCCTCACACATTTGGAAGATCCTTCATGTTAGATGCCCTGGTGGTAATTCACAGGTTTCATGAGCATGGTGACACCCTGGAAAGGACTGCAGCGAAGAAACCTGTTGACCTGAAGTTGGCATTTCCCAAACTTATTCGAGCACAGGAGCTGTGGGGGTGGTGTGGTGGTGGTGGCAATGGTTTTAACAGTGTTCTGTGGAACACACCTGGGGAAACTCACATAACCAGAGCATGACTTTGGAGCCAGGAAGGCCTGGACTGGCATCGTGACTCGGCTATTAACTGAATATATGACCTTGGGCAATGAATTTCCCTCTCTGAGTCTCGATTTCCTCATTTCTACAACAGGAATGAAAATTTCTAATCAATCACTGAGGGGTAAGTTCACTGCTAAAACAAATCCCAAAAACCATGACGGCTGGGAAACACTAGGATATAAGTTCATGTTCTTGCTCAGGACAGGGCAGGGAACATGCCGTCTGGGCAGTCTTTCTCCACACAGCCATTCGAAACCCCAAGGCGACAGATGCTCTGCCATTTTAAGTTTGTAGCTTCCGAGGTCATGGCGGGTTGCCCCTGTTCCACCCAGGCAGAAGGGGTGGAGCTTGGAGACTGCTTGCTGGGAGGTTTCTAGGGGCAGGCTCTGGCATGGAGCAACCCACTCCACTGCTCACACTCCACCGAGCAGAGCCCGATCCTAGGACTGGACCTCACTGTAAGGGGGTGGGAGAATGAGCAGCTCTATCCTAGCAGGAACTCAACCACAAAGGAAGAAGAAGTACGCCCTTGCAGTGCACAGCTAGCCTTCTTCTAGTTTCTTATAGTTTATTCTACTCTGCAGGTGTGTTCTGAGGGTTAAATGACGCTTTTGACATAGGCAGCGTCCTTAGTATCACACACGACTAAATAAATGGCCAACAGTTTGAAAATGGAAAAAGATATGAATGGGAAGCGCCTTGAGGGATGAAATAGGAGACAGGCTCTGGTGCACAGTACAAGTGTGGGCCCCCCCCTTCCTTACCCAGGCATCCTGGTGGCCCGGTCTGGTGTGTGGTAGGAAGAGGGGAGTGAAATCCTCAGGGCGTTATTCCATCCCAGCAGCTTCTTCCCCTGCTTCCTTTCCTGCCAGATGGAGAAGTTGCAGATCCAGAGTCTTGACAGCCTCACAGCTTCCAAGGCAGTGGCCCCGTGGGGTGCAGACCCCTCCTTCCTGCAGTTGCAGCGCCAGCTAAGAGGTGGGCAGCAGGCCAGGCCCCCTCAGCAGCCCCTGGAGCGCATAGCAGTTGCAGATGCTCAGGAGGCTCGGGGGAAGGAACGGGTTTTCGCCAGAGCACCGCAGGCAGGGCCTCCCAGGAAAGGCCTCCAGATGCCGTGAAAACCTGCAGCTTGTCCTCCTGCCGGCTTCCCAGGTTACCCAGCCACACACACAGGTGAGAACCATCTCAGGACCTCCCCACTTTTGGGCTCCCTTACCCTGACTCCTCGGTCCACAAGGGACCAAAAGGGGTCAGTAAAGCAAGGCCCCTGCCTTCAAAAGAATGCATGCTTTTTTCACAGCTTCATATTAATTATTGAAAAAACTGTACCTCAAATCACACCCCCAACCTCTCAGCATGAACAAGCTCCAACAGACTTCTCCCAGCAGCCCCTCCCGCCTGTCTCCGCATGTAGGTCGGCTTTTCAGAGCTGCCATCAATGTGGACATATAGTCCTGCTTTCCACGCTCCTCGCCCTGCTTTGTATACACTTTCCCATGCATCTGGGTCAGCCTGGAGCTGAGTCTTTCACAGAGCAGCAAAATATACAGAAGGCATATTTTGGCTTAGAATCTTAATACCCAGAACATCTGGGTGATACTCAGACAACTGGAGAGATTCTTGCTGATGCTGCAAGTCTCCAAATACGGTCCCTTGCAGAGAGAAAATGCTGTATCTTGCATCTGTACCTACGCACATGGGTTTTCTCAAGCACAGTGGACTTTGGAGTGTGACAGTTAGTGATTTCTCCCCGGGAAGTGGCATGACCTGTAGGAGTTACTGTTGGCTGCAGCTGCTGGTGCAGCCCGAATTATTTATTGGTTTTGATTCGTGCGCCGTTCCCTGTGTAAATTAAAATGTGACATTATTACACCCTCTGACAGCCCATCGGCGACCTTTAGCACTCTCCCCCCCTCTGCAGCCATTATTCAGCATAATTTGACTGATTTCAGGCGAGTTGGGAGGGTGGGAAGGGATGGGTGGGGGCAGGGGAAGGCAGAGTCCAAATTAGAAACAGATTTAAAGAACATTTGCAGGGAATTAGGCAGTGGGCCAGGCGCGCTTGCTGCCAGCATGTGTAACCCCTCTTTAGGGACTGTCAGCTCCTCCCAGGTTTCCACAGCGGATGTTTCCCGGCCGGAGCGCAGCTGGGTTTCAGTTGTCAAACCCACAGCCAAGACATCTGAGAAGCGGGTGGAGCATCCATGTGCACGCATGTGTCTGCACCCGGCCACATGCACACACACTCGACCCTGAGGACACTCCCAGCACAACTCCACACAGCCACACCTACGACAGCACACTCAGGACATAGACGGATACAGGTGCACACAGAGAGAATCAGGACAGACACACTTACGCAGGTGCACACGCAGACTCCACTTGTGCCCTGCTGACACTTTCTAAGAGGGATTCCAGAGCAGATTTCCTAATCCATCCTCCCTCCCTCCACCTCAAGTCGGGCTGTGTGACTTGGGTTAGCCCTCGACCTCTCTGAACCTCTGTGTCCTTAAATGTAAGAGTGAATAATGGCAGCTGTGATGGTCAAAATGGGATAATGAGGGAACATGGTGTACACTATGCAGCTTTGTTCGGATGTGGGAAAGGGCAAGCAGGATGGTGGCCATGATCCTGAGGAAGACAGTGGCGGTGATGGTGAGGAAGACAGCAAACCTTTGGCTCGTGGCCTTTCTGGAGGGGACATAAAGCACTTTGCAGTCGTGCTGCTTACTTTGATGAAAAGAATGAGGGGCACCCATATGGGGAGAGCAGGGCAGAGAAGGAGCAAGGCACCCTTTCCCCAGGGCCCCTGTGGTGGGGAGGGAGACAGCAGTCAGCACCAGCCTGCACAGCCCTGGGCGACTTGCTGCGCAGGAAGCCTGCCCCTGAGGGCTGGTCACTGGCCACCCAATACAGGTGCGCACCTCAGAGTGACCAGTGCCAGAAGCCAGATGGATTGGGGGTGGAGGGCGGGGGGAGAGACATGAGGCACGAAGCAGTTAGGCACCAAAGTAGGAGTTTCTAGACCTTTGGTCAACAAATATTCAAGGAGCACCTACTTGCTCTAAGTGCTGGAAATGCAGTGATGCTTAAAACACAGAGCCCGCTTTGTGGAACTTAACATCAAGAGAGAACGACTGACATGCAAACAGGCAATGCTAGTGTCATGGGATGTGTGCTCCCCAGGAAATGGGCTAGGCGTGTGGCACTTGGGGCACAGAGGGACCATCTCATTCGGACAGGAAAAGAGGAGGCTTCTGGAAGAAGTGGACAAGAACCCAGGCTGTACAGGGAGGGACTTCCAGGAGCTCAGGAGAGCTGCCAGGTAAAGAGTAAGTGGCGGTGAAGGAGAGAGATGAGGCTTAAGAGGTAAACAAGGGTCAGGTCATCCTGGCAGCCCCTCTCTGCTGGCTCATTCACTCTCACTTACATCTTCCATTCTGCAAATGGTGTGAGCAACCATTTCACAGGTCCTGTGCTGGGTGCAGAGACTGCAACGGTGAGCAAAGCAGACACGGGTGAGCTGAACAAAGGTTGTAACTGGGAATGGAGAGCAACTGGTAGATTTGAGAGATCACAAATCAACTGTATTTGGACGATGGTGGTGAGAGAGAGGAAATGATTTCAGATGATTCTCAGGTTTCTAGCTGGGTGCCTGGGTGGAGAAGGTGTCCCTCCCTGAGGGGAAAACACAGAAATGGCAGCAGATCGAAGGACGTGGGGGAAATGTTGACAATGATGAGTCCGCATTGGTCTTGCTTGTTTGCAGGGCTGGGATAGGGGCTAGGTGGAAGCTGACAGCCATCCGGATGACAGCAGACCCCCAGATGAAGATACAGAGAGCAGTGGCAAGAAGGTGGCAAGAGATTGGCTGCCCGAATCCCAGTTAAAAGGAGCAGAGTTTAGGACAGGGTTCCAGCCTGAGCTGGGGAACAAGAGTGCTAAAGGCAAAAGGCCAGCTCATTCCAGGTGTTTCGGGTACCAGGACTGTGACAGGAAAACCATGTCAGCCCCTTCTTGCTGGCGGACCGGTCAGGCCCAGCTGCAGGAACCCTCTGTCTGGACGAAGCTTGCACAGCTGAACGCCACCAGCATCTACATGGTGTAGTCTTCTGTACATTAGGCCCCCGCCTACCACCACCACTAGATCCCACACAGCACTTGGCACAGGGCTGGTCAGATAGTAAGTGCTCAATTAATACTCTCCTGGGAGCGGATAGACTTTCAGCCAAAAGCAGGAGACTCCAGTGATGAATGCGGCATTAGACCCTTACTGGGCCCTCACTGAGTTGCCTTTGAATTGAATTGGAGCTGCTGGTCTCCTTTAACCACATTAGGAGAAAGCCCCATTTACTAAATACCCTCTCCCTGTCCACCCTCCACAAAGACGGCAGTTTCAGTGACAAC
>NW_012103610.1:53657-56098 GCF_000951045.1 Mandrillus leucophaeus
TATTTAAGTATCACATAATTGGAGGCAGAAATCGATTTGCATTAAAATATTCAACTTAATATTTTCCATTTCAAAAACAATAAAGTAAATGGAAAAAGTATCTTAAAAAGAATTACAAAAATATATCTTTATCTCTTTTCAGATGCTGGGTCTGGGACAGCTCCACTGGAACCTGAGATGCCCTGAGGGTGTCCCAGTGATATAAAATATGAGGAAAGCAGAAACAACTAAGAACCAGACTCTGAATGTGGCAGATTCTAGAACTGAAGTGAGCAGCCAGGACTTGCCTGACATGCCCACTGGGAGTGCGGTGCTGGCAGCCTGAGAATACAGCCCAGCCGCCACGCCACCGGGATGGGAGTGGGCCCGGCGGACTTCCTGCCTTTTGGTCAGACAGACTGCCTTCCTGAATTACGAGGTCCAGGAAGTGTGGTGACGGGGTGGGGGCGGGTGGAGAGGTTGCACGTGTCACTTACCACCCCCATATGGCCCTCTTCCTGACTGTCGCCTCCCTTCCTTGCTTACAGACCAGTTACTTAATCCGCCACATGACGAGATGGTATCTGGGATCTCTAACGGCTCTGAAATCCCACAATTCTATAACTGGTCTTACATACAAGACCGGTACGAGATAGGCAAACCCTGGCTCCGCCCGCAGTTTGCTCCATGTGATACACAGTTCACACCGAGTGCTAGCAGCAGGGAAGAAGCGGTAACTGCTCTGTGTTCAGCACTGAGCCCGCACTCAGCAAGGTGATGCGTGTTTCTAGGCATCGTCACATTTCGTGCCCATGTGGGTCTTCCTAGCACCAGTCAGAAGACAGAGCTTAAACAGTTGGAGTAAGTTGCCCAAAGGCCAGCCCCAGTTTCCCTGAATCTCATCATGCTGGACACTGGACTATTTCTGGAGGTTTAAGGCTGAGAAAATCTAAGTCTGCATCCTCTCCCACTCCTCCTTACACTCGTATCCCTGGGAGAAACCTCGACATTACTCTCAACTTTGCTTCTCCCCAGGAGCAGGATGATTTGTCTGACTCATGAGTTTGGGAGAAAACCTGCACCTGTGGGGCTCGATCCCTCTGCCTCTTGGAGCAGAAGGCAGCCTTCTGTGCTGGGCTCCAGCCTGGGGGTGGGGGTTGGCAGCTGACCAGCTGCGCCAGGCCCTGGCAGGTAATAGAGGCTGTCTGTCCCAGGCGTGATGTATTAGCACAGCCTGCCTGGCCATACCTGAAGCCGCATCTTCCTCCAATTTGCTGAGAAAGGAAACACTTTCTCTCAGTTGGTTCTGGACTCTGAAAGAAGAAAGGGTATTGTTGTTCATCGGGCTTCCTAGAGCCCCACCACAGGGACACCTGGTGCAGCCCTGAAGGGAGGAGATGTCAGCAGGTTTAGGGATGGAGACATCTCTAAATGTGGAGAACTTCTAGCAACCCAGCAGAAATATAATGAAGTCACATAGGTGACTGTCAATTCCCTAGCAACAACATCAACAAATCAAAAGAAGCAGGGAAAATTAATTATAATAATACATTTTACTGAGTTCAATAGAGCAGATGATCATTTCAATATGTGTTCAGAGTGCACGTGTGGCTAATGGCTTCTGTCATGGACAGTACAGCCTTAGGGCCTCCTATGCCTGAGGGGATCTGCTCCCTTTGACAATGTCCCAGTGCAAAGACTTCCAGGTGTGAAGAGGTCTCAACCTTCTGAATCACTCCATTTACGTGGTGGGCATTTCTGGTTGTTAGAAACACCTCATCTTCCATTGGCCCCCATCCCCCACTCAACTCGCTTCTGTCTCTCTGAGAGACAGCCAGAGTGGAACACATTCTAGAAAGGTCCTCAGTCTTTCTGGAAATGCCTGTCCCCTGTCTTTCACCGGCTGCTGCCTCCCTGAGTCGTTGCCCAACATTGGTATTTTTTGGTGGGACAAAGCTTTGGTGTTTTTCTCACTTGAGAATATTATATTTGTAACTGTTGTGGACACCTGTTGTTTTTTGACGACTCAGCATCCTGTCTTCCTAATTTAGAAGAATGCCAAAATAGGTGAGAAGTATGACCCCGCCTCTGACCCCGCCTCTGGCCCCGCCTCCTGTCACAGAGGTGGAAGGGTCGCAGACCTTCACTTTCCACACCTCAAGGCGCTCAGTCAGTCACCCGTTCATGCCTGAGATTGTGAATCCAATAGGAAAGTACAAGGACATGGAGATTGTCAGAGCTGATGTATGATGGTGGCAGCAGAGTCAAGAGTCCAGCAGAGAGGCAGCAAGCATCCCAGGGATCCCATGATTGAGAACCAGCTTCTGTGGTTTAGAAGCAAGGCACCAACTGGTATGAGAAGCACAGACAGATGGTGCCCTGGGAACACTGGCTGTCACATGCTGGAGGAGGTTCCTCAGCAAGTCACCTTCCCTCTGTGGGCCTCTATTGGAGAGAAGGCA
>NW_012103610.1:57228-59304 GCF_000951045.1 Mandrillus leucophaeus
TGAACAAAGGTTGTAACTGGGAATGGAGAGCAACTGGTAGATTTGAGAGATCACAAATCAACTGTATTTGGACGATGGTGGTGAGAGAGAGGAAATGATTTCAGATGATTCTCAGGTTTCTAGCTGGGTGCCTGGGTGGAGAAGGTGTCCCTCCCTGAGGGGAAAACACAGAAACGGCAGCAGATCGAAGGACGTGGGGGAAATGTTGACAATGATGAGTCCGCATTGGTCTTGCTTGTTTGCAGGGCTGGGATAGGGGCTAGGTGGAAGCTGACAGCCATCCGGATGACAGCAGACCCCCAGATGAAGATACAGAGAGCAGTGGCAAGAAGGTGGCAAGAGATTGGCTGCCCGAATCCCAGTTAAAAGGAGCAGAGTTTAGGACAGGGTTCCAGCCTGAGCTGGGGAACAAGAGTGCTAAAGGCAAAAGGCCAGCTCATTCCAGGTGTTTCGGGTACCAGGACTGTGACAGGAAAACCATGTCAGCCCCTTCTTGCTGGCGGACCGGTCAGGCCCAGCTGCAGGAACCCTCTGTCTGGATGAAGCTTGCACAGCTGAACGCCACCAGCATCTACATGGTGTAGTCTTCTGTACATTAGGCCCCCGCCTACCACCACCACTAGATCCCACACAGCACTTGGCACAGGGCTGGTCAGATAGTAAGTGCTCAATTAATACTCTCCTGGGAGCGGATAGACTTTCAGCCAAAAGCAGGAGACTCCAGTGATGAATGCGGCATTAGACCCTTACTGGGCCCTCACTGAGTTGCCTTTGAATTGAATTGGAGCTGCTGGTCTCCTTTAACCACATTAGGAGAAAGCCCCATTTACTAAATACCCTCTCCCTGTCCACCCTCCACAAAGACGGCAGTTTCAGTGACAACCTTTAGTCTCCAGCGTTCAGATCAGAGACTGAAGCTTACACCCTTTGAAACCCCAGACATTCGGCCTACAACTAGATTCCCTAAAGTACTGCCCTGTCGATGAAGTCCAGGCTGACTGCTTAACGTAAATACCCACAATCAGGCTGAAATTGAAGTCCGGGAACACATGAGAACAGACAGCCAACCAGAGATGGAAGGGAAGCATTTTCTCTGCTCACGCGGACCCCCTTGGGAGGGGTCTCATTTGAACAGGGAAGTTTCAAAAGTGTATACCAAAGAAAGGCTACTTAATCAGTGAGTAGGACAACGTGGAAGGCAAAACTAGAGGGACTGGGTCATGATTTTTGGACGCTCATAACATGGGCAAGATCTCACACAACAGGACAGAAAGGCTATGGGTGGCCAGCTGCAGGACTGCCCTACTCAGAAGCACGGTCTCCTCCCCTGCTCATCACGGTGGGTGACCTGCACTGGCACCTCAGAGCCGCCACCCCTGCAATTCACTATGGCACAGGGCACAGCACCAGGGCTCCTCCTTCAATCCCAGGGCCGTCCTTATCCAGCAAGGCTCAGCTGGGCTGGTCTTCTAAGGCTTGGAGACAAGGTAGCTGAGAGGGAAGTGACTTGCCCAGATCTCCAGTTTAATGGTGGCAAAGCTGAGATAAGAACCCTGGTCTCTGAGTCCAGTTCTGATGCTGCTCCCCACTTGTGCTGTGAAGAGGACTGCCAGCAAATTCAAGCTCATCCATCTATGTTTCTCTCCAAACAGAAAATCGTTTATTCCTTGTCATCAATCTCTATTACTCTCCAAGCAGTTGATCTATCTTGAGTCATGATTAGGATGTATTTTGTATATACAGAAAGAATATTAGAGAAACGACAATAGACAGAGGCGTGGATTCGGTGGTATCAATACATCGCACTGTGGTTAACCGCAGGTGAAATTTTGGCCTCGTTCAATTTATTTTAAGATAAAAACTACTTCTGTAAACCAGGCGCGGGGGCTCGCACCTGTAATCCCGACACTCTGGGAGGCCGAGGCAGGCGAATCATTTGAGGTCAAGAGTCCAAGACCCACCTGATTGACATGGTAAAATCTCATCTCTACTAAAAATACAAAAAAATTTACCCAGGCGTGGTTGTGCATGCCTGTAGTCACAGTTACTCGGGAGGCTGAGGCAGAAGAATCGCTT
>NW_012103610.1:63334-64231 GCF_000951045.1 Mandrillus leucophaeus
CCAGCTGGGCCTCCTGATGTTGGAGGGCCCTGGACAAAGGGTTTTCATTTGCTGGTTCTCCACATGGACAACAATTCACTGTATGAGTTTTAAGGTTCTTTTCAGTTCTGACTTTCTGTGACTCTGAATCCAGTAGGAGCTATTATTTCCTTGATTCCTGCTTACTGTTTTCTTCCCTTCTTCTCTGGCTTCTGTATTAAAACATTATATGTTTATGAATGGATAATCAAAATGCGGTATATCCATATCATGGAATATTATACAGCCATGAAAGGGAATGAAGTACTGATGCATGCTACAACATGGATGAACCTTAAAAATACTAGGCTAAGTGAAAGAAGCCAGTCTCCAAAGATCACATGTGGTATGATTTCATTGACATGAAATGCTCAGAATAGGCAGATTTATAGTGACAGAAAGTACATTAGTGGCTGCCTAGGGCTAGGAAGAAATGGGGAGTGACTGTCAATGAGTACAGGATTTCTTTTGGGAGTTATGAAAATGTTCAAAAATGGATTGCAGTGATGGCTGTACAACTATGTGAATATATGAAAAACCTTTGAATTATACATTTGAAATTGGTGAATTGTATGGTATGTGAATTGTATCTGAATAAAGCTATTTAAAAAACAGGGAAGAAGTTTAAGAGAAATCCAACATATTTTAAAGCTCTGCTCATGGCATTGGAGGTTAGCCTTGAAAATTAAATCCACTCACAGTCCAACAATTCTATATTGTTTGGGTTTTTTAATTTTTCCCCGGTCAGTTAACCATTATTAAATTGATTCATTTGAATGTAACTACTTTAAAATTACCCCTTCTTAGAAGGTCTAATTAGCCTGTCTCTTATACACATCTAGATGTGAAGAGGTCTCAACCTTCTGAATCACTCCATTT
>NW_012103610.1:64820-80505 GCF_000951045.1 Mandrillus leucophaeus
AGAATCGCTTGAATCCAGGAGGTGGAGATTGCAGTGAGCTGAGATTGTGCCACTGCACTCAAGCCTGGGCAAGAGAGCAAGACTTTGCCTCAACAACAATAATAATAATAATATTCTGGACACATTAGATTAAATAAAATGTGTTATTTTTTAAATTTCAAGTTTTATTTATAGAAAAGACTGGGAGCATCCCTCTCTCAATTATTCAACTCCCCTTTTTCCTTAATAATAGATTTCCAGCTGGGCATATGGTAGCCACATGGAATAAAGACTGCATTCTCCAGCTTCCCTTGCAGCTAGGTGAGACCTTGTGATATAGTTTGGACATTTACCCCAGCCCAAATGTCCTGTTGAATTGTAATTGTAATCCTCACTGCTGAAAATGAGGCCTGGTGGAAGGTGTTTGGATCATGGGGGAAGATCCCTCATGGCTTTTGGTGCTGTCTCTGTAATAGTGAGTTCTCACAAGATCTGGTCATTTAAAATCATGTGACCCCCTCCCCCCGCCCACTCTCTCTCTCTCTCTTGCTCCTATTTTCTCCATATGAAGTGCCTGCTCCAGCTTTGCCTTCTGCCATGACTGTAAGGTTCCTGAGGACTCCCCAGAAGCAGGTGCTACTATACTTCTTGTATAGCCTGCAGAACCATGAGCCAACACAACCTCTTTCCTTATTATAAATTACCCAGTCTTGCGTATTTCTTTACAGCAGTGCAAGAACAGCCTAACACGCTATATGACTAAACACTGCATGAAACGTAGGGAGACAGTTGTGCAGCCTCCAAGAGCCTTCCTTAAGAGATTACATCAGTTCACCCCTTGCCTTCTTCTTTTTCATTCCTTCCTCCATCCTGCTGTCTAGAATGAAGAGACGCTGCCATCTTGGACCATGAGGTCAAGGCCATGAGTGGACCAACAGGATGTAAATGTCATGAGGGCAGGGATTTTTGTCTTTTCCCCACTCCCCAACTGCCGTTATCCCAATGCCTAGTTGGTGCTAAATAAATATTTGCTAAGTGAATGAATGAATGAGCAAGCCTGGGTCTCCCATACGGGGGAGGCAATGTCAGCCCCAGACCACCCACCTGGACTTTTACATGAGTCAGAACCAAACTTCTACCTCGTTTATACCAAGCCTAATCCTATCAATACAATTTTTTAAAGTCCTATAATTGTTTTAGGCCATATAAAGTTTACCTAAAATGTTAAGCTAAACCTCGGTAAATTGAATTATGTTTCTAGTGCATTGTGATATTCATTTATTAAAGTTGTGGATTATTTTACAAAGCCAAAATCCATCAACTTGTATGTTTAATAAGTTGAAGTTTTAGTAATTCGGGTTTCTAAAACCAAAATACGCCTCCAACAGTACTTTCTCACTAACAATGCAAAACACTGTACAAATTTAATCCAGCAATGATTTTCTTAACAGCTCTAGAACGTAATGTAAGTGAGTTAGTATCAAAGGCAGCATCTTATAAGATAGAGATGAGCTAATTTCCTTCCCCAACTAAGGGGAAATTTTCCATTTCATTCCGTGTCCATTACACTTCACTGCTCTTAAACTGAATAGGAATTTTGTATCAGAGAGGTTAGGAGTGGCAGACTTTAAGCAAAAACAAGTGTCTTTTTCTACTTTTTAAGAAAAACATTTCATTTCATTTGCTCAAGTTTTCAGCCCTGCTGACCTCTGAGAAGAATTACACCTTTATGCATTGGTTTTCTAAAGAAAAAAAGAAAAAAAGAAAAAAAAAAGCTTTGAAAAAAAAAGGACTTGATTAATTAACTTTGGAATGCAAACAGGTGGGGGTAAAAGTCCAGTCAACACTGTGCAGAGCACCGTGTCCTCGTCTCCTATTCTCAGGAGAACAAGAGGAGCCGGTAGGATTTCAGTGAACCCGGACAGGGCAGGCTGGACTACTGCCAGGGCTGGGGGTGGGGGTGGAGAGAGGCAAACAGAGAGACCCGGATGGACCAACCCTAGGTGTTTGCACTTGCGACCTTTTCAAGGGCAATGAGAGTTATCATCACCTGTCACAGGAGGACAAAAAGGACACCAATGTGATTTTTCACCCTTCCTGTAGCCTGGAGGCCTTATTCTTCATTCCAAACTCACTGGGCTGAGGGCTTTGAAGTCGCAGAGGCCAAAAATCAGCTGTGGGTCTGTTTGTTTCATGAGTGGCCCCACACTGACACGCCAGCGAATGCCAGCTTCCACTGGAGGGTCCTGGGGCTGCAAGGCTCTGTTCTGTGACACAAGAGGAAATCCAGAAGAGGCCACTTGACTCCAATACAGCATCCTTACTTGCCATGCCATTACCCTTCCGGGCTGGAAGCCTCATGTTTGCCATGAGCCCATTGCCTGGGTATTTATGATCAAGGAAGCTTTTTATCAGAAGGCATCTGAAACCTAAGTTTCCTTTTAGTTGAAAAAAAAAAAAAAAACTTTTCTCAAAGTATACCATTGGTGCAGATTTTCAGAGCTGATTCCAAACAGAACTGAGTAACATGCCTCTCAACAACGTGTTTAAAAACTCTGGGGTCACGAGATACATTGAATGACTGACTTGTGATATCTTGGAGAAGACGGAAATTCTGGCAGGGAGACAAGACATAACTGGCATTAAAGTGCAAGAGATAAGAATGTATATAGTGAGATCCATCTGCGAGGCTAAAAAACATGTGCCAAGCAAAGAATGCCAAAGGATGATGCTGGAAAGACCAGTGGACAAGGCTCTGGCCATGAAACTGGACATTGGCCCACTGCGAGTGGGGAGCCATTGATGATTACAGAGGCTGAGCAGGACAGGACCAGATTTGTTTCTTGAAACATAAATCAAATGGCAAAGTGGATAAATGGATGGCACAGAGAGCCAGAAGCAGCAGCTACTGCAAGCCCACAGATGCAAAACTCGGAGCAGGCAGGATCATGGAGCTGCTCGGCTACTTTGATGGTTGCTGGTCCTGAGGTGGAGGGAGAAATCCCGATGCAGAGGACGTCAGGTTTCTGGCTTGAGACCTTGGGAGATGGAGAAGAAAGAGCAGTTTGAGGGTGGAGATGAAGAGGTCATTTTGGACAGTGTGTTTAGGTGCCTACAAGAGTGGCAATGGAGGAGACACTTCTGCAAGACTGCTTGTGTTTATAGGAGCCTCCTTTTTCCAGATTAAGGGATATCTTTCCACTTATTCCCACAGTATCTTCATATGTCACAGGGCAAGGGGATGCTGAGGCCCAACCTGGAACTTGACCCTCAGCACAAGTGGCTTTCAGTAGTAACAATGCATTCTTCCAGGCAGCAATTCCCACCATCTCATCAGCACCTACTATGTGCCCAGCCCTGGTGCCCAAGCTTTCCACTCTCTGTTTATCCTATAACAGCCCTTTGAGTGAGGTATCACCGCATATTTCAAAGGGGCAAACTGAGAGCTAAGACTGAAAGAGCCAGTTACATGCCCAAGTTTTCACAGCTAGAAAGTAGCAGAATTGGTGCTCAAACCAGGCCTACGCATTCCCTTCTATGAGACTGCACTCACCACATTATATCACCGCAGGCAAAGGTAAGAATTGAAGCCTAACCAGTTCTATAATGGTATTATTTGCAAAACTCATTCATTCATTCATTGAATTAACACTGAACTCCTATTAATATACAAGAACTAGAAGGGTATATGCACTAATATATATACAAAATATAAATGTGGTCAACCTGACATGGGTGTTGGGGTAGAGATAATGCTTGTGGTTGCATAAGCAAAAATAACAGTTTTGGCCTTCAAGGAGTTCTAAAGCAGTGGTCAGCAAACAAAGACCTGGGGGCCAATTCTGGCTCACTACCTGCTTTTGTGAATAAAGTTTTATTGGAATCACAGCCATGTTCATTCATTTACATATCGTCTATGGCCACTTCTGTACCACAATGGCAAAGTTGAGTAGATGCCACAGAGATCATAATGTCCCACAAAGCTTAAAATATTTATCTATCCCTTTATTTTAAAAACTGCCGATTCCAGGTCTAGAATCAGAACCACAGAGGCCATGGAGTACAATAAAATGTAGATTATTAAAAAGGCACAAATAAAGAGCTGTGACCAAGTCGAGGAGAGCGACTAAAGCCACAGGCAGGATGTACTCAGCAGGAGGTCTTCAAACTGGGCTTTGACAAATGAATGGGATGTTAGCAGCAGACTCCAGTCCGGAGCGCATCCCCCAGGCGGGCCTGCGCAAGAGCCAGAATAAGATGGAGGATGCTCAGATGCTCGGGAAGCAGTCATTCAGTTCTCTTTCCAGAGGAGCAGAAGTCATTGTAGTGGGTGGTACTCTGCCACCACTCAGCTATGTGACCTTGAGCCAACCTGCTTACCTCCTTGTCCCCTGACACCAGCCGTCTCTCACTGGCCTAGCAGGCTGAGAGCAGCAAATGTGAGGGAAAAAAATACCTGAATGACTTGTGAAAAGTTGAAGCTGTCTGCAAACCTGGAGGGTGTTCACAGCAGTTGTATGAGCTGCATGTGCACACAGACAGCCTCGAAGATAATCATGCACAGAACCTACAAGCAAAGGCCGGGTGCGGTGGCTCACGCCTGTAATCCCAGTACTTTAGGATGCTGAGGTGGGCAGATCAAGAGGTCAGGAGATCGAGACCATCCTGGTAAACACGGTGAAACCTTGTCTCTACTGAAAATACAAAAATTAGCTGGGCATGGTGGCATGTGCCTGTAATCCCAGCTACTCAGGAGGCTGAGGCAGGAGAATCGCTTGAACCCGGGAGTCAGAAGTTGCAGTGTGCCGAGACTGTGCCACTGCACTCCAGCCTGGGCGAC
The DNA here is from genome assembly GCF_000951045.1 of Mandrillus leucophaeus. NCBI lineage: Eukaryota > Metazoa > Chordata > Mammalia > Primates > Cercopithecidae > Mandrillus > Mandrillus leucophaeus. The sequence goes on from NW_012103610.1 coordinate 69,640, forward strand.
AGAGCGAGACTCTGTCTCAAAAAAAAAGAACTTAAAAGAAAAAATGTCAGCCCTGGATGGAAAGCTGCCTTTGTCCCTGGCTGAACACATACTATTTTAAATAAATTCATTCAATGAAGCTTGGTAAGTTTCGAAAGCGGCCTCCCTGGAGAGGAGTTGTCCTTCAAGCCGGGCACGTGCGGACGTCCGCCCCACGGGACTGCAGTGTGTGCTCCCAGGGTTTGTGCTGGAGGACTACAGTGTGTGCTCCCAGGGTCTGTGCCGGAGGACTGCAGTGTGTGCTTCCCAGGGGTTTGTGCCGGAGGACTGCAGTGTGTGCTCCCAGGGGTTTGTGCTGGAGGACTGCAGTGTGTGCTTCCCAGGGTCTGTGCCGGAGGACTGCAGTGTGTGCTCCCAGGGGTTTGTGCTGGAGGACTGGCCCAAGGAACACATTTTGTCTGACGCCATCACAAAGGGGTCTTTGCGTATCCTCAGCCAGCTGGCCTTGCACTGGTAAACGCTGTGTTCCCTGCTCCCTCGCCCTTCCTCCAGGAAGCACCTCCTTCTGCCCCAGCCTGGATGATGCTTTTCCGCTCACACCCTTGAACCCACATTCCCAGCCCAAGGGGGAGTCCGCGGCCCCGGCAGTGCAGCCCGCAGCACCTGGCTCGCCTTCCTCTGCCCTGGGCCAAACCCTCAGACGCAGGAGAAACCAGAGCTTGCTCAGCTGGCCAGCACGCGGGTTCCTGTCCAAGTGTTTGTGGCTGGGCTTCCTGCTGACGGAAGGGCGGCCTGCAGCTCTCCTCTGACATCCCGAGAGGTGGCTCCCAGGGCCTGGCCACCAAGCACGTCCAGCTGGCACCCGGCAGAGCTGCCGCCGCGGCTGCACTCTGCGCAGCTGTCCGTCGACATTCACAGGGACGCTGAGGTCAGGCTGAGAGAGCTGTAAAGGGGATTCCTTTGGGAAGAGAGGAAGCTGTGAATCAGAGCAGAAACGCTGGAGCTCAGGCTTGTCCTGGGCAGATGGCCAGAGCCTGCCTTACATACACCCCACCTTCCAGACTGATGGACCCCCTCGCTCTACTGAAGTCCGCCTCCCTCACCACCTGCGAACCTCCGCCAGTGTCCCCTCACCAGTCTCTACCCCAGAACTTCCCTTGGCCTCAGGTGCACCAGGAGCAGAGCTCAGGCACACAGATAAGAGCCTGTCCTGGGCTATCAGGACCTCACGAAATTTAACTTCACGGAGCTTCCCTTTCACAGGTGCAACTTGGAGAGTGAGAATACTTGCTGGGTATAATGTGTTTATTTTCCCATGTTTCAAGGGCTGTGACATAGGAAACGGAGTCAGACTTATGCTATATAACTCCCAGGGTCTGAATAAGCATAACAGAGAGGCAGAGTTTAAATAAGGAAAAACCAACCCACAAAATAGGCTGTCCCAGAAGGTAGTGAGCGTCCTGTTACCAGGGGTATTCAACAGAGATTGCTTGCAGAAACTTTGAAGTGCTAGACTGTAAACTCCATGAGGGGAGCACCCCACATCTGTCTCCATTCACTGCTAAAGACACAGCACCCAGCGCAGTGCCTGACAGTCAGTCAGTGCACCGAAGTACGTGTGGCAGGAAGGGAGGAAGGAAAAGCGGGAAGGGGATAGAAGATAAAGATGGAGGGAGGACAAGAGTTTGAGTATTTTGCAGAGCAAATTCTTCCTTTAAGGGAGAGGTTGGACTCTTGAATCCAGCTGTCTCTGTTTCCACTGTTACGAGGTAAAGATTACAGGTGCCCTCTGAAAAGGATGTTGTGATATTAGCTGCAAAACACAGCCGAGCAGCTGCCCTCGGAGAGCGCATGTTTCCTGGCAGAAGCCTTCTATCAGAGCACTCTCCATCCACAGCCTCCCTGGCTTCCATCTTGTCATTCACTTCTATGGAACCCCGAAAAACACAGAGTCTCCTTTGAAAGATGCAGAGCCCGAGGCTCCAAGACAAGTGAACGGTCGAGCTGGGACATCCTCAGGCTCTGGGTTCAAGGTCCAGCACCCCCTCTTCCCATGCCTGTCAGTCTGTCTCACTGCTGGCCACAGGTTCTTCATCCTTGAAGACGGACGTTAGGGTCTAACAGAATACCTGGTGTTTTAACTATCAGAAGTTCCCCTATCTTTTGAGAAATGCACAGAAAACAGATAATTCTCCAAAAATTATCCTGTTTCCCTGCCTCACTCCGGACAGAGAAAATGTTTGGATGTTACCACAAATTGCAATCACCAATAGAGGAGTTGGGAATATCTCCAGAGGCAAGTTTACTTTTCACAGGCTAGTCCTCTGGATCTCCCCGTTGGATGAAGGGATGCGACGTTCTTTCTTTCTTTTCTTTTTTCTTTCTTTCTTTCTTTTCTCTTTCTTTCTTTCTTTGTTTCTTTCTTTTCTTTCTTTCTTTCTTTCTTTCTTTCTTTCTTTCTTTCTTTCTTTCTTTTCTTTCTTTCTTTTCTTTCTTTCTTTCTTTCTTTCTTTTCTTTCTTTCTTTCTTTCTTTCTTTCTTTCTTTCTTTCTTTCTTTCTTTTCTTTCTTTCTTTTCTTTCTTTCTTTCTCCTGGGACTTTTTTCCATTTCTTTCCTTTTTTTGGGGAGGGGGGCAGGGACTGGAGTCTCACTCTGTTACCCAGGCTGGAGTGAAGCGGTGCGATTTCAGCTCACTGCAACCTCCACCCCCGGGTTCAAGCAATTCTCCTGCCTCAGGTCTTTTGTGAAGGTCTGACCAGCTGACGATTAGGTAGCTCCGGTGCTTGTTTGGCCTCAGATCCATGCCCTACCCTCCCTCTACTCTCTTTTCATCACAAGAGACCTATCCCTGCAAGCTGCATTTGCCAAGGTCCCCATCTCCCACTGCCAGGAGACTGGGAGGAGGAAGAGGGAGGAAGCTCTCTGCCTTTGACTGCTCCGCCTTTGGGCCCAGCCCTGCCAGGGAATCTTGTCCGCGGTTTTAGCTCTCGCCGGGTTCTGGAAGCACCACCTCCTCTCCGTCCACAGCCCAGAAACGGTGCCTCCCTGTCCTGTGCCCTCTAGGTCACCTTTCCCCGTGTTTGCGCTTTCCTCTTTCAGTGTCTTTCCAAGCAGTTTCCCTCTATTCAGGTCTCCAGAACGAATTATGTCTTCTACCTGGACTCTGACGGTCTCTGTGTCAGAGTGAGTTTGTTGAGGCCCAGCCCAGAGAGGCTTAAAATGACAGAAGTATGGGACAGTTCAGTCTTGACCACCACCCCGAGGGTCAGAGAGGCAGGGCCAGGAAGGAGGTTCCAGAAGGGAAGGTCAGGTCTGTATTGGCCTGTGCGTGCGGAGGCCGCCCAAGTGCAGCCTTGGCTCTGTGTGGGGACCAGGCGGCCTGGAGCCGGCCCCAGCTCTCCTCCCACAGGCCCCTTTCCTCTCACGCTCAGCTGCATGAGGCCCCACCAGGCCTGGCCTCCTCCGACGCTATGACACAGTGTCGGTGTCTTCTCACGTCCGTGGGCCAGACCGTGTGACTCAGCCTGTCAGGGCTCTGAGCAGTCCAAGCTTCCAGGCCCGCGTCACCTCCATCAAGGCAGGAGAGGAGGGGCCAGGTCTGCGTCACCTCCATCAAGGCAGGACAGGAGGGGCTTCCTCAGCAAAGGAAGCAGGTGTCTCTCCTCTCCACTCCCAAAGCCAGGCCATCCGGGATGCAGGGGAGAGAGCCACAGACTCTACCTTCTCCTCCCCCACGCACCCCTAAGGCCTCTCACTCCCTCAGGCTGATGGGGTCTGACTGGGACTTTTTTCTCTCCTTTTTTTTTTTTTTAGATGGGAGTCTTGCTCTGTTGCCCAGGCTGGAGTGCAGTGGCACTCAACCTCACTGCAACCTCCAACCCCCAGGTTCAAGTGATTCTCCTGCCTCAGCCTCCCGAGTGGCTGGGATTACAAGCACGCACCACCACGATCAGCTGATTTTTGTATTTTTGGTAGAGACGGGGTTTCACCATGTTGGCCAGGCTGGTCTCGAACTCCTGACCTCAGGTGATCCACCCACCTCGGCCTTCCACCGCGCCCGGCCCTGACTAGGATTTTTAATAGCTTTACCCCAACAGGGACCCAAGGAGAGGCTGAGAGTGTTATTCAGGAGCACAGACGCACCAGGTAGGAGGGAGGGAAGCTGCACCTGGGCTTCTGCTACGTGCCAGCCCCTGAGCTAAGTTCTGGCACGTATTTCATGTCATCTCATCAGGCTATAATGGGAGAGAGTCAGGCCCCTAAAAATGCAGCAGGCCCCCTTCAATACATCTTCACTGGCTCCTACGCATTCTGCAGGGTTGAGTAAACTATGGGTCCTGCCTTCCAGGAAAGTGAAGGACATAAAGTCTGGAATCACCCAAACCTGCCTGGTGTTTACTCGTACAATTAGTGTTTACATGACCTCGGGCAAGTGATTCTTGTCCCCCAAGCCTCAGTTTTCTCATCTATGAAATGGGCGTCATCATAATCTCATCTCGTTGAGTTCTTGAAAGGTTCTCTGTTTTCTCATCTATGAAATGGGCATAATGTTTTCATCGCATTGAGTCTTGAAAGATTTGTGTAAGTAACAAGCTTAGCACGTGGTGAACACTCTTCAACAAGTTTGGGCTGTTTCTTGTTGAATTAATGAGTCTAGGATACACCTTCGGTCCTATGATAGCATCTTGGAGTAGGAAAGCATTTGGGAAGGCCACCTCACTACTTCTGTCAACCCGGAGAAGCCTTCTGACCCTCACACAGGATAAAACGCAGCTCTTCCTTTCTCATATTGGAAATCTCCAGTGACCTGACCTTAGCGGCATCCCACACGCCCTCAGTCCCCCAGCGGGCCCTGCCACCACCCCTCAGCATTGCCGGATGTGCGGCTGAGGTCCAAGGTTTGGAGAGTTTCCGGGACTGGCCGGGTCACCCTGCGGCTCGGCCGTGTCTGGCAGCCCCACCCTTCCTGGCAGCCAGGCCCTCTGAAATTCTGCCAGCGCCGGGAGAGGGGGAAGGTCTTGCTGGGATGGGGGAGGGCGGGAAGAGGGGAAGCACGGGCCAACTTTGCCCTCCTGTCCAGCCACGCTGAGAATCAGCCCCTGGCAGTGCCGACTGCTCCTCCTAGTGGGGAAGGAAGCTTTTCCTGGCACCAGAACAGAGCGCCTCCACCAGGCCTGCTAGAGGATCACACCTCCATCTCATCCTAAAGCCCCCAACAGCCGAAAAAGCCCTCCCACATCCAGTTCCCCCAGTCACTTGGTGATTTTTCAGGAGGCACAGTTCTAACGCCCATTTCACAGATAAGAGCATTGAGTCCATCTCTGGCTGTGAGGCTATGGCAGGGCTGGGACTGGAAGCAGGGCCTTTCATTTGACTTCTCGTGCGTTTCTTCCGGAGAACCACTTTGTTTTTGTTTTTATTTTTGTTTTGTTTTGTTTTGTTTTGTTGAGATGGAGCTTCACTCTTGTAGGTCAGGCTGGAGCGCAATGGAGTGATCTCGGCTCACTGCAAGCTCCGCCTCTGGGATTCAAGTGATTCTCCTGCTTCAGACTCCCGAGTAGCTGGGATTACAGGCGCCCACCACCACGCCTGGCTAATTTTCTGTATTTTCAGTAGAGACGCGGTTTCACCATGTTGGCCAGGGGGGGTCTCGAACTCCTGACCTCAGATGATCCACCCACTTCAGCCTCCCAAAGTGCTGGGATTACAGGCGTGAGCCACCGTGCCAGGCCCAGGGCACCACTTCGAAAATTGGCATAGAGGAAGAAATGGCCACCTACTCACCCATTGCCCACCCCTTTCCGTCACCACCCCTCACACAAGCCTGGCCCCACCTTGACAAGAGGACTGCTTCATTTCTTTGCCCTGGGTCACTTGAGCCAAGTGCCCCAGGGTGCCTGATTAAAAATGTCCTTTCCTGCAAGGATCATCCTGCTTCTTCAAGCTCCACCCATCTCAGGATCAGCCTTCCCTTCCAACCGCAGGCCTGACCCCGCTGCTCTACGGGAGGAAAAGGCATTCTGTGCTTCGTGGTGGGATCCGGGGTTCAGCACATCTCATCCTGGAGCTACCTCCATCAAAGACAAGTTGTGCAGAGGCCCGGGGCAGCTCAGATGCTTGGGTGGCAGTGGTGAGGCACGGCTCCAGCCCTGTCAACAGAACCCACAGAGGTCTTCAGGCTGCCCGCCTTGAGAGCAGACTCTGTCACCCCTGCCCTGGCAAAGACCAATTGGAAAGAAGCCGTTTTGGAGCCAGTCACTCATTAAGGAGGGGGAGGTGGCGCTTGCCCTGTCTTCTTCCTGAAAACAAAGTCCTTCCTTTGGGCTCTCCGGAGACCGGCCTCTCGCACTGAATGCAGCCACAAGCGGCCCCCGGGGAGCCCCAGGTCCTGGGGACAGGCCCCAGAGGCCTGGCTTGGAGACCCTGGCTTGGAGGCTCTCCCAGGCCTCGGAGCCTGCTGTCTTCCCTGGGATAGAGGGGAGGGCCTGCCACCCGCCACCCGCTGCCCGGATCCTGTCATGGGACAGAGCTGGGCCTGAGCTCAAGGACAGAACAGGCAGACAGTGATCTGTGCTTTCTGGGAAGGCAGCCAGTCCTCATGCCCTCGGGCTTCCGGGCACTGAGGATTGTGGCCGAGCAGGCACCCGCCGCTCTGGCTCGGCCCCCTCCAGGCCCAGGGTGGGTGGGCACACCCCATCTCTGGTATCCAAGCCAGAGAGCTGCAGCAGGAGGGCCCTCACACTACACTCTCTGCCTTGCCCGCGGCTTCATAAACTAAACAGTACAGCGTCGAGGGGCGCGGGCACGCAGCCTGAGCTCTGAGCCATGCCAGCCTGTGCCCCAGGACACACCGAGGCAGCTTTTGGTGGGTACACCCTGAGCATGTCTCATCCTTTCCCCCCCAGTGAGGCTGAGCTGCTCAAGGGCATGGGAAAAGCACTGATTTGGCCTCAAAACAGCACTGGGGTCCAGTTCCTGGGCAGCGCTGCCATCCGCCCGTGGGACAATGCTGCGTCATTTCATCCCTTGAGCCCGTTTCCTCAGCTGTGCCGTGGGGCAGTAACCTCCGCTGTGCACCTGCCTAGTTGCTCAGTCTTATGGCATCAGGCAACTGTGAGAGTACCCAAGGCATGATACTCCCACGAAAACTTCTCCCTACTTTTTTTTTTTTTTTGAGAAGAGTCTCACTTTGTCTCGCAGGCTGGAGTGCAATGGTGTGATCTTGGATCACTGCAACCTCCCCCTCCCGAGTTCAAATGATTCTCCTGCCTCAGCCTCCCGAGTAGCTGGGATTACAGGCACCCACCATCATGCCGGGCTAATTTTTTGTATTTTTGTAAAGACACAGTTTCACCACATTGGCCAGGCTGGTCTCAAACTCCTGACCTCAGGTATCTGCCCGCCTCGGCCTCCTAAAGTGCTGGGATTACAGGCATGAGTCACCATGCCCATCCTCTCCCTACTAGTAAAGCAAGAGTTTTATAAAATCTTATTGACCCGGTTTCATAATTCAATTTCACATATGAGGAGAAATGAAGACCAGGGAGGGTGTAAGTCACCGGCCCGCAGATTGGAGCTGTCCTCAGGCATCCCTGGAGGCCCAGCGAGCAGCCTGGCCAGGCCAGCTGTGGTTGACAGAGTTGGTGTCTGCCCAGCTGAGGGCAGGACAAGTGGGTAACCCCGAGCAGAGCCCCAGGAGGGAACTGCAGGGGGCCTGGAGCTCACCTCTCATTCTCTTACTTAATGGAGAGACCTGCCCACCTCTCAGAGGACGCAAGGCACTCTCCTGTCCCGCTCTCCCTCTGGGCTACTCAGAGCAAATCGAGGGAACCATGTTTCTAGGAAAGTAAATGGAGCTTGGACAGAATGGGGAAGGGGGTCAAAACCAGGTGCAGGAAAACCATGTCAGGTGGTTCAACCCCGATGGTGAGAACTATCTTCCAACAGCCAAGGGCAGTCCTATAAGAAGAGATTGGACTCAATCTGACCCCAAAGGGTCTGATGAGGGCTCTAGAGCAAACATCTGTGGAGGGCACAGTTTGACTGCTATGGGAACTTTCCAACAGAGGACGGACTGAGTCCTTGGCCGGCACACCTCCGGTCACTAGAAGTGTCCGTGCTAGACTGTACACGCACGGTGGTGGGGAGGTGATTCTGGAAAGGAGATCACGAGTTAAGGATATCAGAGGATCCTCCCACTTCCTGAAGATTCCAGGCTTCTCTGTTCACCGCGGGCTGTGAGGTTATCCCTGGTATTAATTAGCAAGTGCTGCCTGAGAGGGTTATTTAGAACATAAGTGCTTGGCCAGAGCACGCTGCTGGTGCCGCCCCAAGCGCTACACATATTGTACACATTATCCACATGTAGGAGCGGCCTGGGCGTCCATCAGGACAGGCAGTTTAATGGGTTATAAATGGTTCTGTTCCCACATAACTTTCTGCGTATGCAAAAAAAAAAAAAAAAAAAAGCATCTCTTTACTCTCTCTGTGTAAGAGCCCACGGAGGCGCCTCACACTGACTGCCACGAAGTTCGCATGTGGCCTTTGCGGTGCCAGGAAAAACAAGTCCGCGCACGAAAACAACCCACCCTGAAATGCGGTGGGCCGATTGCTCAGGGCGGGTGGTCTCCCAGCTGCCACACACGAGTTTGGTGCGTGGCGTTCACCGGCCAAAATGCAAACCCTAGCCACCCGAGGCAGGAGGCGAGGAAGGCGCCAGGCCGTGGCCCGTGCCGAAGGAGGTTGCCGTGGACTCTTGAGGCTGGAACTGCAAGGCTGCGTGGAGCTTCCTGCCTATCCAGCCGCCCCCTCAGCCTGGAGCTAGGCCAGCAGGCGGCAGCTGTGGACCGGCTGCAGGTGTGAGGAAACCAGCAGCCAGGCACCAGGAGGGTGGAGGGGCAGCCTTCATCTTAAAAGGGGGCCCAGCCCAGGCCCCCAGGAAAATGCAGCTCTAAATGACAGGATGCTGGGCTCCTTCGGGCGAATTAATGTCGTCAGACCAAGTTACATTTCATCCTGTTTTCATCTGAACCACAGTGGATGTACGTGGGAGGGGCGCACGTGCTCAGAGGTCACCGGGAAGAAGTGAAGGACAGCATCTCAGAGGACCCGGACAACAAGAGCAGGAGAGCATCGTGCCCAAGGCCTGTCCTGGAGCAAATCAGTGGCAGAACTAGATCTACAGCCACATCTCCAGAGTCCCCATTCTCTTTTCCCCAAGCTCCATGCCACCTGAATGACAGGTTGGAGGAGGTAAGCCCAATCTGATACCTGCTGTCTCTGGGACCCACCTGCCGTGGTTCTCTCTCTCCTCCCTCTTCAGACCTTGGAGCCAGTGCTGTGCCCTCTGCCTGGGATGCTCTTCCCATCTCTGCAGCCGGCTCCTCAGAGCTTCCCCACCTCTGCTCAGATGTTGCCTCCTCCAGAAGGCCTTTCCTGACGGTGCTCTCTCTGCATCACTGCCTCATGCCAATTTTCTGTAAAGCACTCTCTGATGTCTCCTTGTTTGTTTCCGTGTGTGTCTCATCTGTCTCCTTACCTGAAAATTTAAGTACCAGGAGAGCAGGCACCAGTAGGGGCTCAACAAATAGAGTTGAATGACCAAAAGAGAGAATTTCGTGTTTAACTGCAAAAGCCCAGAGTGCCTGAGGATTATGAATACTGGTGGAGATATTGTTAAACTTACACTTTGAATCATGCAAGCTTCTCCCTCTGGTGACTCACAAGGTCCCTGCTGGCACCTCCAGGCTTTGTGCTCACAGAACCTGAGACTTCACAGGGAAAAGAGGACAAAAGTGGTTTCCTGGTTCCTTAAAGAGCAAATGGGATTTTCTGAGAAGAATCTTTCTTTGTTTTCCTTCTCCCTCAAGAGAGAGAGTTCGCAGCCTGCTCTCCCCTCCCTCCCGCCTCCCATAATTGCTTCCCTCCCTTCTTCTTCTTCCATCCTGCGTATTTGTCATTCTCTGCTTGTGGCAAATTGCTTTTCACCTTTGAAAACCAAGAATGGTGCCACCGAAGACAGCCTGGAAGTGTTTTGCAAGCAGGGAGGTGTTTAGCAGTAGAAAACGCTGTCGCTGACTCTCCCATTCGTGGCATCACTGAAATTGGGTTTACTAAGCATTTATGGACAGCCTATGAGATGGGTACTGTGGAGGACAGCCTGGCGATGCAAAGGTGGGTCCTGCCTCTTAGGGACTCTCAGGCCAGAGATCATTTTTACTCAAGACATGTTTTATTAAGTGCTTGCTGAAGGCTAAATACCGGTAGGCCTACAGTAAATGAGGACTAGTCTTGCCCTCAAGGAGTTCATTGTCGTGTGAAGAAGGAGAAATTACTACTGACAATTTTAAACTTCAGTTTTTCATTCTGTGAAGGGAGGCATGCAGACGAAAGGAGAGAGTGGCAGGGAGCTAAGGGAGCAGACGGGAAGTTCAGCTGCACAGGAGAGGTGGGAGCTGGGCAGGACGAGGTGAGGGTGGTCGTTAGTGGGAAGGGGCATCAGGCAGACAAACACCAGGCTCCTATTACATCTTCCACTGTGCGGGGCAGAGGTGGGCATGAGCTCGCTTGACCCAAGGACTGAAAGGAGATTCTTGTGACCGGAAAAGAAGGGAGGAAGTGGACAGCATGAGCCTAGCCAAGGCTGCAGAGGCTGGCAGGGGAAACACGGAGGCCAGGAGAAGGTTTGCAGAATGGTTAGTGTTCTATTAAAACAAAAAGGGGGTGGAGAAAGACAAGGCTGAAACATCTGTTAGGCCCAAGATCATGCTAGCAAGGGGAGTCCAGGGAACCTGGGGCTGAAGGGCTGTGGGTGTGGACCCCAGTCTGGAGGTTGTTGCAGAGTAAGTGATAAATGACAAGGGCCACAGCAGAGTGGCAGGGGTGGG
>NW_012103610.1:81195-83456 GCF_000951045.1 Mandrillus leucophaeus
AGCTACTGTGGAGACTGAGGCAGGAGAATCCCTTGAACCTGGGAGTCAGAGGTTGCAGTGAGCCAAGATCCCGCCATTGCTCTCCAGCCTGGGTGACAGAGTGAGACTGTCTCAAAAAGAAAAGAAAAGAAAAAAGAAAGGGGAGGGAGGGAGGGAAGGGAGGGAAAGGAGGAGACCCTTGGGAACTGGGAAGTGTAGCTGATGATTAAATATTTTTTTTCTTCGAGAAATGCAGGCCTGGCTCCAATCAGCTAATTTTTCAGACCTTTGATCCACTGATCCTTTGGGCAGTCTGGGCTTGCTTGGTTCAGTGAGAGGCAGCAGAGGATGAGAGAAATGGCACAGGGCTGAGAGCTGTGAAGTCACTGGGTGAGTCCCTTCCCCTTGCCAGGCCTCAGTTTCCCAGTCTGTAAAATAAGGGGATTGGAGGGACTGACTCTAGGACTGACTCTGACCTTTTCTCTCCAAGCGTAGGTGAGCAGTGTGACCACACCAGGCCAAGGAAGAAGCACGTGCCCAGCCTGCCATCTGCCCTCCTGTCCTGGAGCCAGCTCTTTCCACCAGCTTCCTTCGTCTTTTAACACTTGGTGAAAAGGAATGACACGTCAGTCACAGCCACTGGCCAGTGCTCACGGAGCATCTGGCAGGAGGAAGCGCCTTCCTGGCTGGCCTCCCATTCATCAGTCAGAGCCGCAGGCTGGGCCAGGTAAGGTTTCAGTGGCTGCTGATGGCGGCTGCCCGGCAAGGGTTCTGGCCAAGTCCGCCCCCTCGTTCCTTTCTAACTGGGCTTTGGGCAGCTTTCAGGACTTCCCAACTCGGCAGCATGCCCACTGCCACAGTCCCCACCCGCCCTGCAACATGAGGAAGGCACGGAAGCCCAAGCCAGGCAGAGCAGCGCTCCCTGCATCACCCACAGGCAGCCCAGGCCTGGATGGCCCACTGGGGAGGGCAAGGAGGGGAAGCGGGGAAGGAAGGCTGTGCCAAGGGCTGTACCTGTGTTTCAGGGGCAGCTGTGGAGCCTGAGCTGGGAGGCAGCTGAGAAAGGCAAGAAACAGGAAGGGGGACAGAAGTCTCCTGGTCGGTGAGCCAGCTCTGCGGCAGGCAGAGAAAGCAAGAGAAGGGGCCTCTCCTGCCTCCATCCTAACCTCCCAGGTCCTCCCCAAAGGCTCCGAGCCCTTCCCCAGACACTCCCCAATCTCCTCCCAGTCCCCGCCACCATCCCTCCAGCCCCGATTTAGAGCTGGGCAGTCACGGGACAGATCTGGTTAAGCCTCAGAAACATACACCCAGCAAGGGGTTTGGATTTTCTCCTTCCTACCCTCCCTCGAGGCTCTTCCGTGGAGGAGGAAGAGAAGCAGATCCAGCCTGGAGAAGCCAGGCCCCGAGGCCCTCTGGCACCCTGACTCCAGCACCCTGGTCTAACGTGCAGTAGGAGAAATGAGGTCTGGAAGGGCGAACAGGCAGTTGGCCCCCCATGAGGCCTTGGCCTCAGGCCCTGGCTGGGTTGGCAACAGCTCTTCTTGGCTCAGACAGGCTCCCTTGGAAATAAACCTCTGTTACTCACTTCTTTCCTCTAGTTGGCTGACAAGGGAGTCGAAGCTGTTGGCTCAAATCCTTTTTTTTTTTTCTTTTTAACCTCTCCTCCATTTTTTTTCTGCTGCTAAAAAATTTGTTTTGCAAGATACAGTATATGGCTCTTTTACTTCTTGAAGTTTCCTTAAGAAAATAATGGTGCTTACAAGAAAATTGTGATGAGTCCTGGCGTTTGCACAGGACTCCGCTGTGTGTAAAATGCTTACCTGGATCTTTGCAACAGCTCCAAGCTGCAGACAAGGCAAGTTGTTATCCTGTGAAATCCCAGGGGGACTCTGAGGCTCAGAGAGGAGAAGCAGCATCCCAGGTCACACTGCTGGCAGGGTGAGGGCCCAGGGACCTGGATTCCGCCAAAGAAGACCTTGAGCAAGTTTGTGTGTGGCGCCTCTTGGCCCCAGCAGCACAGCAGGGAAGGAAGGCCATCCTCCCACAGCCAAATCCCCTTTATCCCCTGGGCAACCTCAGAGAAGGGGAAGCTGGTGGCACATGGATGTAACTAGAGCTGAGGAATACTAGGGGAATGAACTCCTTAGGCCCCACAGGGACAAAAATGTATCCCCTTGTCCCCGCCAACAGGGAAGGGGAGTGCCTGGGGCTACACTACTTCTTGAGTAGCTACTGTGCGTTCAGGCAGTCTGCAAACATGACTGCCCAGGCTGGAGTGCAGT
>NW_012103610.1:84156-87672 GCF_000951045.1 Mandrillus leucophaeus
GCAAACATAAGCCGTACTTGGTTCTTATCCTCACTGGGCTCCTAACAAAAGGTGGATGGACCATGAGAATGACATATGGGCTTCTTCTGACCTCCCGTTGCTGTCGGTGAAAACAGGTCATGGAAAGATGGGGAGGTTGCAGTCATGACAGCTCAGAGGGCTAGAGGTGGGGACTCAGCAACCTCCTCTCTCTAGGAAAGGGCAGGGGATCTAGGATCCCCACTCTCCTGCCCAGTCTAGAAGGCCCTCAGAGAGAGTGCCGTTTAAGGCATAATTGACAGAAGGAGTTCCCTCCCAGCCGCCCACCTACACTGGGGTGTGGGCCTCAACATACAGGACTCTTCTAGGTGTTAGGCTGGGGGTTACACAGACAGTCACACCTCTAAGGCCAAAAGGGAGGTGACAGATGTGAGGAACCCACATGTTGAAGCAGAAGGACCCTCTGGGTAACCTCAGTTTCACGCTCGTTCCCAGAGCACCTACTCTGTGCCATTCCCTGTGGCAGGGCCAGGAGAGAAGGACTTCAGAAGGGGAAGTCCCAGCCTTCGAGGAGCTCCCAGGCTCCTGGGACAGGTGGACTGTCTCTGGTCCAAGGAGAAGTCAAGGGGGCAAGAGCAGGGGAGACAAGGTGCCATTGGGCATGGTGGGGAGCAATCGATTCTGCTTGGGGGGCCAGGGAAGGCCACATGGAGAGGTCAGTGAGGGACTGAGAGGGTGGAGGGACTCTAACAAATGGAGTTGGAAGGAGAAAGGCAGGGACAATCCTACAGAAAGAGCAATAGAAAGTGCAGTCCGAAACCCAGCTCAGCCACACTGCAGCCCTGGGCTCGCTCAGCTTCTCTGAAGCTATTTCCCCATCTTCAGAATGGAGAAAATAACTCTCTAATCCTGGGAAATACCCTCCTGTGCACGCTCCTCTCACACCTGCCTTCAAGGACTGCGCTTTCTGTCTTCTCAGAAAGAGAAGTCTACTCTTCCTACTTTCTTTCTGTCTACTCTTCCCCAAGACGTACCCTTTGGGAAACTAGAAACTTACAGAAGAGATATAAAACATAGAACACAAATGGTGAGACAACCCTTATTGTCAATCAGTGTATCTGGACATTTTACCAACAGGGAAACTGAGGCCCAGAGATATTGCTTGACCTGCCCAGGGTCAGGGACCAGAAGGACTAGCAGTTTCTTTTCTATTGCAGCCCTAACCATGTTTGTGAGGGTGACACCTTTGGATCATCTTTCTTTTGAGGGGAAGAGGTCAGCCTTTGCGGTCCACCCCATACCCCCTGGCTCCTCTCTCCCATTCACGGCAACTTTTTGCATCCACCCTGTTTCACTGGCCATTGCTGTCATGTGTCTGGGTCAGGATTTATGGTCTCAGTCCCCACCTATGGAAGTCGGTATCAAACTAGTGGAATAGCTCCTGCCCCTGAACCAAAGGCCCCAGAATCGGAGGAGGTTTCAGCCTGTCTCACTCATGGGGCCCGAGGGTAGAGGTGAAGGAGATGAGTTCCTCTGCCCAAGGCAGCCTCCTTCCGGGGGTGCCTGTGTGGAGGACTGACAGGTTAGGGCTTGCCAGGGGAGCCAAGGAATCTCAGTGACTGGCAGGAGAGGAGATGGGTCCATGAAAAGGTACACCAACGATAGGTCATCCTGGGCTGTGAACAATAATTGCTCTCTTGACTAACATCCCTTAAGACCCAAAGTTTGAGTGGTAGAAGTCACCAGATGATACCCAGGAGGACATTTCCAGGCTGAGGCTGTGTCTGTCCATCATGCAAGGAAGAACAACTGTCAGAGTTGGGGGTTGCAGCCTATACCTCTCTGTGGCTTTGCTTAGACTCCTATTACATCTTTCACTGTGCATCCACCCCTGGATTCTCTAAGGGTTGGAGCTCTTTCTCAGGGGGCAGGCAGTTAGGGGAAATGCCCTGGGGAGAATTTAGGCATCCCAGGCCTCAAAGCAAAGCTACAAAGCTAGGAGCTAGCTGCTACTTGGCTGCCACCAACTCGCTAGGAGGGCACTGGGAGCGTGAGTGTGAGCGTGCACAGAGGTCAGCAGACATGCCTGCAGCCCACGGCACTCTAAGCCCCGCCAACCTGCCTCTCTGTGTTGGATTGACTGATGCTTCAGCTTGGTGGGTTTCCCAGGACTCTGGGACCAGAGCCCTGTTTTGGTCTCCACTCACAAGGGGATTGGATCACGCCACAATGCTGTAAGTCCGGCTACCCTGGGAGGGGAGGAGGTCATGGCCAGGGTGGGGTCTTGGTGGCACTGAGAGACCTCTATCTGCAGTCAATAACACAAAGCCTCGGACTGGAAAGGACTTCCCAGGCCATCAATCCGGAACCCCTCATCCTATGGAGCCATCCTGTGGACAGCTCTGAGGTCCAGGGTAGGGTCCTGCCCCTCACGACCGAGGAGTGAGGGATAGTTTGGAAACCCCGGGCGAGTCAGGAAGGTTTTCCTCTATTTGGGAGGAAACACTGAATCAGCAGCCCTGGGGAACTGGCCCCATGAGAGGGTGGGAGGATACAAGAGAGGAGTCTGCAAAGCACACCCATCAGGCGCCTCCTCCATAGACCACCCATGGCATAGACCACCCCTCCACCCATGTGATCCATCCTCCATGCACAGTACACACAAAACCAACCGCAGAGGCCAAACGGAAATTCCTAGCCCTCGTTTTGGCCAATAATTGCCAGTGCCTCCCTCAGAAACCACTCCCTGGGCTTCCGGGGAAGCCGAGCGGACCAATGAGAACGACGTCCTGGCTTTTTCTGACCTGCTGCTGCCGCTGTAGGTGACAAGAGGTCACGGGAAGAGAAGGAGGCGGGAGAACGTGGAGGTGAAAGCAGGGTCACTCCGGCTGAGGGCTTAGGTTCAGAGAATCGAGGGTTGCTCTTGACGGTCTCTCCAAGATTTTCTAAAACACCAGGCCAATCAAGGCATTTTTAAAAGCTCCAAGTTGTAAACAAGCGGCAAGAGCAGAGCCGTCGTTCTCCCATTGTAATGGGTACCAGCATTACCTGGGGAGGTTGTAAAAACGCAGATTCCCAGCCCCTTCTCTAGATTCAGAAGGACTAGGTGAGGGCCTGGCACCCACATTCTAGCAAGCCAGCTGCTTCTGTGATTCAGGCCGGGTGGGAGAGGCCAGAGGAAGACGTGCTAAGAACCCAAGGTGGCCTGAGTCACCAGGGAAGTGAAATTGTCACAAGCAGTGACATCTCAGGCCCGGCATCAACAGCGAGGCTGTGCAGCCTCCATGGCTCAGAGGGGCACAGGAGTGTACCTACTGCCTCTGCAGCATGAGGAGCCGGGGACAAGCCCAAAATGGAGCTGAGGGAGTGTCAGGATGCTACGCCTGAGCACGCAGCTGTGCTCCAACGAGTGAGCCAGGCAAGAAGGCTTGGGTGGGAGAGGAGCTGGGGCAGAGCCAAGGGGTCAGAGAAGGAGGAGCGGACAGCAGCAGGGCACGGGGTGAACGGGAGGGTGGTCTCGGAGAGCCAGACGCAGTG
>NW_012103610.1:88781-100957 GCF_000951045.1 Mandrillus leucophaeus
ATTTTCAAGTGACATCCATCATTTCTGCCATATTCTGGTCTCTAGTGGACTAGTCACCAAGTCCAGTCCACACTCAAGAAGACGATAATAAGCTCCGTCTCTTGAAGGGTGTAGTGTCAGTGAATTTGTACACACATCTTCAGAGCCACCACAAGGAGTTCGATCCAGTGACTCTCAAGGTTCCAGGTCTGTGGTTGTGACGCCCCGATCCCTGGAACATTAGGCATGGTGAAGAGAAAAGGACCAGAGGTATCCGCTGCACTTTGTCTAGGTGGGCTGTGTTCTCCTCTCAGTAGAGGGGGCCTGGAGATGAGGGATGGAGATTGAGGAGGTGTGCTTCTCAGACGGATGCACAAATCTGGAGGGCTGCCATTCTCCCCAATGATCCCCAAGCCTTAGAGTGGCTGCCAAACGGGTTCTATAAGCACATGGCTGGGGCCTCCGACTTGAGTGCCTCCTGCTGCAGCAAGGAACAAGCTTCCACCCCCTCAGTGGTTCTGGGGTCTGGCAGCTGGACGTGGAACCCTCCCCAGGGACAAGCCAACCAGAGATGTTCCCGGGCTCCGTCATTCTTCCAAAGGAATAGGGAGGACCAATGCTAGGTTATCAGGGGATGAACCAGGAAGGGCACAAACCCAACCCTCTCCTGCTGACCAAGGAAAGAAGGGAACAGAAAATCACTTAGCACCAGGTTCTCTTAAGAGGCCTTGCAGCGCGAGGTAAATCACGTAAGCGTGGTGTTGGGTACATCTAGGTTTCAATACGGGCTCTGTCACTACTACCTATGTCCCCAGCCACTCTAGGTTTGTTTCCTTACCTACAAAGTGTGCATAATGAGAGATTTCACATCATAGAGCTGGGAAAATTGGAGAATCCGTTGAAGACCCTCAGAATAGAGACTAGCACACAATCAGCACTCCATATTATTATTAAGTTTGTAAAAGATATCAGAGCTCGTTCAGCTCCACTGCACACCTTGCACAGGAATTCCCTCAACTGATGATGATAGAGGATGCTTGGCCCACTGCTTAAATACTTTGAGGACCTGGGATCTCACCACCTGCCCTGGCCGCCTAGGACCACAGAGCCAGCCCACAGATGGGCAGCTCACACCGGACCCGGAGCCATAATCCACCTTTCTACGGCTGCCTCCTCCACTTCTGTTCCTTTTCTATCCCAATAGCAAACAATAGTTTTGAATTTAAAATAGCCCTGTAACACATGAAAGGAAAAATAATAGTGCACCCTCCTGTTTTAGCTTAGGTAAAATCTCCTTGGCAATCCCCCAAACATTTGACTCATCCTCACTTGCATCCTGTTTCATTTTAAAGCCAAGTCATAACTGACACATGTGATCGAAAGCCTGGTGTGTTAGAGATGGGGAAGGAGGATGCCTGCCCATAAGACTGAGTACGACCGTTCAGACTGGGAGCAAGTGGATGCGTGTGCTGTCGAGTGCACTGGCCGGGGAGGTGTATCTATAACTGGAAGGACACGTGTGTGTGTGTGTGTGTGTGTGTGTGGTGTGTGTGTACATGAGGGTGAGTGGTGTGGGCTCTTATGTGCATGTGTGGATAAGTTGGAGGAGTGTATGCCTGGGTGTAGGTGTGTGGGGGTATGTGGAGTGTAAGTATGTGGGTTTGGGTGAGGACCATCCTGGTGCTCCCTGGCCAGGGCACAGTGATCCCCAGCTGCAGAACAGCCACTAATTTGGGAGCGCATTTCTTTATACCAGCTTCCCCACTCTTTTCAGGAAGCTGCATTTGTTGGCCAGGATTTGAGATTTCTTTCACTGAGGCCTCCGGAGAGTCATTCCAACGGTGACCATGGAGCACAAACTCAAGAAGTGAAACCACATGTACTGCCTCAAAAGCAGCAAGGCAGGAGGGTGTCGAAAACCCCGGGGGGGAGATACAAAGGCTCAAAGTTCTGCAACCCGCACCCCTTGGAAAGAGAGTAGGTCAGCTCCTCTCCCAACCCAAACTCCCAGTTTGAATTTTTAAAACATCCGCCTTCTAAGCAAGCATCTGCCACTCTCCGGCTTCTGAATGAAAGGTGAAGATCAGAAAAAGGAATCTTTGTGTTTTCATCAGGTATTTTAGCAAATGCAATGAGGACATTCAGATTTGATTTCCCTGTTTTGTACACACACATAAGTCGGTGCTAAGAGGATTACTTTTCCTGCAGCCACGTCCTTCCTAAAGGCCCCGGTCAAAAGAGACCCTTGTTCAACAGCATTCTCTCTGATTCCTCTGGCTTTTCTTCCTTACCTCAATGTGCACACATCTAGCTTGCTCCTAAATCCACCCACCTCACAGACTTTGGGATAACGAAGATCCCAGCCCTCCATTCTCCTCCCACCCCGGTTCCTTAATAAAGCTGGAGATGAACATTAGCGCTTGGTTCAGCAGCATCCGAAAAGGAAAGGGTGGCCTCCTCGAGCCCTCGACACCCCATAGAAAAATGTAGCCTTTTTGCCTCTGCTCCGATGAATGGCTTTTCGAGGGTTTTCATCAGGGCCGGGTCTGCTGGTGCAGAAAGCCTCACAGATGTTGACACTTTTTCATCCCTGGGTTAAGATGTCTTCCATAAGCTTTTATTCCTCATTTGTTACTTCTTTATTATCCGGGAGGTTTTGCCTCCTCCCTCTTCTCCTTTCTCTGAAGAGAGCAGCGGTAGCTGAGCCCGTCATTATCTCGGCCCTTTTCTCCTGCCTCCAGAGGCAGCCCGGGACTCGGGTCCCATTGTGGCGAACAGCAGGTAGCTGAGGCAGGCCGGGTCACTCCCCAGACCCTTTTGTGCAGCCGTCCCCTCCTCCCTGCAGCTTGGTTCTGGGGATGTAAAAGGTCAGGAGCAGCCAAGCTTCCATACCTGAGCTTTTGTCTGGGGCTGGAGGCAAATGATTTTAGAAGCAATTTCTTGGAAAGCAGCCTGGAGACTCCCTTCTCCCTCGTTAAAATGCACAGCTGTACTCCTAGCCCACCCCTTGGGGCTGGGGGTGAGGGGACAGGGGAATTAGCTCAGATCATCTGGATCCAAAAATGCCCTGAGAAAAAACCTTCTACGTGGAGGATGGTTGAGACGATTCAAACGGAAGCCTAGAGCCCCTGAGATGATAAGCAGAGCGGGTTTTGTAACAAACAGAGTGCACTGTTCCTTCACTTTTGACTCTTCTTTGTTTTTAGTGGTAGCAGCCAGGAGCCTCCCTGCAACCTCCCTTTCCTCGCCTGTCAAATGGAAATGATCCACCCTCCCTGGCTGCCTCAGACAGTTTACTAGTTATTCTGTGGATCCAAAGGGGTGATATAGAAACTGTTTTGCAAGCCGTAAGATTCCATACGGCATTCATCGTTTTTGCCCTCTACTGGCTGTATGGACCCTGACTTGAATATAAGCCACCCCATAATGCAGTTAATTTTTCTGAAAATTATAGAGCAGAGATATACACAGATTTAAGAGCCTTAAGGCATGTGGTTCCAAACCCTGCCCAGGCTTATGCTTTGTGGGTGAGGAAGGTCTTGGGGCAAGACAGGCTTTCATGGTGGTAAATTCTTTGAGGTTTGATGTTGCTCCCCTTACAAGGCAGCTATGGGAGGCCACCTGCAGAAAGTTGGTGTGCAAATTTATGTAGGGAAAGATCAAAAGGGCCCAGGGGTGCTCACCGGCCACCAGCTTAATATAAGCCTTTGCAACATGGCTGCCAGAAGAGCCAATGGGAGCTTAAGCTGCCTAACGGAAAGAAGGGACCCCCGCAGGCTCCACCCAGGGTGCTGAGACCTTTCTGGATATCACATCTGGAGACAGCTGTGCAGGTACAGAATTCTGCTCAAGGGAAAGAGACTAGAACGATGAGAGGACTAGAAATCTCACTCTTACAAAGACGGGCTGGAGAAGCTGAGGCTGTTTCCCCTACTTGAGAGTTCAGGGATATTCGTAGGGAAGGGGAATCGGGCTCATTCTGTGTGGCCCTGGGGAGGACGGGCACTGGGACTGCAGAGTGGAAGCTGAAATGAAAATGTTTTGAGCACATGAGAGGAAAATATTTCAAATGCCCAGATTTGTCTAAAATGGAATGGGCTGCTTTAAGAGAAAGTGAGCAATCGATCATTAAGGTAATCTAGCAAAGTGGGAGACTGGGGAGAAGATTCATCATCCCTGAGCATTCATTTAGGGCTTACTCTGTGTCGGGCCCAACATGTCCTTTCTCATCATGAAATTACTCCATTCTTTGATTTATTAAGAAATATAACTTTCCTTTTCTAGTGATTAAGTTGAATATAGTCGACTTTCTCTCCAGGTGATGGCTGAGTTGTAACACTCAGTGAACAAAAGCAAGCAGATCATGATGGAAAGTTCATGCTCTGAAAAATGAGTTTTCATATTTGTAGCCTTTAGTTGAGGCCAGATGCAGCTGGTACAATATGTAAAGCTGGTACAATAAGTGGAGGGGTGGCCACTGGGGGGAACAATAAAACTTCTGGGGCCTGGGAAACAAGGAAACCATGACACTGGAGAGAAAGGGTAAAAATCTTTGAAGGGAAAGAGCCAGAGAGAGGATCCCAGTATTCTGTGTGCCCACATCGCTGTCTGAACCCTGAGCCTTATGTGCACGGAGACATCTCAAAGCAACTAAGCTACTGGAGAAGAATCTGAGCTGATATTGGCATTGCTGCCTAAGAAACGTTTGCAGTTTAAATCGTTAGAGTAGGTAGTTAGGCAGACATGAGCAGAACAGGAGAGGGACCCCCCTCCAGGAATGTTGGGTGGCCAACAGGTGACGGTCGGGCAGTTGTTAAACTGTCACTCTAAAATAATGATCAGCCTCACCCGGCACCAGGGAAAGACAGGTTCCCAATAGATAGAAAACGCCTGAAGCTGGTGACCAGCCGCTTCCCGATAAGATCTCAGGAACTGAGAGGCTGGGCTCAAAGCATGTGCGCTAAGAGGCAAAATGGTGGAGTTTAACTGCTATAGGACCTTCTTCTAGGAGAGCTGGTAAGGAAAAAACTGCCTCAAGGGGGCATGTGCACAACGTCAGCAAACACACTGCACATGCAGCCCCTCCCAAGTGCCGGCAGACCACCAGGCACGCAGACAGCCCACCCCAAGGGAAGACTCGGGGGAGAAGAAATGCAAACCCTGGAAGCATGTCAGTATCTAAAACCCCAAGTCAAGGGTCCGACAGGCACCTGGACCTCTAGAGTCACCCATTTGGCCTTCTTCCAAGTGTCCTTTACTTCTTTTCATTCCTGCTCTGAAACCTTTTAATAAATTCCTACTCCTGCTCTAAAACTTGCTTCAGTCTCTCCCTCTGCCTTAAACCTACTCTGCCTTTCTACCAAATTCTTTCTTCAGAAGGGGCAAGGACCAAGTTGGCCACAGACATGTCAGATTCGCCACCAGTAACAAATCCAAGCAAGATAATTGCCTGAAACCCCAAAAGAGATAACATCCATTGGAGAAAAAAAGCAAAATCCAGAATCTATACAACTTGACATGCATAATGTCCAGAATGCAGACTAAAATAATCCAACATACACAGAAGCAGGAAAGACGGACACATTCTGAAAATAAAAACACATCAACTGAGATAATCACAAGATGGCCCAGATGTTGTAATTAGCAGACAAGAAATTTCTAGAATGCATTACAACTATATCCCATGAAGTAAAAGAAAATATGGTCATAGTGAATGGACTTAAAATGTCAGCAAATAAATACAAATAATAAAAATGCAAATTCTAGAATCAAAAAAATACAACATCTGAAAATTTTTCAAAAATCACTAGATAGCTTTAACAACAGAATTGAGATTGCGGAGAAAAGGGAGGGTGAACTTGAAGATGAAACGACAGAAATTATCCAATGTAAAGAACAAAGGAAGGCCAGGTGAACTGGGATTAGACTCCTCTAATCCCAGGACTTTGAGATGCCGAGGTGGGTGGATCACCTGAGGTCAGTAGTCTGAGACCAGCCTGGCCAACATGGTAAAACCCCATCTCTACTAAAAATACAAAACAAAACTAGCCAGTCGTGGTGGTGGGCACCTGTAATCCCAGCCACTCTGGAGGCTGAGGCAAGAGAATCACTTAAACCGGGAGGCAGAGGTTGCGGTGAGCCAAGACCAAGTCACTGCACTGTAGCCTGGGAGACAGAGCAAGACTCTGTCTCAAAAAAAAAAAAAAAAGAAGTAAGAGAAAATGACACATTATACACAGAAGAACAACTATCCAATTAAGAATTGATATCTCATCAGAAATCATAAAGGCCAGAAGAGAGTAGAACAGCATTTTTTTGGGTTAAATTTTTAAAAAACAAACAAACCCTTTCAACCTAGAATTCTACTTTCAGTGACAATAGTCTTCAGCCAGTCGCAGTGGCTCACTCCTATAATCCCAGCACTTTGGGAGGCCAAGACAGGTGGATCACTTGAGTCCAGAGTTTGAGACCAGCCCAGGCAACATGGCAAGATCCTGTTTCTACAAAAAATACAAAAATTAGCCAGTTGTGGTGGTGCACACCTGTAGTCCCAGCTACTTGGGAGGCTGAGGCAGGCAGATCGCTTGAACCTGGGAGGCAGAGGTCGCAGTGAGCCAAGATTGTGCCACTGCACTCCAGCCTGGGTGACAGAGTGAGACTCTGTCTCAAAAAAAAAAAAAAAAAAAATTAAAGAAGAAATAATAAGTGTTCAAAATAAAAGAAAACAGCAAATTTGTCACTAACAGATTTGCACTATAAGAGATGCTAAGGAAGTTTCCCAAACTGAAGGGAAAAAGATACCAAATGGGAACTCAGATCCTCAGAAAGGAAAGAAGAATATTAGAAATATAAAACATCTGGATAAATACAAAAACGGTACTTTTTTCCTCTTAATTTCTTTTTAATATATATATAATATAGATTGACAGTTTAAAACAAAAATGATATCACTGCCTCTTATGGATTATAACACTTACAGATGTCATACACATAAAATCAAAAAGAAATCTAAATCTCATAAGGAATGAAGGGGTGTATGAAGTTACACGACTGCAAATTTTGTCTATTTTGTGTAAAATATTAACTATAAGTACACTTCAAAAGTTAAGAATACACAAACATATAATCCTTAGAGCTACCATGAGGAAAAATATCATTGAATTATAGATAAGAGCCAATATGTAATTTTAAATGGAATTCTAAATTTATCCCACAAAAGGCAAGAAAGGAGGAATCCCAGCGGGTGGGGAAACAGTAGGGACAAATAGAAAATGAATAATAAAATAGTTGGTGTAAACCCACAATATTAATAATAACATTAAGATTTAATGGACTAAGCACTCCAATTAAAAGGCAGAGTTGTTCTGAATGAATGAAAATACAAGTAAGACCCAACTATAAATTGTTTATAAAAATACATACTTTCAATATAAAGACAAAGAGAAGCTGAAAGTAAATGGATGGTAAAAAAAAAATTTGGCGTGCAAACAATAATATTAAGAAAGTTTGAGGAGCTATGTTTTTTGTTGTTGTTGTTTGTTTATTTATGAGACAGGGTCGCACTCTGTTGTCAGGCTGGAGTACAATGATGCAGTCACAGCTCACTGCAGCCTCAACCTCCTGGATTCAATTGATCCCCCCACCTCAGCCTCTCAAGTAGCTGGGACTATAGGTGTGCATCACTGCGCCCAGCTAATTTTTGTATATTTTGTAGAGATGGGGTTTTGCCATGTTGCCCCGGTTTTGCCATGTTGCCCAGGCTGTTCCCAAACTCCTGTGCTCAAGCAATCCACCCACCTCAGCCTTATAAGTTAGCAAAAGAAGAGCAATTAAACCCAAATTAAGTACAAATTAAATCAAATTAAGTACAAAGAATGAAATAATAAAGAGCAGAAGTCAATAAAATCCAAAATGGACAAACATTAAAGAAAAGTCAATTAAGTGGAAACTGGTTTTCAAAAGATATCAGTAAAATTAAAAATCTCCAGCTAAGTTGATCAAAAAACAAAGAGAAAAGCCACAAATTCTCAAAATCAGAAATAAAAAATGATAACATTAGTACAGATCCTGCAGATATCAAAAAGGGTGAAAAGGTTTATTATTAATAATTGTATAGCAATGTATTTGACAATTTAGATAAAATGGATAAATCCATTGTAAGACATAAACTGATGCAAGAAGAAATAAAAATTTAAATATCCTCATATCAATTTAAATAACTAAATTTGTAAATAAGAACTTTTCCATTAGAAAAGTTAAGGCTCAGATGGTTTCTCTGGTGTATTCTATCAAGGGTTTGAAGAAGAAATACCAATTCTACATGAACTTTTCAAAAAAAGGAGGAGGAAACACTTCTAAACTCATTTTAGGAGGTCAGTATTACCCTGACATCAAAACAAGACAGAGATCACAAGAACATAGACACAAAAATAAATTTTAAAAAATAAGATCAAGCATATATCAAAAAGGATAATACATTGTCACCAGGTGGATTTAATCCAGGAATGCTAGATTGTAATTCACCACATTAATAGAATAAACAAGGAAAACATGATCATTTCAATAGATACAGAAGGAGCACTTGAAAAAATCTGACACTCACTAATAATAAAATCTCTTTCAAAGTAGGAATAGAGGTATAGAGATAAATAGGAATAGAGGAATAGATGTAAAATAGAGGTAAATAGAGGTAAACTTCCTCAACTTGATAAATAACATTTATAAAAACAAACATCATATTTAATGGTAAGAGACTGAGTAATTTCCCCTGAATAATTTCAGGAACAGTGCAAAGATGTCCATCTCACCACCACTATTTAACATAGCATTAGAAGATCTAGCCAGGGCAAAAAGGCCAGAAAAGAAAATAAAAGGCATCTAGATTGAAAAGGAAGAAATAAAACTCTATTTGCAAATGACATGATTGTCTCTTAAAAATTCTAATAAATCTTTTTTTTAATTCTAGAAGTAATAAATGAGTTCAACAAGATGGTAGGATATGTTTATTTCCTGCATTAGTGCATTCTCACACTGCTATAAAGAAATTCCTGAGACTGAGTAATTTATAAAGAAAAGAGTTTTAACTGGCTCATGGTTCTGCAGGCTGTACAGGAAGTATGATGCTGGCATCTGCTCGGCTTCTGTGGAGGACTCAGGAAACTTATAATCATGGCAAAAGACAAAAGGGGTGCCAGCACTTCACATGACCAGAACAGGAGGAAGAGAGAGAAAGTCGGGAGGTGCTACACACTTTTAAACAACCAGGTCTCACAACAACTTACTATCATGATGGCAACACCAAGGGGGATGGTGCTAAACCACTCATGAAAAGTCAGCCCCCGATCCAAACACCTCCCACCAGGCCCCACCTGCAGCACTGGGGATTACATTTCAACATGAGACTTGGACAGGGAAATACATCCAAACCATATCAACAAACATAGGCAAATCAAACAATTTAATATACTAGCAATGAATACATGGACACCAAATATAAAATATAACATATAATCAAGAAAATGAAATATTTAGGTGTAAATATTACTAAAGATGTCCAGCACTTATGTGTTGAAAACATCAAAATGCTAATGAAAGAAATCAAAGAAAAATCTAAGTAAATGGTTGACATATGATAGTCATGGATAGGAATACTCAAAATAGTAATAATGTCAAATTTCCCCAAATTGGTATACAGGTGTAGCACAATT
This sequence comes from Mandrillus leucophaeus, assembly GCF_000951045.1. Taxonomy (NCBI): domain Eukaryota; kingdom Metazoa; phylum Chordata; class Mammalia; order Primates; family Cercopithecidae; genus Mandrillus; species Mandrillus leucophaeus. Next base: position 98,468 of record NW_012103610.1, read on the forward strand.
CCAATCAGAATCTCAGCAAGATTTTTATAGATGTAGACAAGCATATTCTAAATGTATATGAAAAAAGCAAAGGGAGTTGAATAAGTAAAATAGTTTGGGGAAAATAATTTGGAAAAAATCATATTACCTGATTTTAAGACTGATTAGATAGCATCAGTAATCAAGTAAGCAGGAGGAATAGATACAAAGATCAATGAAACAGAATAAAGAACCCAGAAATAGGTTCTAGATATTCTAGGTGTGAGCCCCGCACAAGTAGGGCCAACTCATTTTTGACAAAGCTGCAAAAGCAATTCAATGGGGAAGGGATAGCCTTTTTAAGAAACAGTACTAGAGCAAACAGATATTCTTGGACAAATACGAAAAAAGAAAAAGAAAGGAACCTCAACTCAAAAATCATGCCTTTTACAAAAATTAATTAAAAATGGACCATAGATTTAAATGTAAAACATAAAACTATAAAACTTTCAGAAGATAACATGAGGACAAATCCTCAGGACCTATGGTTTGGTGAAGAGTTCTTAGACGAAAAGCAAAAAAAAAAGAAAAAGACAGAAAAAACTTTTAAGTGATAAATTGGACTTTATCAACACTAAAAACTTTTGCGCTGTAAAAGACCCTCTTAAAAGGAAGAAAAGACAAGTTATAGACTGGGAGAAAATATCTGTAAACAGCAAATCTGAAAAAGGACTCATATCTAGAATATATAAAGAATTCTTAAAACTGAAGAGTAAAATAATCAAACAATTTAAATAGAAAAGTGGTAAAAGACACATGAAGAGAAATTTTAATGAAGAGTATATAAAAACAAAAAATAAGTACATGAAAAGATGTTAAACATCACTAGTCAATAAAGAAATGCAAATAAAGACCACAATGAGATATTACCACATATCTATTAGATCAAGTAAAATTTCAAAATAGCCACAACACCAAATCATGGCCAGGATGTGGAAAAACTGGATTTCTTATACATTGCTGGTGGTAATGTAAAATGATTCAGTCACTTTGGAAAACAGCTTGAAAGTTTCTTTTAAAATTACCATACCTTACAGCAATTGCACTTCTAGGTATTTATCCCAGAGAAATGAAAACTTATGTCAACATTAAAACCTATACATAATTGTGCTTAGCCACTTCATTTTTATTATCCCAAACTGGAAACAACCAAAATGTTCTTCAATAGGTGAATGGTTAAATAAACAGCGGAACATGTATACTACAGAAAACTGCTCAGCAATAAAAAGGAATGAACTATTGATACATGCAATAGTTTGAATTTATTTCAAAGTCATTATGTTAAATGAGAAAAAAAAAGCCAAGTTCAAAAGGTGACATACTGTATGATTCCATTTATATAACACGCTTGAAATGACAAAATTATAGTGTTGGAAAACAGGTTAGTGGTTGTCAGAGGTTAGGGATGGTTGGAGAGAGGGGGATGGGTGTGACTATAAAGAGGTAGCACAAGAAAGATTTTTACGGTGATGAAATAATTCTGCATATTGATTGTGAGGTGCTTACAAATATACATATATGATAAAATGACATAGAACTATACACACACATTGTACCAGTGTCAAATTCCTAGTTTTAATATTATACTATAACCATCTAAAATGTAACCACTGGGGGAAACTGAGTGAAGGGCACATACATCCTCTTTGTGCTACCTTTGTAACTTCCTGTGAACTTATAAGTATTTCCAAATAAAAGGTTGAATTAAAAATCAGTTGCATTTCTATATACAAGTAATGAACAATTGGGAAATAAAAGTTTAAAAACTTCGTTTATAAATAGTACTTAAAAAGAGTTAGAAATGAATTTAAAGAAAGATGTTCCAGACCTATAACCTTAAAACTACAAAATATTATTAAGGGAAATTAAAGAAAACCTAAATAAATGGAGAGGCATACCATGTTCATGGATTTGAAGATGCAATATTGTTAAAATGCTTTTTTCTAAAAACTGACCTATGGACTCAATACAATCCTCATCAAAATCATAACAGACTGTTTTGGAGAAACTGATAAGTTGATTCTAAAATAATATGAAAAAGCAAAGAGTCAAAAATTGCCAAAATAATTTTAAAAATAAAAACAAATTTGAAATACTTGCATTACCTGATTTCAGGATTACTATAAAACCACAGTAATCAAATTGTATGGCATTGGCATGGTTATAGATCAGTAAAACAGAGTAAAGAGTGCAGGAATAGACTTGCATTTATGTACTCTATTAATTTTTTTTACAAACGTGCCAAGATAATTGAATGAGGAATGTATAGTCTTTTTACAAAGTGGTACTAGATATCTTTATGGGGGGGAATTAAGTTTTAAACCTTACTTCACATCATATGCAAAATGATCAAAATAGATCATAGACCTAAACATAAGAGCTAAAATGATAAGAATTTCTGGAAGAAAACAGGAGAAAATCTTTGTGATATTGTGTTGGCAAAGATTACCTAAACATGACACACAAAGATTA
>NW_012103610.1:101387-106172 GCF_000951045.1 Mandrillus leucophaeus
ATACACCCATTACACAGCCCAGAAATTCCACTCCTAGGTACTTACCCAAGAGAATGAAAATACAGACTTGTATGTGAATGTTCATAGCAACATTATTCACAACCACATATTCTTAACAGCTAAAATCTGGAGGCCGGGCGTGGTGGCTCACGCCTGTAATCCCAGCACTTTGGGAGGCTGAAGCGGGTGGATCACTTGAGCTCAGGAGTTCGAGACCATCCTGGCCAACATGGTGAAACCCCATCTCTATTAAAAATACAAAAATTAGCTGGACATGGTGGCGGGCATCAGTGATCCTAGCTACTAGGGAGGCTGAGGCAGGAGAATTGCTTGAACCCCAGAGGTGGAGGTTGCAGTGAACCAAGATCATGCCATTGCGCTTCAACCTGGGCAACAAGAGCAAAACTCTGTCTCAAAAAAAAATAAAAATAAAAAATAATCTGGATGCAACCCAAATGTCCCTCAATTGGTGAGCAGACAAATTGTAGTTATCCTACGAATTACATCAGAGCAGTTTTTCAGATTTTTTGATGGGCTAGGATTCAAGGCAAAAGCAAAAATGGAATGATTTAAATAAATAAAAATAAAATATTTCATCTTCTCTTCCCCTCTCACAATCCCTTCAGATCACTTTCTGACACGCAAAGGAATGGCAAAAATGCAATCCAGCATTGAATCATAAATTACTAGACACCAGCAGCTGTGCTAGGTGCTGGGACACCAAGAGGGATCACACCTGGTTTCTGCCCTTGAGAAGCTCACAATATAAACAGGGATAGAGGTGGGTGCACAGTGAATGCTCATACAAACCAGACCGCAGTGCGGCAAAGCACAAGACAATGCTTCACTCAGCAGTACTGACACGGTTAGGAGTTTGAAGACTGTGGCCTCACAGAGGAGGTGACAATGAGTAGAACCTTGAAAGGTGAGACTGTTTTTTTGTTTGTTTGTTTTCTGAGAGACGGGGTTTCACTCTGTCACCCAGGCTGTTGCAGGAGTGCAGTGGCACAATCATAGCTCACTGTAGCCTGAAACTCCTGGCCTAAGTGATCCTCCCACCTTAGCATCCCTAGTAGCTAGGACTCCAGGTGCACGGCCACGCCTGGCTACGTTTTTTATTTTTTGTAGAAATGGGATCTCGCTGTGTTGCTCAGGCTGGTCTCAAACTCCTGGGCTCAAGCAATCCTTCCACCTTGGCCTCTCAAAGTGCTGGGATTGCAGGAATGAGTCACTGTGCCCAGCCAGGATGAGACAAATTAAATTAGCAGAGAAGGTGGAGAGAGATGGCAGAGGAAACAGCAGAGGGAACATCCCAGCAGTGACCCCTGTGACGTTTCGGGGAGTCAAGGGTATTTTGGTGGGGCAGGTGCTTAGGAGCAAACTAATGTGAAAAGAAGCAATGCAGAGCATTTGGTCCCTGGTTTAGCTGTCTGCTGTCTGATGGTCTCTGTGTTTGGGCATCAGCGTCCAAGCCCTGCTTATGCCCACTGGGCCAGCCTCTCAGGAGAGCAGCAGGGTACCCTGTACCTATTCATTCAGAGCCAGCAGCCAGGGGATAACTCAGCATAAAGAAACTTCTTTTGAATCACATCATTGGTGACATTGGATCCATACTGTCAAGCCCACAAGGCTGCAAAATTTCCCCAATGTATTCATTTGGGTTCCAGTTAAATGGACAATAATGATCCTTTAGGAGTGTGTGTTGAGGTGTCAACATATCCAGTACCTTACGCTTTACAAAACACTTTCTCACCTGTGACCAGACAAGTCTACGCATGTGCCCATGAGTTAGGGAGGCAGAGAAAGTGTACCCCATTTGATAGATGAGGAAACAGGCTGGAGTTGCCGACTAGGTTCAAGGTCGATGTCCCCTGTCACAGCGGCTGAAGGACATAAAGAGTGTGAAGGTCAGGGGTGAGAGAAGGAATGATTTATTGACCAGGTCCCCATCCAGCTTTTTGGGATATGAGTCTTTCAGCAGAACGTCAAAAAGTCTAATTTTCTGTGGACTCCAGAAAAGGTGATTTTTATCAGATCAACAAGCCACCACAGAGCGTTAAAAGCATACCCTCTGGCTTTTTCTGCTAATGACTATGAAATTCACATTCAGTGATGAACCTCTTCTCAGGATGGAATGCTTTTATAGTAATGCCGCTAATTAATAACTCTCTTCTTCTCCTATCCCTCTTTGTGATGTTGAATCATAGGGCATAGATGCTGGCAGGGCTTTAGAGGCACTACTAATGTGGTTTTTAAATCTTTTTCATTGACTGATCAGCATCTTTCATCTCCTTGGTTCATAACCTGTGACGCAGACAACAGCCTGGATCATTATGCCCATCTTATACGTGAAATAACCAAGGAAAAAAGCGGCTAAGCCACTTCCCCAAGTCATAGAACTAGGTCTAGAACATGTCTTGTGACTACCAAACAACGCTCAATCTACTACATCAAACTTCCTTTCTCTTCCACCCTGCAGATCAGATGCAAATTGCAACCTCCCTGAGCTTCACCAAGGAGGAAAGCAGCCCAGAGAGGAGTAGAGGTCCGGCTTTGATGGCAGTGTGGGAGAGCCCCTTGACTCTTACCCTCCCTCCAGAGAGAGAAACAGTTTTGCCTTCAAACCATCATGAGGATTGTTGCCTGCCAGCTCTGTCTCAACTTAAATATGACTCCAAGCCAATATCAAAAGGAAGGTGCCACTGTCCACCTACCCATTCCCCAGCAGCTGGCCACATTGTGCCATCCTAGCCACAGCTGAGCCTGCTCCAGGCCATTCTCTTGAAACACATAATAGCATCCTCCCCCCAGCCCAGCTTCCACTGACAGGCAGGCTCTGAAGCCAGCAGGCTGCTGCCTGAAGCAGCTCCCAGCAGGAGCTCGATGGAGGCCGGCAAGGTTACAGGTGCTTTTCATCCAGCCTCACAGGAGAGCACCAACTTCCTGCTGCTAGAAATTTGTCTGCAAATTTTTGTCTTCATTCAAATCGATGGATAGAAGCCGGGAGACACTGGGGTGATATGATAACTTGATTAAGCCCCAGAACAGATGACACGGTAGCTCAAAGGCCATGTGCTCTCCTCCTTAACCTCTCCCAGGGAGACCGCAGGCTTTGCTAGTAATTGGCCCATTGTCCTTCCGCTGCGATTCCTGAAAAAGCCGGGAGTCGCCTGGCTAGGGGCTCCTTTCTGGGGCAGCCTTAAATACTCTCAGACCCGTCAGGCCTAGGGAACTGTGAAAAATACCTGTGCAATGGAACATACCAGAGTCACATTCTGAGAAGCTGAAAATGACCCTTACTGAAAACAATGACCTAAGATATTCTCCCATCCTCAAGCACAGCTGTAAATTGCAACACATCCAGGGATGAAAGCCCAAGACTGTTAAAAGGTGTTCAGACTTTTAGAATATTCTGTTTTTGGGGGAGAAAATCCCCCTGACCTTTCATTGTTGTCCAGGTCGTGTCTCCTGTTGGATTACACATTAACGAGAGTGTTTCTGATCAACCACTTCCAGATACTCTCGCGTTCACTGGTGTGAGCCCATCTTGGGTGAGCTAATGTGGACACCTGTGTATGTCATTACCTCTGGAAAAGAGAGGTGGGTTCCAAGCTGGAAAGAAGAGTGCTAAATAGAAGATATAAGCAGAGGGCCCAGTGGCTCAGGCCTGTAATCCCAGCACATGGAGACTGGCCTGGCCAACATGCCAAAACCCCATTTCTACAAAAAAAAAAAAAAAAAAAAATTAGGCGTGGTGGCGGGCCCCTGTAGTCCCAGCTACTTCAGAGGCTGAGGCAGGAGAATGGTGTGAACCCGGGAGGCGGAGCTTTGCAGTGAGCCGAGATTGCACCACTGCACTTCATCTAGCCTGGGCAACAGAGCCAGACTCTGTCTCAAAAAAAAAAAAGAAAAAGAAAAAAAAGCCGGGTGTGGTGGTGGGCGCCTGTAATCCCAGCTACTTGGGAGACTGAGGCAGGAGAATCGCTTGAACCTGGGAGAAGCAGGCTTAGGGAGGAGGAGGTTTCAGTGAGCCAAGATTGCACCACTGCACTCCAGCCTGGGTGACAAAGCCAGACTCCATCGAAAAAAAAAAAAAAAGATATAAGTAGGTATTTGCTGTGATGATAGTTTTCCATTCTGTTTTAAAATCTTCTGTCAGCCTTTGTTCGGTGACTTAAGACATTTTAGAGCTGAGAGGGAGCTGAACACGAATCCCCTCAACCCATTTTTTTTTTGTAGGAATATATGAGAGGAATAAAATTCACTACTGTCTGCTCAAAGTTTGAGTTGGATCCTTGCTGGGGAACGTGAAAAACAAAGCTGTTAGTGACGCTTTGAAAAGAAGCAAGGTATACTATTAAAGGTTAAATAAATGCTATTTTAAATTTTCATTATGATTTATTGCTCAAGTCTCCCTATAAGAGAGAGGGCTACAGTATGCCAGCATCACCCCTTTCTGTCTTTGTCATGGGAATGGAATGTCTTTTGAACTGCTAAAGCAGATAATTCCATGCCTGGAAGAAAAACGAAGGGAGGGGGAGGGGGAGAGTAGAAGGAAAAAAGATTCTCTCATTTCCTAATAATTGCAAAGGCCAGGAATGTGCCACAGCGGCATTCAGGAAAATTCGGCGATGCGTGCCACAGTTGGGTGCGCGCCCTGTCCCTCTAGTGCCAGGTAGGGGACTGGGGAGCCGCCTCTGCCATCTGCCAAGGACCCACGCGGCCCGAGCGATTTACCCATTCCCTGCAATGGCGAGATTTCTTTCTTAAAAAAAAAAAAAAAAA
>NW_012103610.1:107777-136639 GCF_000951045.1 Mandrillus leucophaeus
CCGCTCCCGCCTGCCAGGTAAAAGCAGAGCGCCGGGATCCCCCCGGCCCCTCTGGACCTGCCCCACGCCCTGGCGCGTCCCTTCCCCGGTGGGGACCCTCCAGCGACCTGAGTGTGAGAGAAGATCTAACCTAAGCCGCCACCGCGAGGGACCACATTTGGGAGATCCGAGCCTGCCTGGCGGTTGTGAGCCTCCCCTCCCAGGACTTTCCGAAGGGCTGACTACCAACCACCCCGCGCCCGGCCCCCACGCTCGCCCCGGCAGGCAGCGCGTCCCCCCCAGGCCTTCGCCCACCGCGTGGGCTCCTGCCCTGGCCTCACCTGTCCCCGACACTCCAAGTCCCCGCCGAACAGACCTAACTGACCACAGCCAGGAGTGGGTCTTTTGAGGGTCAGGAGAGGTCTTAGACATAAAATGCACACATGGGTGACACAAACACACTCTCTGAGCCTCTTGTTGAACAAAATGGAGCTAGGTAGTTTTGGGTTTTTTGTTTGTTTGTTTTGACATGGAGCCTGGCTCAGTGACCCAAGCTGGAGTGCAGTGGTGCAGTCTCAGCGCACTGCAACCTCCGCCTCCCAGGTTCAAGTGATTCTCCTGCCTCAGCCTCCCAAGTAGCTGGGATTACAGGCGCGCGCCACCACGCCTGGCTAATTTTTGTATTTTTAGTAGAGAAAGGGTTTCGCCGTGTTAGCCAGGCTGGTCTCGAACTCCTGACCTCAGGTGATCCTCCCGCCTCGGCCTCCCAAAGTGCTGGGATTACAGGAGTGACCCACAACGTGGAGCTAGGCAGTTTTAAGAGTGATCAATGATGTATGAGACACGCCCCTTTATAGTAGGTGCTGCTTAAATCATAATTACAGTCATTGTCACATGGAACCTACAGCATCCAACGTAAGAGGCTTTGAAAAGTGCTTCTGGGCCAGACAAGGTGGCTCCCCACTTGTAATCCCAGCAACTCTGGGGGCTGAATTGGGAGGATTGCTTGAGGCCAGGAGTTCAAGCACAGTCTGGGAAACATGGCAAGATCTCATCTCTAAAAAATAAAATAAGTTAGCCAGGTATGGTGGTGTGCACCTGTAGTCTTAGCTATTCAGGGGGCTGAGACAGGAGAATTGCTTGAGCCCAGGAGTTTAAGGCTCCAGTGAGCTATGATCACACCACCGTACTCTAGCCTGGGCAACAAAAGAGACCCAGTCTCTTTTAAAAATTTTAAAATAAAATAGGAAAGAAAGTGCTCTGAAGTGATGAGGTCTGCAGTGGGGCAGACAGCAAGCGAGGCAAATCACAGCACATGCTCCTCCACTGACGGAAACCCTCCCCCACGCACGCCCTGCTCCTGCCTAAGCTCCTCTGCAGAGGGACCTTCAAAGCCCGTGGCAAGCGCCCCGGCAGGTGCTGCACAATGATAAATCCTGATGCATAAGACCCCCAGACAAGGCTAATGGGCCATGCTGTGGGAAGCCAGGAGGTAACTGAATGGAGAGGTTTCCCTGGGTGGCTGGGAGGGCTGTTCCACGTCGAACCACGCCGAACTCTGTTGCTCACATGGGAGGTTGTTCCACGTCGAACCATGCCGAACGCTGTTGCTCACAGAGGATCCGGCCAGTGCCCACAGGAAGTGGGTGAAAGAACATTCACAGGTAGAATAAGAGTGCAGCCTCCCTGGGGAGCTTCCCATAGGGCCAAAGAGCTCGCACTCCAGCTCCTCGGTGGCACCCCAGGTTAGTTAAAAGGCTGCCCTCATTGGTGCCTACCCAGAGGACTCCTGATACATCGGATGAGGCCTGGGCAGGCAGGTGGGAAGCGCAAACCCACAGGCAGCTGAGAACAGCTACAAATCCTCTCCTCTATCCCAACAGAAGACCATTTGTTCCTTCTCCGTTGGGGTGGGTGCTGAGGAAGGCGCTTTGTTGCAGAGTGGAGCAGACAGCAAGCTGACTGCTGTCCCCAGATTGCCGCCCACACCTAACCAGGACTAGCCCTGGGAGCAAGAAGGGAAAATGTAGGACAGCGACCAACCATGGCCCTCCAGATGGGTGAGTGCACTCCGACTCCTTCATGCAGCTCATACCAGGCACCAGATCCCAGTGATACTCTGTCATTCACAGCACACCAGCGGTTACACCTGAGGTCCCCAAAGGAGTAAAGGCAAGAAGAAATGGATTTAGCTTTTCTTTTTCTTTTTTTTTTTTTTTTTTTTTTGAGACAGTCTCACTCTTTTCCAGGCTAAGTGCAGTGGCATGATCTCAGCTCACCGTAACCTTTGCCTCCCAGGTTCAAACGATTCTCCTGCCTCAGCCTCCCGAGTAGCTTGGATTACAGGCACACACCACCATGCCCAGCTAATTTTGTATTTTTTAGTAGAGATGGGGTTTCTCCATGTTGGTCAGGCTGGCCTCGAACTCCTGACCTCAGGTGATCTGCCCACTTTGGCCTCCCAAAGAACTGAGATTACAGGCGTGAGCCACCGTGCGTGGCCAGATTTGGCATTTTCAAAGCACATCATCGTTTTCTTGCTGGATTGATGTCTGGCAAGCTTGCCTGATAACTAGTCTGGTGTACTTCCTTCTTTGATTTGTATATATTTTAACCTTTTGTTTACATGTCCTGCCTATTTTTTTCATAGTGATTATGAATTAACTGGAAAAGTTTTTTTAATTATTAAAAAAACAAATAGAATCCATTGAATAGTCCGAGAACTTAGATTTACCAGTGAGAAAAACTGCTGCTTGAGACTAAAATAGAGCTTTAACCTACCAAGAGATGTAGAGGCCGGGGGCGCTTGTGCAGGAGCACGTGTCAGCGTGGGTGAGGAGGGGGCACAATCGCAGCCCTGGACCCATGCTTAACTCCCTCACTTCGCTTCCATCCTCTCAGATAAGATCATTTCACTCCTAAGAGAGGACCTTCCTTCTCCTAAAGCCTCCTAAACCTCACAGCCCACATCCAGTCTGTCCGACGTGAAGGGACGCCGTCCTAGGGACGCCGGGAAGCCAAGTGCAGTCTTCCTGAGGCAAATGTGCCGCGAACGTTTTTCCCCATCTGGGATGGGGGAGCAGCCGAAGGCCTGGCTGCTGGAATGCTGCTGAAACACAGTAGGTGAGCAGGCCTCGGGCAAGGCGGGATGAGGCCCAGGACAGATGACGCAATCTTGGCCTCCGCTAGAGGGCTGGCTCGGGAAGGCGGTGGAAACCTTCCATAATGAGATTCCCAGCCCGGCTCGGTCAACCAGAGGCAGTGACATTAGCCAAGGCCTTGTTCTGGCTGGAGCAGAACCCTACGGGCTGCTGTTAGAAGAACTGGTTTAACCTAGAGCAACAGGGTCTCACAATAAGGGTATTTGTGTACAGGAAGGATGCTTTGGGGAGAGGAGAGAATATGTAAATATTTTTTCGGTGTTGGTTTTAAAAGTCTGGGGAGAAATCTGCTAAATGAAAAACTTAACATACATTTAATATTCACAGGCATTGCATATAATAAAACAGTGCATTTTAAGTCTAAAGTTTTGCTCTTTCAAAACTCTGTGACAGCTTCAAAATGAATTTTGTTCAACCTCCTCTCTTAGCTCGACACTTAAATGTTAACTGAACTGTTTCTGAACTCTGATTTTGAACTAGTTAAAAATCTTATTTCATTAGACATTTCTGAAGCCCGTCAGATTTCTCCCCAGTGGGGTATGGCCCGCCTGCCCATTGCAGATGAACCAGTACACTGGCGTGTGAGCGGCCACCACATCTCATATGTGGCATGTATATAAAACCAGTGTTTCAGTCAATATCACTTTATTTTTTTAAACGCTGGTTTTCAGTCTAATTCACAGTCTTGTGGTAGCTGTGACATATTTGATGCTTTTAGAGGCCCTCGACATTGATAATACTTGAATAATTGTGGGTGGCCTTGGGCCTCTGGAGCTTTAAGGAACAAAGTTAAGTGACACATCACCTTGCAGAAAAAGGCATATTCTATGTAATTATGGACTAGTCACCCCCATTATTCTGATTAGCATTCACTACAATAACAATTATACTCTTTCAACATTCCATAGCACTGTAATGACATCGGGTCTGTTTCATTGTTGTGCCTTTAGCAAACACTTACTGATTTCCTCCCATGTGCCACATTCTGTGCTTTCTGGTTTTGAAGCCACATTCAGTAGAAGATACAAACATGGAACAAATAAAGACGGTATTATGTTGTAAGTGTTAAATTAAAGAAATAAACAGAGAGCCAAAAGGAGGAAGGTACAAACTCTGCCCAGAAGAGGGAAGAGAAACTAGGGAAGGCTTCCCTAAGGAGGAGGCATTGGGAATGGCTCCTTGCTCTTCAGGACCCTGTCTGGAACTGTAACCACAGCCGCCTGAATGGTCTCCAGCTCCCACACTTCAAGCAAGAGGGTAAGTAAAGTTCTAACACTGTGCTGGGGAACAGCCCTTACCACGACCACCACCCGCCATCCCGCGCCCGCCAGGCCTGGAGCTCTTCAGCAGCAGTGGGGATAGCCATTCTGATCCAAAGTGACAGCCAGACCTCTGCAAGATGTTAACAAGGACCCTCCACCAGCTAGTAATCAAGGAACACATTCATTTACTAAACACTGACATTTTGAAGGGTAAATTCTGGTGAACGACGCCCACTCATCCCTCTGACTCCTACTCTTAGCTAATGACCCTGAGAGTCAAGTTGCTTTTGTACCTGCTGTTCTTTCTGCCTAGAGCACCTTCCTCCTCTTTAAGGACAGGCAATACAGATACCAATTCATCCAGGAAGCCCTCCTGATAACCCCCAACTAAGGGAACTTAGCCACCCTCCACTTCATTCATTCAACTAAAGCTCACTGAGCACGCACTGTGTGGCAGACACGAGGGACACAGTGGTGAACACAACAGACGAAACATCCTGCCCTCGCGGAGCTTACATTCTAGGGCAGAGAAATGAACAATAAGCAAAATAAACACGGGAAACACACAGTGTATTAAGATAGAGGAGAATCAGCGGGGGCGGCCCACCCTGGCAGGAAGGTGTACTGATAACGGAATTTAGAGTTGCCGGTGTGCAGGCCTCATAAAGAGCAAACCCACTTTGAATTTATTTCACGATTATTTTTAAATTCTCTACAGATGACACACCTCCTTAGGTCCTGCCCCCGGCCACCATTGAATCAGAATGCCACTGGATTAAAGAGTGACAGGTCAAATGGAGGAAGCAGAGCAAGGATGGAGAAGGAGGAATGGTGTTGAATGGGTTGCAATTTTAAATAGGATGGTCAGGGAGGGAGGTAAGGTGACACGTGAGTAAAGATCTTGGAGGGAAAGAGTTCCAAGCAGAAGAAACAGTAAGTGCAAATGTCCTGAGGCAGGAGAGTGAGCACAGAGGAGACCAGTGAGAGAACCAGAGAGAACGGGGACACGGACCACACAGTCCTTTGAAATGAATGTGGCTGACAGAGTGAGACGGGAGGGAAAAGATGGGATCTGACTTCCTTTTTGAAAGGATTACTTTGGAAGCTGTGTGGAGAAGAATCTGAAGGCAGGGTGGGAACTTACTGGGATATGATGAGAACAGGGAGAGCCGGTTAGGAGACTCATAGCACTCCAGCCAAGAGCCAACGGTGGGTTGGACAAGGGGAGGACGATAGTGGTAACGAGAAGTGTCGGATTTGGAGGCGATGCCTCAGTTGAAGGGAGACAGGAGCCTAAGAGAAGAATCAAAGAGGACACAAAGGATTTTTGGACTCCCATTGGCTGAGATGGGAAATCTGTGGGCAAGAAGGGGTCTGTGGGTGGGTGGGGTGGGCAGGAGCTCGGCTCAGGATGAAATGTCTGCTACCTGCCAAGCAGGACGTCTTAGAGGCAGTGGATTCACAGCATACATAGCCCTGAGAGTCAGCAGAGAAGTCTCATTTAAAGATGAGTGATGGAGAGTTCCAAAGATTGAATCCTGATGTTCTTTGTCGTTCCTTTGCAGGAATCTGAAGAGAAGATGGCAAAAGAGTCTGAGAGGCAGCAGCCAGAAGGAGAAGGAAAGCAAGGTGGATGTGAAGAAAGTGTTCAACGCGGAGGGAGGAACCAGCCGTGCCAAATGATGCTAACAGCCAGGCAAGATGAGGACCAAGAAATGTCCACTGCATGTAGCAAAATGAGGACACTGGTGACCTTGACAAGAACAGTGTCAGGGATGACAGTGTAATCGGGGTGGATTCAAGGGAGAATGGGAGGAGAGAATTTGGAGATGATGAGTCCAGACAATCGTTTTGGAAAGTGGTAAGAACTGGGGCCATTCTCCTGGGGGAGGAGGTGGGGTCAAGAGAAAGTATCTTTACATGGGAAAGATGGTAGCATGGTAGCATGCTGCTAGGAGAGACCCCACAGAGAGGGAAAGATTGATGGTGCAAGGGACAGAAGGGAGACACTGGAGTGATGTCCTTGAGCAGACAGGAGGGCATGGGATGGATGGTTCATCCACAGGAGAGGGGTAGACACAAAACATGGGCGTGTGGTGAGGTGGGGGAGGAGGTGGGGACAGATGCTCACAAGGATCTCTTCTGATTGCTTTTATCTTTTTCATGAAATAGGAAGCTGAGGCATCACCTTAGAAGAAGGCTCAGCAAGTTGGTGTAAGGCAAGTGGGACTGTAAGCTCCATGAGCACAAGAACCTTGTCTCTTGTTCGCCATTGCCGCCCTGTGTTAGCACAGTGCTAGGGATATACTAGGTGTTCAAGAGGCATCTATTGGATGATGAACTAAAGAATGGCAAAATGGGCAGATTATCACAGGACCTGAAACCATAGGACCTCACCCTAAATGGGCACATGGGCACAGGCCAGATGGCCAGTGCTTTTTTTTTTTTTTTGAGATGGGGGTCTCACTCTGTTGCTCAGGCTGGAGTGCGGTGGCGCAATCACCAACCACCGCAGCCTCAACTTCCTGGGCTCAGGCGTTCCTCCCACCTCAGCTTCCCAAGCAGCTGGGACTACAGGTGTGCACCACCACACCCAGCTAATTTTTGTACTTTTTGTAGAGACAGGGCTTTGCCATGTTGCCCAGGCTGTTCTCGAATTCCTGTGCTCGAGTGATCCACCCACCTCCACCTCCAAAAATGCTGGGATTACAGGTGTGAGCCACCGTGCCTAGCCTGCCCAGTGCTATTCTGATTCATACACTTATATTTATAGCCATCAAATCCCAGGGCTGCCTTGGGGCCCTGGGCAACCTCTGGCCAGTCTCTTTCCTGCTCTTCCCTATCTCACTGAGCTTAAAAGAGGCTAGGCTTAGGTCTTCTTATAAAATGACCAGTGTTCTCTAATTGAAGACCAGGGTACCCTTCACAATTGTATCTATTCTTTGCTTTTTTTCTCTTTCCTAGTGACCCTCATGTTGTCAAATTTGTTGCCAGGCTCACTAAGGAGGGTACCACGAAACCAGGGTTGTCACCTCTAGGCAGAGGGGAGGCTTGAAAACAACAACACATGGCCCTACAATGTTCACAGGCACCATCGCAATTCAACTGCTTCAACAAGGCCCAGGGAATATTTTTCTTTGCAAATTACTAGTATCCTATCAATATGACTAGTAGTCTACATTGTTTGCCATCTTCTGGTCCAAGGCAGAGCTGTGGGGCTGTGGAGGCAAAGTCCTGCCTGAAATGGGACCCCAGGCAGGGTGCCTCAAGTCGAAGGGTCTGGATCCTCAGCCACGGATCACACAGCCTGGAGCCTGTGGGTGAGGAGCCCCTGCTACACTCCCCTCAGCCAGAATCCTAGACCCACAGGCGTCCCGGGGCTCTGTGACACTCTCTAGCCCGACTCTCTTCAACACCAAACCCCTTATGCATCTGTCCGATGGTCCTTCAACTTCTGGGTGAAGTGCCAGTTTGACAGTGAACTGCCAGAGAAGCAGTCGCTCCAGATGTCTTCAAAGGCCTGTGTCTGTGACCCCATCTGTCCTTACCTCAAAGGCCAGGCTCCCGTCCATCATGACGGGGAGAGTGGGGAAAGGGCCGGACTGGTCCTGTCAATTCCAAGAAACAGGTGACACACTGGCCGGGTGTTCCCGGAACTGGGATCTCCCCTTGTCCCTCTCATGCTGAACGGCCTTTTGGAAACATCTGCAAGAGGGTGACGGTCTTCCCTTCAGATCCCTTCTTCGTCCTCAGGGCATCAGAAGAGCAGCTGGCAGCCCCAGCACAAGCCCTTGAATTCTTTGTCAGGTTGAAGAGGAGGCTGGGGGGTGGAAGATGGGAGAGGAATCTAATTATTTAGTCAATAAACATGTATTGAGAAGCCAGTGTGTGCCCGGCACCCTTCAAGATGCTTGGGATAGCTGAGTGAACGAAACCCACAGGATCTCCTGCCTGTGGGGCTTGCATTCTAGTGAGGGGAAAGGTCAGAGCTCAGGCAGAGTCTTCCTGACACAGAGGCCTTCCCTTCCCCCAGGGCAAGAGGGATCCAGCCAGGCTCCTGCTGGGTCAGTGGGTCAGTCCCCCAGCCCAGAGCAAGCAGCGGCACTCAGCAGAGCCCCCACCCTCCAGATCGCCAAGCCCATCGGCTTACTCCAGCTCCCAGAGACACAGAGCCACTGAGCAGTCAACGAGAGCAGCTCCCAGCCACGGTTGGTGGCAACCCCAGGGCCCGCTGTGGGGGACGCTGTGGGTCAGCTCCCTGCCACCTGCTTCCTGCCTGTGTAGCCACAAGGGAAATGCCACCTTCTGAGGAGGAGGAGCCTGTCACTGAGATAAGCAGGTTTTGCGGGCCACTTCCACAGGAAAACACTTTCTAAGAAGCCAGTCTCCTTCCTCTGGGTGCTTTCCTGGCGAGCAGAGGCGGCACGAACACCTGCAGACCGCCGTGAGATGCGGTGGATTAAAGTAAACTCTCCTTACTTTTAACACGCCCAGCACCCCCTCAAATCCTGGGGGTGGCTTCCCAAATATCATCTTTTTAGAGAAAAAGAAATGCCCACACCTACCACTGTTTGCAAACAATTCAAACAACTTAGGTGTGTCTTCTCCCTGTTGCGGCAGTAAAAAAGAGGCTGCTGACATCTGTTTCCTTTAGGAAGCTTGTAAAAAAATACTCATGCAGACGCGCACGGTTGCTTGGCTGGAAGCAAAGCAGCATCCCATGCCTGGCTGTCCATGGGCCCCTCCTAACCTCAGCACTTGCTGGAGCCAGAAGAGCCCCCCCAGGAGCTGGCAAGGGGTACATGGCTCGAGGGTGGGTTTCCAACTCCTAGGGTCGACCCTTGATCCAGCCAACTCCTAATCAACAAGCCAAACAAGACAAAATCACTATGGGGAAACTTCTCCCTTTTTAAGCCCCAGCTTGTATAAATTAATTCTTTGTATACAACCATGGAAGGAAATTTGAGGTGAAACATAAGTCACCCCAATGGTGTAAAAAACTTTCTGAAGCTTAAAAAAATTATCAAAATACGGAGACAGTTGGATGAGACATTTCCTCCAATGCAAAATTAGTTTCTACATCAGTGATTCTCAGAATAGGGTAAGGTGGGGGGAAGAGAGTATAATGAGTTTACTGGCTTTTTCAAACTATCTGTGTGCCACTCCCATCCTCAGTTCTAGAGATTCTGACACATGCCCCAGGAAGCCTCTCCTGACCAAGAACCCCCGTCATAGTGAGTTATTCTTATTCAGTGGTTCTCAAAGATGAGCTTGCACCAGAAGCACCTGCAGAGCCCAGTAAAGCCCAAACCACTTGTTCCCACCCCCAGTTTCTGATTCAGTAACCCTGGGGTGGGGTCCAGAATTTGCATTTCTAACAAGTTCCCAGGTGATGCTGTTGATGGTACCAGAGACTGCACCAAAAGTTCTCCAGGTGTTTTGAGGCAGAAGATGATTAAGAACAACTGGGTTTGAAAAGAAATTATTTGCTGTGTATTGTAAAAGAACAAAATCGAAATTCTTTGTAGCACCTCTTGATGCTGATGGCATGACAGTACATGGAAGGATTGTGGGGGGAATGGCTGAGACCCCAAAGCTGGAAATAAGCACATGACCCAGATTCTAGCTCCATCCCCCCACTTGCAGATCTCGGGCAGGCCAGAAAGTTCCCTCTGTGAGATAAGGTTTGGGGTTGTCAGCGGTTCTTTAGCTGGAGCACAGATGTAAGGAGACTAGGGCTTGGATTCCATCTCCACATGGGTCAGGAAGCTTGTCCTGTCCTGTGGCCGTGGGCAGTGGCTTCTCAGGGATCGATCCTCAGGCCACTGAGCAGGAGAATGCAAGGGCAGCCACCCCTCACCACTGTGGCTACTCAGTGCCCACGCTCGACCCACCCCAGCTACGGCAGAAACTTTCCGTCCAGAAGAAAAGGCCCCGTTATTAGAATTCGGAAGGGACTTTGTGGTAACCAAACGTGCAGCATATATGCCAACATCATGCCACGCCCCAAAGGTCAGTAATGGTCCCAGTTATGATCTAGAAAGAAAACAGGCCTGCGGTTCCAGGGAAGGAAACCCACAGTCTGGGAAGAGTAGAATTTGAGAATTAACTTTCATTTCCTATTAGTTGTCATCCCATATGGGATTACACTGTCTGGTAATTATATGTGTGAGGTGGGGAAATCGATTCCTCTGCTTCCTCCAGGGTCGGGAACTTGTTTTTCAGAGCTTCCAGGGCCTCGCACAGCCCTGGAACACACTAAGTCCTCAGGTGATGATAAATCTTTTTAAAGTCAGTGCCTCCTGGGGGGAGAAATGCCATCAAAAGGCAGGACTTCGGGAGCCTGGGAACCTAGTGTTCATCCTAGGGAAGCTCAATGCCGCCTAGCAAGGAATTCTGCGGCCACAGAACAAAGATTCCTTCCCCTCATTCTGTTGGCTTGCCTGGCTCTGCTCCTGAATATTTAATTGGAGTAATTAAGCCTATCACCAACAGGCTGTCAGTCCCAGCATTCAAAAACTCCCCTGTTGTTCTTCCAAAGAGTTAATGATCTTCAGGCCTTGAAAAGATCCTGTATTTTTGGCTGGTTATCAAAATCAACTAGAGAAGAGCTGATTCCAGGATGCTGCGAGCCTTGCTCTCTTGCTCTGTGGTGGGGGGGTGTGCTAGGCTAGGGGAAGAGGGCTTGCATTCATACCCACACACGCACACATGCCCACACATATGTGCGCATCAACACCAACACCAAAACTTAGGTGTTCACTGATTTAATGAGGCGATTCCTTTTCTGCTGGGTGGGGTGGGGGGCGGGTGGGGTAGTGGTGTGGTGCAGCATTAATGATTCCTGAGACATATTCTGTGTTGTATGTTTATACCTCTGCAGTTAGCCCTTCTTTTTTGCCCCAGCTCCTACTCAAAGTACTCTTAAGTATGGAATGCACGATGAACAGGCCAGATGATCTATCAGTTCTCTTGGAGTTTCCTACATTCTATTCTACCCTTCAAGATCATTTTCACTTCCCAGACTAGTCATTATGATGCCCTAAATGATGGTTAAGGGGCATGACAAAAAAAAAAATCCAGCTGAAAACTACTTGACCATTTTGCATAAAACGGGTGTCAACCCACTGGTCTGTTGTATCACTCAACAGGATCCCCTTAGGAAATCTCTTTTGGAGCTCAAAAGCCAGATGAATTTTCTCTCTCCTAAGAAATCCATATACTTTTCCCTGTTTTATTTTTGTCTTGGCTGCCAAGAGCCTCAGAGTTAAATTTAATAATAGCTCTAGGTTTTGCATATTTACTTCCCTCCTTCTTCCTGTGGTCCTGAAAATAACTATTTTAATAATCTTACTGAATGTATTTTCTTTGTTGTAGGCATCCAATTTTTTTCTTCTTTAAAAAGCACAAGCTATCAATGACCTTAGTGTAAAATAAGAATAAGTGTAGGATCCTGTGCTCAGAGGGAAAACCAATTGCATACAGAATGATGACTCCCTATAAACAAAAATTCCTGAATAAGGTTAAGGGGGTCATAGTGGACCACAAGCTGATGGTGCCACAGTAACCCTGTGCAGGGAAGCGGGTGGTCCCCTAAGAGACCAGGCTTCTGAGTGTATGGTTACATTGTGAAGGCTCTCCTGTCTCCAGGATGCTATTTTATTTCAGCCCTCCATGAAGCTTGGTGGTTTAGCTTTACAATGGCCCCCAGAGAAGATGTTACTAAGAGTTGTAGAAAAGGTTGTGCTTAACTGCGATCCTTTTACATGTGAGAGCAAGCTAACATACATCCGTTAGACACCTGCTGTTTTCAGAATGCTGCCAGAGGAGCAGTAGGTCTTTTTCCTCAATGGTTTTCTCCCACCCACAGTCACCAGTGTAGCTAGAAGCCCTTGGAACCACGTTCCCCAGCAGCACAACAGGTGGGGCTTGGGAAGATGGTGCATCTCCTGCTGGCCGGGCTGCCTAGACCCTGGGGTGAGTGTCGAATAGGTCTTGGACCCCCCTGTTCCTCCAGCTTTTAGAAAATTCTCACCCAATTGGACTGCTGTGGGGGGGACCTAATCTGAACCCTCAAACTCCTGCTCTGCAAAACCTAGATCTGACAGAGGCCCAGCCTCAAAAGCACCTCACTGTTCAGGCCCTGCAGGCAAGCTCCCGGAAGCCGGGTGTGGAGCACGGCCACATGGTATGGTCCTAATTCTCCTGTCTCATCCTCTGCAGCCTCTGCTCCTGGAGCAACTGTATTGGGCGCTCTGGCACCAGTGGCCGCGTGAGCCATGCTGGCCGCCTTCCCTGACGTTTTTTAAATACAAATTTTTAAATGTGTCTTTGAGATGAAAGCAGGAATGCCAAAAGTAGGCCGACGCTTTCTTGTGTTCAATTACAGCCCTGGGGAGTACCCCACACAAGGAGCGGCTCAGAGCCCCAGCCAAGATGAAATCTGCTTTTCCAATAAGCACTTCAAACGGCAGGGGATGTTTTTGGCTGGCTTCAGCAGCTGGGAGGCCAACAGTTAACAGGGCTGGGCACAGAGGCAGGGCTGCCCGCCATCAGGGGAAATCTGAAGCTGCCTTTCACAGCAGCTTTCACCGCAGCTGAAGTTACAAGACACTTGTCTGGCTCCCCCAAGCCAGTGGCACGAACCCACCTTTGGACTTCATTGAAAAGATCTTCCAAGATTTAATCTTCCAAGATTATTTTGATATCCAATGTATGGAGAGTTAATTCCTCTCTATACAGCTTTTCTTCATTATTTTCTCAAGCCAAATTCCTTTACAGTGTTAGGCATGTCCAAATTATTTTACTGGACTGGAATTTTGTTGGTTTGAAAATAGGCCACACCAGAAATGCTGACATAATGAAATGAGGATACTGATGGTGGTGGTGAGGATAGATGGATGGATGCATGGATGCATGGGTGGATGAATGGATGCAAGCATGCGTGGATGGATGGATGGATGGATGGATGGATGGGTGGACGCATGGGTGGATGGATGGATGGATGGATGGATACATAGATTGGCTGGTAGTAGAGGTAGTGGCAGTGTTACAAGGTAAGTAGGGAAAGGTCTAACAGCTCCATTTCCCAAACCTGCAAGCTGAAATTCCACAAAGTAATTGACTGGCCCAAGCGTACCACAGGTGAGCCTGATGTAGAACCCCAGCCTTCTAAGTTATGTGCTCCTCAAGACACCAACCTGTACTTCAGTAATCTGTGCCACGCTGTGATTGCATATCCATGTCCTGCCCTGGCACAGAGCTTTCCAGACTCAGTCACGGTCATGGGTGCATTTTGCCTGGTTTAGTTACTAAGTATTGGCCAATTATCAAGTCACGAAGGGAATCGTCACCGGGACTTGGGATTCCCACTTCATTCTTGAATCCCTAAAACCACTCCTGGATTTGAACAAATATTTCCTGACCCGTTAGGTAGAAGAAGAAGCACCAGGGTGAACAGCAGGGATTTCCAAAGTGCGGTGTGGAGAAAGGATTTGTTAAAATACATATTCCTGGGCCTCATCTCCCTGCCAGGTTCTGAACGAGGAAGTCTGAAGCAGCTGCAGGAAATACAGGCTCAATAGCAAAACACTTAACCTCTTCCAAGTCTCATTTGAACCTCACCTGGGTAAGGTTTAGCCTGACCACTCTATCTAAAATTGCAACACACATACAACCTTGTCAGTCCCCAGCACCTCACCCTGCTCTCCTTTTCCCCCTAGTACTCTCACCTGTTAGATAATTGACTTGTTTCTTTTTTATTTTTTTTGAGACAGGGTCTCTCTCTGTCGCCCAGGCTGGAATGCAGTGGCACAATTATGGCTCACTGTAATGTAAACCTCCTGGGCTAAGACAATCCTCCTACCTCAGGCTCTCAAGTAGTTGGGGCTACCACCACACTCAGCTAATTTTTGTATATTTGGGTAGAGATGTGGTTTCACCATGTTGCCCAGGCTGGTCTCAAATTCCTGGGCTCAAGTGATCCTTCCACCTCAGACTCCCAAAGTGTTGGGATTACAAGCATGAGCCACAGCACCCAGGCAACTTATTTCTTATACTTGTTTGTTCTTGGCCTCCCGTAATAAAGGAACTTCAGAAGGGCCAGGACCTGTCTTCCTCACTGCTGAATCCCATGAGCCTGGAGCCATGCCTAGGTCGGTAACTGCCCGTTGAAAACAACAGAGACTGAATGAGGAAGTAACTATAATTAATGCAGGTTGCTCGAGATGCACACTTGGAGAAACATTGCCCCAAGAGCATGAAGTTGGCACCAGCCCGACGGGGGTTGGGTCCCAGCTCTACCCATCTGCTGTGTGACTTCAGACAATTTAAGCCTCCTGAGCATCCGTTCTGTCTCATCTGTGAAATGGAGACAATCCTTATATCTTAGGGTTGCAACACAAGGATCCAGTAATATAACCAGGCACAGAGCAGGGTGCTGCAGCAATACCTCCTCCTCCCTTATCTTCTGGGTGGAATTTTGCAAGCAATGGTGTCTGAGCAGAAAATGAATCTGAAGCCTCCCAGGTGGGAGGGAGCACATTCCCTGTTTCTCATCAGGCGGACAGAGGCAGGGAGGAAGAGTGAATGCAGGTCACCCACTGGGGGAGTGTATAGTGTATAAGTCATCCCTGCCGGCTACCTCTGCAGCTCACAGGACACACGTTCACCTCCCTCCCTCCCTCCTTCCCTTCCCACCAGCAGAAATGAACAAGCAGTTTCTGAGTAAACAGATGATAAATCACTGGCTAGAATCGGTACTCCCGCCAAAGCAGCCTCATTTGAGATCTCAGGCAGAGCGAGCGCGCGTGCTTGGGGACTGCAATTTGGATTTAGAGGCAGCCCTGCCAGGCCTGCACACTGCCGGCTGAGCGTTCCTCCCCAAACAGCCCAGCCCGCTTCCCCGGGGGCCCTTGGAGTAAGTCCCGCAGACTCTTGCCAGCCCCACCTGGAAGGACTTAAGCTCCAGCGTGGGGGATGTGGGTGAGATGGGAACGAGGATTTCCTGACAGCGATCCTGGAATGGGTAACTGAGGTTGTAGACTTTTTCTCTGAGTTTTATGAAGCAGATAGGATTTGGAGGTTAAGAGACAAAATAAAAAATATCTACACACACACACACAAACACACATTACACACCCCAAAGAGAGAAAAAACAGCCCCTGCAGAGGGGGATCAGGGCATCTGTCCACAAGGATGTCAGGACAGTGGCGGTGACACACAATCCAGAGTCCAGAGCCCACGTCCAAGCTCCAGTTCCGCCACTCACTGTCCAGTGACCTTGGACGCGTCTCCCTCCCGGCCTCCCCTCGGGGTTTCTTCCTCTTGAAGCCCGAGCATGCATTCCTGATGCTCCCTGAGCTGATGTTTCATGGGTCTCTGATTTCCAGTTGGGCCCTGGCCAGGCGCATTGCGGAGGCAGTAGGGAAACTTGCCCAAATGTGTGGCCGCCCCAATCTTCTTGGCCAGCCCCCAGCCCCAGCTAAGATCCAATTCAAAGCTTGGACCTTTACTTTCAGAGTCTACACTGGAAGGAGCAGGATTCTTCCTGACGTCCCACACCTTTGTCCTGGTTTTCTGTCCCGGGTGGGGGCTCTGTGCCTGGCAGGCTGAACGCCTCTGAGCTCTTCAGAGGCAGTTTCCACCCTCAGCCCCTGCCCCGCTGTAACAGCCTCAGGCTCAGGCTGAGCTCTGGAACCATATCTGCCATGCAGGAGGGGTCCCTCATCTGGATTCAAGGAGAGACTGTGTTCTTCAAAGTAACCCCGCTCCCGGGGGAACCCAGCCGCCACTCCCACAGGGCTGCCCAGGAGTATCCCACTCGAGACCCCAGCAGGAGCCCAGCAGGAGCTTTGGAGGAATTCGCTTGGAAAGGGATCTGCCAGGGACTGGTTGTGTGACCTTGAGCAAGTCCCTTCCCCTCTCTGGGCCTCAGTTTCCCCACCTGGCTGGGCTGGCTCTGTGCCATCTGCCCGGTGCTGACAGTCTGTGTCCCTGTCCGACCGCGGGCGGCCTCTCCCTCCCTGGGGCTGTAGGGAATGCTGCCGTCACTGGCCAGCCAGGGGTGGGGTTCAAATGGGGGAAGCCAGGAGCAACCCTTGCAGTCGGGGCTCCAGGCAGGAACCAGAAGGGAAGCCTCCCTCTACTCCCCAGTATCATCTCCTCTTCCCCGCTTAGAATTATGGGCTGGCAAAGCCAGGGAGGCCATCAGGCGTCATCCAAACCAGGGGTGTTCACGCTTCTTTTATGTACATGGCATTCCTCCAAATGAAATCTCACACAAATATCAGATTGGGGGTTTGGGGATGGGGATAAAGGGATGGGCAGCGATGAAATATGGCGAGGAACATTTGTGATAAAGACAGCTCGGGGCCAGGCACGGTGGTTCACGCTTGTAATCCCAGCATTTTGGGAGCCGAGGCAGGAGGATTCCTTGAGACCAGCCTGGGTAACACAGTGGGACTCCGTCTCTACAAAAAAACAAAAAAAAAATTAACTAGGGGTGGTGGCGTGTGCCTGTAATTCCAGCCTCTCAGGAGGCTGAGGTGGGACAATCACTTGAGCCTGGGAGGTCAGGGTTGCAGTGAGCTGTGGTCACGCCACTGCACTTCCAGCCTGGGTGACAGAGCAAGACCCTGTCTCAAAAAAAAAAAGACAAGACAAGACAAGACAAGACAGTTCTGGCGTCCTGGTTGGGAAACTCCTCCAGCCATGCAAGAACCTTCCAACCAGCTGGGGCAGCTAGACAAGATAGCATTGCTCTACTCGGCTGAGTTCTCTTCTCCAGAATCAACTCCCATCGCTGCTTAAAGGGAGTAATGTGGCTGTAGGGGACAGAACACTAAAGTTTCATCAGCAACCTCCTCACCCCCAACATACAAAATGCTCCTTACAAACGCAGTCCTATCTGTGCTGGTAAAGAAGGCAATCCGCCCTTTATCATCCGTCTTCCACCTCTGTGCATGAGAACACGTAAGTGGGAAGTATCTGATCCACGCAGCTCAGATGAGAGAAAAAGGAGGAGCAGGAACAGGAAAGGAACTGAGCAGAGAAGAGACCCAGAAAGGGAAAGATGAGAGGTGGTTCTTGCAGCTGACTTGGCAAATCCCCAGGCCTGTGGGATTTTCCGGGACCCTCCGGGTTTTGAAAAGGCAGGGGAGGGGCAGGGAACAGCCAGGGAAGATGGAAAAGAAAACTGGTGTCCGGCCGGGTGGAAATGGGGAGCAACTCCCCCGTGAGTGTCATCAGAGCAGCATAAGCAAGGGCTCGGTCCCAGAGGTGAGCCCGGCGTCCTGCCTGGAGGGGGCGGGCAGCAGGGCTGACCAGGGTGAAGCAACCTGTGCCGAGCGGCTGCAAAGGCCGCGTCTCCCCAGCACGGAGCACATCACTGACGTCAAGCGCGGCGAGGCCGCGGCCAGCATTAATTAGGTGCAGATGCACGGGGGCGGGAAGGCCTGGGCCATAAGCCGCTCCCGGAGGCTCCGGCCCCGGGTGCGCCGCCTCCCAGCCCGGAGTTCCTCCAGCCGCAACCGGCCTCCCAGCGGCGCCACAGCGCGCCCTAGTGGCCGATGTCCGGAAAGCGCTGTCAGAGGAATCGCAGGCTCGCGGCCTGGGAGGCCCCGCAGCCCTCACTTCTGTCCGCCCTAAGGCTCATTGACTTCACATTAGAATCACTTGGGGAGCTTTTAAAAATCCCAATGCCCGGGAGGCACCTATTCCGATTACATTTGAACCCTGGGGAGCGGGCCCCGGGCCCCAGGATTTTTTAAAACTCTCGGTGCTTCCTATGCACCGCCCAGTGTAGAAGCTGTTCTCTTAAAGCAGTGGTTCTCAGAATTGAGGGTCATGGGAGTCGCCTGGAGGGCTTGTTAAATCACATATTGCTGGGCGCCACCCCAGAGTTTCTGAGCCAATACTTTTGCAGCTGGGCCCTAGTCGCTCTTACAAGTTCCCAGGTGATGCTGATGCTGCCACCCCGGGATCACACCTGGAGACCTAGTGCCAAACACTCCTAATCAAGGCACCTACTCAGCCGGCACCACGGGATCAGCAGGGAGCTTGTTAGAAATGCAGGTTTACAGACCCCTCCTCAGAACCATTGAGTGAAAATCTACATATTTTACTTTGCTTTTTATTGGCCCATAATTGTACATATTTCTGGGGTACAATGTGATGTTTTGATACATGTATGCATTGTGTAAAAATCCAATCAAGGTATTTAGCCCATCCATCATCTCATACATTTATCATTTCTTTGCTAAAGAAATTGTAAATCTTTTCTACCTACTTGGCAATGTACAATACAGCATTGTTAACCACAGTCTCCTTGCGGTGTCATAGAACACAAAAACTTCCTCCTCACTGCAACTCTGTACTTGTTGACCAATCTTTCCCCATCCACCCCTGCCCCCCAGCCTCTGGTAACCACTATTCTACTCTCTCCTAGAATCTTCATTTTCTCTAGATACAGGTGATTCACCTGACATTAAGGTTTGAAAGTTCTGCTCTAAACACCATTGGTGCAGGCCTACACAATCAGGCTATGTTGACGGCTTGGAAGACCACTTCACATCCCCCACCCGGCCCCAAATCTCTCGATCAGAGAGCTGGACAGAATGTCCCAGATTATCTGATCCAATTCTTTTGCAGGACAGATGAGGGAAACTGAGGCCCAGAGAAGGGGATGAACTTGCCGAAGCTCCCTGGGTTCTAGGGTGGCCTGTCATCCTCGGTTGTCAACC
The DNA here is from genome assembly GCF_000951045.1 of Mandrillus leucophaeus. Classification (NCBI taxonomy): domain Eukaryota; kingdom Metazoa; phylum Chordata; class Mammalia; order Primates; family Cercopithecidae; genus Mandrillus; species Mandrillus leucophaeus. Next base: position 126,921 of record NW_012103610.1, read on the forward strand.
TCAAAGCTCATATGCTCATACACACCCCCCTTCCTCCCCAGGAGGCAGGACTGTGAGTTCTGCTCTTGACCCACCTGTCAGGCAGCAAGCACTCCAGGGGCCTGTGGAGGCCCGGGCTCCATCCTGGCTGCTTGGGAGGGCACCGAAGCAGTGAGCAGAGACACAGGACATCGCACCAGAGAACATGGTACAAGGAAACCTATGCAAGATGGTTAGGTTTGAAAGCTACGTGTCAGTCACTGGGCCTCCATGCTGAGATTCATACTCCCATCTTATTCATGGTTATTCTGAATGCTCAGGGAAAAGAGACAGGTCAGAGGCCTATCTTAGGGACACCAGAAGCAAATCTGTACACACTAAGCATTCTGTCCCAACAGTGGGCTGGATGGCCACCTCCAGTTGCAGCTTATGGTGGGTTTCTGTCTTTTCGTCCTGTTATTTGACTGGAGTTGAATGGCCAATGAAGTTGGACATGAGTGTGTGGACCCCAAGCTGTGCTGCCCTCGTGGATAAGTTAAATAAGCCAATGGTAAGCTCTTTCTATGGCCATTGTGTTAGTGTATTTGTGCATTGCTATAAAGAAATGCCCGAGGCTGGTAATTTATAAAGAAAAAAGGTTTAATTGGCTCACAATTCTGCAGACTGTTCAAGAGGCATGGCATCAGCATTTGGTTCTGGTAAGAGCCTTGGGGAAGCTTCCACTCATGGTGAAAGGTGGAAGGCAAAAGGGGAGCAAGCACACCACATGGCAAGAGTAGGAGCAAGGGGTTGGGGGAGGTCCCAGACTCTTTTAAACAACCAGATCTCACATGAACTAACTGAGGAAGAACTCACTTATCACCAAGGGGTGGTGCTTAACCATTCATGAGGGGCCTTCCGCCATGATCCACTCACCTCCTACCAGGCCCCACCCCAACAATGGGAATCACCTTTCAACATGATTATTGAAGGGGACAAATATCCAAACCTCGTTATCCCCCGCTCAGGCCCCCAATATCATGTCTTTCTCACATTTCAAAATACAATCATGCCTTTGCAATAGTCCCCCAAGTCTTAACTTGTTCCAGAATTAATCCAAAAGTCCAAGTCTCATCTGAGACTCGAGGCAGGCTCCTTCTACCTATATGCCTGTAAAATCAAACCAAATTAATTACTTCCAAGATACAATGGTGGTACAGGCATTGGGTAGACATTCCCATTCTAAAAGGGAGAAATTAACCCAAAGGAAAAGGCCACAGGACCCATGCAAGTCTGAAACCCAGTGGGGCAGTCATTAAACCTTAAAGCTCTAAAATGATCCTTGATCCCATGTCCTGCATCCTGGGTGCACTGGTTCAAGGGATGGGCCCCCAAGGCCTTGAGCAGCACTGCCCCTGTGGCTTTTCTGGGCATAGCCCTATGGCTGTTCTCATGGGCTGGTGTTGAGTGCCTGTGGCTTTTCCATGCTCAGTATGCAAGCTGTCAGTGGCTCCATCATTCTAGGGTCTGGAGGACATCAGCCACCTTCCCACAGCTCCATTAGGCAGTGTCCTGGTGCGGGGCCTGTGTGGGGGTCCAACCCCAATTTCCCCTCCACACTGCCCTAGTAGAGGTTCTCTGGTGGGGGCTCCATCCCTGCAGCAGGCTTCTGCCTGGGCAACCCCCTTAGGCTTGCTGGTACATCCTCTGAAATTTAGGTGGAAGTTGCCAAGCCTCCTTCACACTTACATGCTGTGTGCCTGCAGGCTTAACACCAAGTGGAAACTGCCAAGACTTACAGCAGCTTGTGTTCTCCAAAGCAGCTGCTGGAGCTGTACCCGGGCCTGGGGTCCTTTGAGCCAGCAGGGATGTGGGAAGCAGTGTCCTGAGGCTGAACAGGACAACAGTGCCCCAGACCTGGCCCCTGAACCCATTCTTTCCTCCTAGGCCCCTGAGCTTCAGATGGGAAGAGCTATCTCCAAGACCTCTGAAATGCCTTTGAGAACTTTTCCCCGTTGTATTGGATATTAGCATTTGGCTCCCTTTTAGTCATGCTAATGTCTCTAGAGCAAATGGTTGCTACACAGGCTGCTTGGATTCCTCTCCTGAAAATGCTTTTTCTTTCCCTGCTGCATGGCTAGGCTATGAACTTTTATGCTCTGCTTCCTTTTATGTATAAGTTCCAACTTTAAGTCATTTCTTTGCACCCATATCTGATCATAGGCTGTTAGAAGCAGCCATGTCACTTCTTGATACTTAGAAATCTCTTCTGCCAGCTGCTACAGAAGAAGTTGAACCTTCCACAAACGCCTAGGACATGAACACAATGCATCCAGGCTCTTTGCTGGGGAGTAACACAGGTGATCTTTGCTTCAGCTCCTAATAACTTGCTCATTTCCATCTGAGACTTTGTCAGCCTGGACTTCACTGCCTGTATCTCTATCAGCATTTTTGTCACAACCACTGTACCAGTCTCTAAGAAGTTCCAAACTTTCCCGCATCTTCCTGTCTTCTTCTGAGCCCTCCAGTCTCTTCCACCCTCTGTCCATTACTCAGTTCCACATCTTTAGGTATCTTTATAGCAACACACTATTCACTATACCAATTTTTTCTGTTAGTCTATTTGTGCATTGCTATTAAAAATACCTGAGACTGGGAAATTTATAAAGAAAAGAGGTTTAATTGGCTCACAATTCTGCAGGCTGTAAAAGAAGCATGGTGCCAGCATCTGGTTGTGGTAAAGACCTCAGGAAGCTTCCACTCATGGTGGAAGAAGAAAGGGGAGCGGGCATATCACATGGTGAGAGTGGGAGCAAGAGAGAGAGAAAGAGGAGGTCCCAGATGCTTAAGCAACGAGATCTCACATGAACTAACTGAGCAAGAACTCACTTATCACCAAGAGGATGGTGCTAGCCTACTCTTAAGGGATCTTCCCCCGTGATCCACTCACCTCCCAGTGGGCCCCACCCCCAACATTGGGAATCACATTGCAACATGAGATTTGGAGAGGACACAAATCCAAGCTATATCAGCCATTATTCATGCGGGCAGTCTGGGACACACAGAGACCCATGGTAGCCTGTTGTGGGCACAGCATTTAGAGTCCAGGTGGAGAAACCAGACAAACACATGAATAAGGGACAGAGACATGGATATCACAAGACTGACGAGACTTCAATGCCACGGAGGCAGTGATGACACTCGGAGCAGGCAGACACTGGAGAAATGCATGGCCATGGGTCAGGAAAACCAGAGCAGGCTTCCTGGAGGTGGTGTGGCTATCCCAGCCCGGATGTGATGGAGCCTGGACATGAACCCTGGCCTGCCTGAATTTGGACCTCAACTCCTAACCACTCCTCTATCCTGTCCTCAAAGAGGGCAGGAGTGAGACCCACTTCGTGGCCCATCTGAGATCTGTAAACAGGATGTCTGGCTGGAAAAGAGGGTTCCCACGGAGACAGCCAAGGTTGAAAAGGTTGAAAAGGGCCAGGAGGGAGGGCGTTGAAGTTAAGGTTGATGAGCTCCGGCTTTATCCAGGATCCCACAGAAAGCCATCTGTGTTGTGATGCAGGAATCAGACACTGATGGCAGTTTCAGGAAGACTGAATGTTTTTAGAGGCCAGCATGTGGCTGGTGTGCAAAACCGAGCCCTGGGGGTCTGTGATGGAAGTATCACAAATGCTCTTTATATGGTTATATCATTTTGCAGGGCTGGAATTTAACATTCTGAATTCATTTCCATTCATTCCCCAAGAGCTCTGGGAAATGACTAACTTTTAATTATTAAGTAAAAGTGGGGTGGGTATTTGTTTTCCTCTTGTGGGTCTGTGGGTCTTACTCTTTTCCATCCTCTGCTACACCGCACTGTTATCAACTTTACAGAAAACAAAGAAACTGGAATTAAACATTAACCAGGATCATTGAGAATGCCACAGAAATGCACAGCCCTGGGGTTAGGACAAGGGAGGCCCCTCATTCTCTGGTTGGCTGTTCAAACAGAAAAGGGGTCTGGGAGCACACCCCATCTCCAAGGGACTGGGGTCGGGGGTGAGGTGATTTCAAGGAGCACTTTCCACTCCAGTCAACATTTCCTGAGTTCCTGTGTGAGGGCTGGCCTCGGCGCTAGGAATCTGGGTACACGAGGACAGAGACAGGGTCCCAGTCCTGGAGACATTACGTCACCTGTGAGAAGGGCCCTCACAGAGGCAGGGACGGAGGGCCAAGGAAGGCAGAATGGGTAGTGATGTGTTTCATCTAGAGGATGCAGCAATTGCTGTAGGTCTGAAAGAATCAATAGACTTTTTACTAGGAAGAAAGAGAGGGCCAGCCGGGCATGGTGGCTCACACCTGTAATCCCAGCACCTTGGGAGGCTGAGGCTGGCGGATCACTTGAGGTCAGGAGTTTGAAACCAGCCGTGCCAACAGGGTGAAACCCCATCTCTACTAAAAATACAAAAATTAGTTGAGCATGGTGGTGGGCACCTGTAATCCCAGTTACTCAGAGGCTGAGGCAAGAGAATTGCTTTAACCTGGGACGCAGAGGTTGCAGGGAGCTGAGATCAAGCCACTGCACTACCGCCTGGGCAACAGAGTGAGACTCTATCTCAAAAAAAAAAAAAAAAAGGCAGCTCAGGCAGAGGGAACAGCATGAATGAGCGGGCAGAGGACCTGGTGCCATCCTCCTAGAAGGAAGTGTATCAGCCAGGGGCCCAACCCAACAGGAACCCCACTAGTATTGCAGACAGAGGGAGTTTAATCCAGGGGACTGGCTGCATAGGTATAGGTGGTATAAAAACTGACAAGGGAAAGCAGACAGAAGGCAGACCAGCGTGCAGGGTGTGTTTGGGAAGTGACCGGTAGCCTGGTGATGGGGTGTGGGGTGTACAGCGGGAGGACGGCACAGGGCTGGAAGGGAGCTTGGGAGCGGAGTGGAAAGGCTGACCCTACAGTGCATGCTTGATTTGCAAAGTTACAGAGCCTCGTCGGAAGCATGGCCTGGTGGGCTTGAGCAGCCGTGGGAGGGTAGGCTGCTGGGCTGGCCCTGGTGGGAGGCTGCTGGGGTTGGCCAGGGCAGGACTCGCCCGAGGCCGCTGCCAGGGAGGAGAGGTGGGATGGGCCCAGAGACATTCCCGAGGCTCAGTCTTCTGACTCAGTGACTAATTGGGTGGAGGGAGGGAAGTCAACAACTCTGAACACTCTGACCCGGTGCCATCCTCCTAGAAGGAAACGTATCAGCCAGGGGCCCAGCCCAGCACAAGCCACGCTGGTATTTCCAACAGAGAGAGTGTAATCCAGGGGACTGGTTGCAGTGGTGGTATAAAAACTGAGAAGGCAAACGAGATGGTGAGCAGCCCCGAGGTGAGCAATGGGAGGACGGTGCCACACCATCTGGAGCAAAAGGGACAGAAAAGGGAAGCAGGTGGAGCCCGGAGACCGGGAGCTGCACACCCAGCGGAAGCCAGAGCAGACCTGCGCAGTGGGAACTGGCTCCGGGGAGACGCAAGCCCTGCTAGAGATGCTTCCTACAGCAGAGACCCAGGGGGAAGAAATGCTCTGGCGTCTCCCCTCCGCCTACCCTCTCATCACCTGCTATTGGCCAAACCTACTTGGAGCAAGGGACCTGGGGAACGTAACCTGAGATAGAAGCCCACCCGAGAAGAATGGACATGTGTGTGGGAGCAGCGGGCCGACGTGAGCACAGGGACACCAGAGGAAGCAGCTGCGGAGAGGAGAGTGTGCATCCTGATTTGAAGATGGGAAGCGAGAGGTCCCTCCAGGAAGGAATGTCTGGTTTGCAGCAGCATACAGAGCAGGATGGCTGGAGAGGGAGATGTGGCAGGCATCATCGTAGCTCTCTGTCTCCTGTTTTCTCAACCCAGGCAAAAGCTGATTAATGCCTGAGTCATGTCCCGGAGCTGAGCCTCCTGGGTGGGGCACGGCAAGGTGGTATCAGATGGCTCAGTGATGTGCCAGGCCTCAGGGAGGGGAGAGGATAGTGTGGGGGAAACAGAGCTGGCCTGGAGACGCTGTCACACCCACAGCATCACCCCAGTTCTGACGGCAAAGCTGGGTGACTTTGAGCAAGTGAATGATGCGCTCTGGGCTTCGATTTCCTCGTCGTCACCACCCCGTCTCCAGCACAAGCTCCTCCACATCAGGGAACCTCTTGTAGTCGCCCAAACTCTGTGCTTCCTCAACACCCAGGCTTGCAGTTGACGCCACCCCTCCACCTGGAATCTCCTTCCCCATTCCCACACGTCTTACTTTCTCCAGTCTTTCAGATTCAGTCCTAGCATCCATCACCTCCTCCAGAAAGCCTTCCCTGACTGCCTCGCCCCGTCTCCTAGATGGGCACAGTGGGTTGTATTTTCCCAAGAGGGTCCCTTGCCTATGCTCCCATATCCCACCCCCATGGTGCAACTCTTCTCTCACAGAGAGGCGGGCTGTGCATTTCCCTGATCCTAGGCCTCCTCCTTCCCCGGCCTGGAACCCAGCCTCCATGCTACGAGGAAGCCCAGGCCACCGGAAGAAACCACGCAGCCGACCCCAGCATCGACCAGGCGTGAGAGTGGGCAGGCGCCCTTCAAGTCATTCCAGTGGCCGGCCTCGAGTCTTGGGGTTGTGGCTGTATGTGATGGCTCAGAGACACACTGCCCCCACTGTGCCCTCTGCATCCAGATCCACAGCAACCTGAGAGAATCAACGATCCTGTTGTGTTACGGCTTTCTGGTTGAGGGTGATTTTGTGTTAAGTCACCCTCGGGAGTCACGGACCCCGAGCTTCTCTCCGTCACAGCATTTCCTCCCGGGCTGCTCCTGCTGCTGACAGCTCTGCCTCTCTGACCGCACAGCGAGCCCTGGGGCAGGGGCTGCCGTCTGCACAACCCTGGGACAGGCACACGGGCCCTCGAAGAGCACTCCACGAAGGTTTATCTCATGAAACCCAAAAAATAAGAGGGAGGCTCTCAGGTGATAGAAATATTTGAGCCACAGCATTAATACAAGATATATGTTTTTTGGTGTTGTTTTTTGGTGTTTTGGGGTTTTGTTTTTTGTTTTGTTTTTTTTTCTTTATTGCTTTATTTCTAGTTCTAGATCCTTGAGGAATCACCTTTTTTTTTTTTTTTGAGATGGAGTCTCACTCTGTTGCTCAGGCTGGAGTGCTCACTGCAACCTCTGCATCCCGGGTTCAAACGATTCTCCTGCCTCAGCCTCCCGAGTAGCTGGGACTACAGGCACGTGGCACCACGCCCGGCTAATTTTTTTGTATTTTTAGTAGAGACAGGGTTTCACCATGTTAGCCAGGATGGTCTTGATCTCCTGACCTCGTGATCCACCTGCCTCGGCCTCCCAAAGTGCTGGGATTACAGGCGTGAGCCACCGCACCTGGCCAAGATATATACATATTTTTTAAATGCATGATGCATTGGTGAGAATGTGCTCGTCTAAACCTTTGAAGTTTATGAACTGGTCGCATGAGGCCGGGGTCCCCTGCGGGGCTTACAGAAGCTTGTCAGTGGAGTAAGCCAATGAAAGGGAGTGCGGGGCACAGCGGCGTGATGCCCCTTCAGCTGCGATGACCTCACAAAACCACCGAGTCGTACTCATTTCTACCTCTGAAACTGACCCCAGAGCTTCCTCAAACCAACAGGCAGCTGTCATCCTGTGGGGCACCACTTCCTCCACCTCCCACTTCCACCCTCCTGGGACTCTGCAGGGCCCCCAGATCGACCCTGCAGGGAGTTGCCTGCCCAAAGCCCCCAGACCCCAAATCTGCACTGCTGCCCCCACCTCCTGGGCCTGCACTGCCTCCGGGAAGGCCCTCGAGGCAGAGGGATTTCACACCCCTCCAGACCTCACCAGGGGCCCTCAAGGCCTTCACAGCACTCCCCTGCCTCATTGCACTTGATCGCCACAGCATCCACTGAGGCAGACCAGGCAGTGATGACAAAGCCCAGGCTATAAAAGGAAGCAACAGCTCCCAGCCTGTGGCCTGGACTTCTGGTCCCACCCCACTGACCCTCACTCCCCCTGGCCACTGACAGTGGGGCTGCTACGATCCCCGGGGGTGGGTCCCACAGCGTGTTCAGTCCGCATGGGTGGACCGAAGCATCCGCAGACATTTGACCAGCTCAGCTTAGCCCCGAGCACCCAGGACATGTCTGGGTCCCTGAACCCACAGGGTGAGGTAAGCACAGCACACGAACACTCAGGTAAATGAAAGAGGGTGAGACTGGTGCTTCTGTTGCCTGAAGAACCACACACACGGCTGGGCGCAGTGGCTCACGCCTGTAATCCCAGCACTTTGGGAGGCCGAGGCAGGCAGATCACGAGGTCAACAGATTGAGACCATCCTGGCCAACATGGTGAAACCCCATCTCTACTAAAAATACAAAAATTAGCCGGGCGTGGGGTGGCGCGTGTCTGTAGTCCCAGCTACTCAGGAGCTGAGGCAGGAGAATCACTTGAATCCAGGAGGCGGAGGTTACAGTGAGCCGAGATCGCACCACTACACTCCAGCCTGGTGACAGAGTGAGACTCCACCTCAAAAAAGAATAAAAAAGAAACACACACACACACAGAGAGAGCAAAAACAAACACAAAGACAAAAACAAAATCCCTTCAATGTCCATTTCCTGAGCCAATTACATCCCCCAAGAACTACTTCGGAATTACTTAGTATTTGGGATTATTTGTGTTCACTTCCCTCGTACCGAAAGTCAGAATCAAGTTAACTGTGCTGTGTCTCTGTCACAAATGTCTGCTTATATAAACAGGAGGGGGTACAAGCATGTGTCCACACACGCACACACGCCTCTCTCCGGATAAAGAGGTCTCGGGGTGAGGATTCTGGAACCTGTCCTTCCACACCTCCTGCGTCTGGTCACTGTCTCCGAAGCTGACATTCCTCACGCTGAGGGATGGGCAGGCAGAAGGCTGCAGGCAGTGCGCCAGCGAGGTCAGCTTACAGCGAGCTGTCAACCCAGTCACTGACGCCTCAGCGAGGCCATAAATAACAGCGGCGAAGCTGCAGCAGGCCACCCGGGCCTCCCCCAAACCACCCCCTCGCCTAAGGACTGCTTGGCGTTCAGGCTTCCGCGGTGACCCGACCTAGGTCCCAAGCGTTCTTTGGGGCGCAGTGTCCCTTCCCAGGCACGGAGTGGGTCAGCCAGGAGCACGCTGCCTCACAAGGTCCCGTTGTCCTGCCAATGTCCTCTCTGGATGCTGGAGAGAGGCTGAAAACAACCCACATCACTCAAAACCTCAAAACTCCACCCCTTTCAAGACCAAGACGGCTCCAGAAAGCCGAGCTCCATCCCGGTTGTTGATCCGGTCATGGCGGATTCCGTACCAGAAACGATGCCACACAGCAACTGCTGCCCTCCGCCATACAGCAGCGACTCACCCTGTGCCCAGGCTGGTCTTGTGTTCTTTGCAATGTGAGTGGGCAAAAGCCGACATATAAGGCAGCTCTTCTGCTTACACTCCTTTTGTCCCGCCCTCAGCGGCAGGGACCTTCTGTCCACACCCTTGGTTCTGAGGCTTTAACTCCCACGACCCTAAAACATCCACCCATAATCACAGACCACCACACATACACCCACACACCACATACACACACCACACAGACTATACGCCCACACACCCGACACACAGATCACACAGACCACATACACACACCACACACACAGACCACACACACCACACACACACACCCCACACACACACCACACACACACACCATACGCCCACACGCCCGAC
>NW_012103610.1:136689-146924 GCF_000951045.1 Mandrillus leucophaeus
GACCACATACACACACCACACACACAGACCACACACACCATACACACACACCCTACACACACACCACACACACACACCATACGCCCACACGCCCGACGCACAGACCACACAGACCACATACACACACCACACACACAGACCACACACACCATACACACCACACACACACAGACCACACACTCACACCACATACACACACACCCTACACACACACCCTACACACACACCAGACACACACACACACCACATACACACACCACATACACACACCACACACACCACATACACACACCACACGCCCACACACCCGACACACAGATCACACACACACTATACGCCCACACACCCGACGCACAGACCACACAGATCACATACACACACCACACACACAGACCACACACACCATACAGACACACCACACACACACAGACCACACACGCACACCACATACACACACACCCTACACACACACCAGACACACACACACCACATACACACACCACACACACCACATACACACACCACATACACACACCACATACACACACCACACGCCCACACACCCGACACACAGATCACACACACACCATATGCTCACACACCCGACGCACAGACCACACACGCACACCACACACACACACCACACACACACCATACACACACAGCACATACCACCCACACACCACATACGCACACACTACACACACACCACATGCCACATACACACACACCACACGCCACATACACACACCACACAGACACACGATACACACACATCACATACACACACACAATACACCATACACACACACCAGACACCCACACCCACACACCACACACACACCAGACACCCACACCCACACACCACATACACAGGCACACTACACACACACCACACACACACCTGACACACAGACCACAAACACACACCACATACACACATACTACACACACCAGACACATACACGCCACACACACCACATACACACACACACCACACACACACCACATGCCATATACACACACCACACACCACATACACAGGTACACACCCACATCCCCGACACACCACATACACTACACACACCCCACATACACACCACATGCACCATACACCCACACACCCTACACACAGACTACACACACACACCACATACACACTACACATCACATACACCACATACACACACCACACACAACACACATACACACACCACACACATACACCACACACCACACACACAGCACACACATACACCACACACACCCCACACACAGCACACACACATCACACACACACAGCACACACACATCACACACACACACCACACACACTACACACACACCACACACACAGCACACACATACACACACCACACACACCCCACACACACACCACACACGTACACCACATACACACCACACACACCCCACACACAGCACACACATACCACACACACACCACACACATACACACACCACACACACCACACGCACACTCACACACCACACCACACACATACTTCCACACCACACATATTCACATGCACACACACACGCACACACACTTCCTCACAAGCACTCCTGAACTCTTGGGATTGAATTTCCGTAAAATGCTCACGTGCTCCCACTCTACCAACTAATGAGAGAATTCCGTGATCTCATCAGCCTTCTAAAAGGATTTTCATCACATCTCTCTGGATACAAACTATCTAAAGGCTCACCAAATGGTCACTAAGCATTGCGTTCTTTATCAGTACCCCACCCCATCAAGTGAAGCTTCTGTGGCCACAGGGTGGCAGGAGGCAGGGGTCTTCCAGAGTCAAACCCCCTCACATGTGGGGAACTGAACTCCAAAGAGGCAGTGACTTCCGAAGGTCACAGGGTCAGACGGGGGGCCCACTCGTCCAGAGGACGGTGCATCTGGGGCAGAAGTAACCAAATCCAGTCCTTCCCTGAGGGGACAGAGGGCACACACTGGGAAGCCGCACCCCAGTGCAGGGCCACACAGAGGGGACCTGTGGTGGACCCTGGTGGTGCTCCTGCAAGCCCCCACCAGACCCCTTCCTGCGCCCGGCCCTTCCCCGGCCCCGGGGGACTTCCATGGCTAACCCAGGCGCCTGTGACTTGCTTTGGGGCCCTGTCCTCGGGCCATTGCAGGGAAGTGGGGAGCAGCCTTTAGCCGTGGCTAACTGGGGAGGGGTCTAAACGCCCAGCTCCCTTGCCTGAGTTGGGGCAAACTCAGAAATAATTTATACTGCAGAACTTACCTGCGGGATCTGGCTAGGGCTGATTCTTCCAGGGAAACCACACCAGCTAGGCTTCCCCCAGCCCACCTGGGCTGCGCACTCCCGGCTCCCTTACCAGTTCCTCCTGGGGTCATCTCCTTTCAATAAATCACCTGTGTCTGGGCCCTCATCCCAACAACTGCCTCCGGGGAGCCTGACCTAAACACCAGGATACATTTGTGGAACAAACCGAATGACTCTGATGATAACATCATCAGCGCAGGTGGTTAAAGGAAAAAGTCGGAGCAGAGGAGGAGCCTTGCCCTAAACAGAGCTGGAGAAAACGCTGCACTTACACATCCACACACACAACCACACACACAACACACAACCACACACAACCACACACACACAACCATACACAACACACAACCACAAACACCACACACACCTACACATACCACACAAACCACACATAACCACACATAACCACACACCACACATAACCACACACCACACACAACCACACACCACACACAACCACACATCCAGACACACAACCACACACACAACACACAACCACACACAATCACACACACAACCACACACAAACCACACACACAACCACACACAAACCACACACAACACAACCACAAACACCACACACAACCACACACACACAACCACACATAACCACACACCACACATAACCACACACCATACACAACCACACAACCACACACACAACCACAAAACCACACAACACAACCACACACACCACACATCACACACACAACCACACACAACCATGCATCACATACACAACACACACCACACAACCACACAACCACACAACCACACACAACCACACAACCACGCACACTACACACACAATCACACAACCATACACACCACACAGCACACACCACACAACCACACAACCACATACAAACCACACACCACACACACAACCATACACACCACACACAACCACACACAGCACACACAACCACACACAGCACACATACACAACCACATACACCACACACAATCACATACAACCACACCACACACACAACCACACACAAGACCACACACCACACACAAAACCACACACACCACACACACAACCACAGTCACACACACACCACACACACAACCACACACACCACACACACAACCCCACACACAACCACAGCCACACACACCACACACACAACCACACACAACCACACACACCACACACAACCACACACACCACACATAACTACACAACGGTGTGGCTGAAGCCAGCAGGAATGAAAAGTCCTCCGGTGCCTCCCCTTCAAACAGCTCACACTCGTGCGGGTCACTGGCACGGCGCCCTCACGCGCGCGTCCGCAGAGTGCACCTGTCCCAGCGTGGCCAAGACAGCCTCGTTCACTAACCCTCTGTGGACGTTAGTCTGGACTGGGTCACCTCTGGACAAGTGAGGACTTGCCTGTCCAGTGATAAAACTTCAGCACTTCCACTTCTTTGAGTGGAATTAGAGTGAAGAGTGAGTGGAATTAGAGTGAAGAGTGAGTGGAATTAGAGTGGCCGAGTGCAGCTCAGCGTGGGAGAGGTGCTGCTGCTGCTTTGAACACAGGGTACTGGCAGCGGATGCGTTCACCCCCGCTCTTTTCAGCAGCCACTGTGCAGCGCTGTTCCGCCCCGGCTCCCACCTCCCGGCCCAGCTCTCTGCTGCCTCTGCCCGGTGGTGTTCCCCGATGTCCCTTTGCCTGAGCGCGGAAGCGTGGGGAGTGGAAGCTGGCGATGGGAGCCGGTGGAGGCATGCGAGCCTCCTGTGCTTCAGGAAGGCAGCCCTGGAGACCTTCCAGATGCTTCCCAGGAAGGCCCCGCAGCAGCCACCACAGCCAGCACGTTTCTCTACTAGTTTTCCCCCTTCCCCATCTCATGGTCCTGCTCCCTGGGACCACAGTCCAACTGAACTGCATCCAAGTCCTTGCACCAAGCTCTACTTTCACGGGAATGCAAACTGAGACAGTATTATACCTGCTGTGACCTTTTCCAAGGTAGCTGGGGTCATCACTACTTCCCTCAGCTCTTACCTGTGCTGCTGTAGCGTGCTGCCCTCAGAAGTTACAAGGTACCTTCCGTGAAATGGCCCAGCTGTTCTTTGGGGGTTCATGTCCGATTTTGCCATTTTTCTATCACTTTCTTTGTTGTTAACAAGGCTTCCTCCCGCAGGACCGCTACCTTCCTCCCAACTGATCATTTTTGTCTTTAATCTGCTATCGCCTGGAAATCACATGACCAACCTTGATGGCCTGTGTCTGTCGTGAAGGCGAACAGATTCTGAAAGGAGGAATGTTCCTTGGAGCAGATGTGTGAGCTTTCATTTCATACATTGGAAATTGATTTTGGCTGCTCAGGAGATATTTTTATTTCCCTGGCTTAGAGCTCTATTGAGGAGAGGGTAGAGGCTGGATAGTCAAACATCGTATTGAGTTCGTTCTTATATTTTAATTTAGCTATGGGATGTGTTTGTGGGTGAATGCAGTGGGTCTAATAATACTTACTTCAAATGCCCTAGCGCCGTGCCTTGCCATTTATTAGCATACGCCGATTTCCAACTTTTACATCCAGTTTTTAAGACTCCAGGAGACTTCACAAGTGTGCCAGCTGCAGAGATGTGAAAACAACATCACACATCAAAAAAAAAAAAAAAAAATGGTGGCTTATATATTTCAGAGCAAAAATAAAATCAGTCCAGGGATTGAATACAAATCCCCCCCCATTCAGTCCCCAAGTCTCCCCCAGATGTCCCCTCTCCTCTCTGGAGAAGTTGCATGTCCCCTCTTGCAGGCAGCAGGAGGTACATGTCCGTTTGGTCCTGGGAGGACTCCCTGGGACTCCTTGTGTAGAAAGAGTTCTGTGCTGGGGCTTGCTCCCTCCCCTGATCTGTGGGGCTCAGGGGCAGCCTCTGGTGCCTGGCTGATGGGCACAGCTGGCGAAGGCCACAGAGCAGCTGAGTGCTGGGGACAGGTGCAAGAGCAAACCCCAGCAGGTGTGTTGATCGTAATGACAGGGTCACTGACGCTGTCTCCCAAGTGTTTTCTGTGCTGCTGACAACTGGGGCGGGCGAAAGCACGTGGGAATTTGTTGTTGGAAAAACCTTTCCAATGTTTTTGGCTGTGGGCACCTCCCCAGGACGGGTAGTGAATGGGCGTTTCTTTCTCAGATGGGCTCAGCGTGCATCGTGGCTGTGGGCTCCCTGTTGGAGAGGAACTCGAAGTCCAGGCAAAGGGAGGTTTACAGGCCTATGATGGGGTTACATCCTGATCAACTCATTGTTAGTCCAAAATGTAAGTCAAAAATGCATTTAATACCCCAATAAATCTAGCATAAAGTCAGAAAATCGTAAGTTGAAGTCTCCAGGGGGGGATTATCTGTATTTCACTGGAACCGTGGCAAGAAGACCCCACAGACTGGCATTCTGGACATGGTTGCAGGTGAGAGGAGGGCTGCAGCTTGAGGGTCGCGGTGGCCGGAAAGGCCCTGGGGATGTGAAACGCTGTCATCGAGGGCTGGCGTGCACACAGGAGGTTGATGGGGGTGTGGCTACAGGCTGAGTGTCATTGGTTGCAGAGAGGTTGGCGGGTTGAGAGTGTGGTCATGGAGCTCAGTGGCCTCAATGACACTCGATGCTCCTGAGGGTGGCGAAGCCTCAGCAGGGTTGGCTGTAAGCAAAGCAGGGCCCTTCGGTGAATTTCAGCTGTTGCACAGAGTGGCAGTGAGATGATGACAACTTCACCCACGTGGGAATCCTCTGAGGTCACCTGAGAAGGAATCTCGTGGATGACAGCTTGGCTGGGGATGCAAAAGGCCCTGAGACAAGCTTACCACTTGATGGCCCCAGGGAGAGATTCCAAAAAAGTTTGCAAAAGAAGAAAATGCATCATCCTTTAAAGAGGCGATGTAATTGGCCTCCACGCTGAAATACGTGAGTTTCCCAAACCCATGATTCTCCAAGGAAGAACTGAAATCCGGGTATGAAAACTACTCAGCCTCTTGGTGGAGGGGCACCTGGCAGAAGCTTGGATCTGTTCCAGCTGGGCCCTGCTCCCGGAAGAGCAGGCTTGCAGAACGGGCCTGGGCCAGTTCATTGAACTGAGTTTCCCCTGTGTGCCACTGACTGGCCCAAAGAAGACAGAAGAGGGAAGCTTCCCAGGGAGATTGCTTTCCAAAGTCATCATTTCCAATTCAAGGCATTTCTGGGAAAAGTTCCCATTGCCCTGAATGCTCGGTTCTACCAGGTACACAGGTTGTCCAGAATCCTGAGGGGTAGTATCTAACTCTGGTCTCTTTCAGCCAAGTGTACCAGGGTCGGCTGCTACCCTTGTCCTTTGGGCAGGAAAGAAATGTCAGTATCGCTTAGGAAGTTTCAGCAACTCTCAAGGTTATCAAATGGTCTCTTCTTTGGATTCACCTGTCATTCCGAAGACTGGATTTTCATTTCTGCAGCGGGCAAGGTGGTGTCCGAGCCCCTTGGTAGCCCATCTCCAGAGACCCCTAAGCACAACAGGCCTTCCGGATTAGTAGAATGTCTGCTTCAAAGGGCTTAGCCAGAGCCTGCACAGGCCATTTTTTCAACCTTGCAGGAGTATTAAGCTCCCCATCCAATCATGGGAATGTCCATGACCAGGAAATAGTTCTCTGAAGGCCGACTCCATAGTCTTTCAAGTTTCCATGACAGCCAGCGTGGCGAAGAAATCATGCAAAGGCTGTTGCTGGAATAATCCATCCTACAGGACTGGAGTCAAAGGACACAGGCAGGCCAGCCACAGAGTCGAAAGAAAAAAAAATAGAAAGATCCCTGGATTCAGCGATGGATGAAAACTGCCAGGAAAAAGGCTTCCCAGCTACCGTGAGACCTCAGCCCCAGATCCCCAGCCCTGCAAGGAAGCACATCCTTCACGATGGCCCGCAATCCCAGCGTCTACGGCACACAGATGGCGGAAGGGAAGGCTCTGCATTGTGTGAGCAACTACTTGTGAGAAGCGGCTCCTGGCGATGTTTAGACTGGGGCCGGGAGGACTGCCTGGGGCCGGGAGGACTGCCTGAGCATCATGAAGACTGCTTCCACTTCTGAAGGGCTGTCTGGGGACAGGGGTGTCCACTTGCCCAGGGCCAGCGGGAATGTTACAGGGAGGCCTGCCCAGGGAAGGCTGGGCTGCACTGAGAGGGAGTGAGTTCATCATCACTGAGCACAACCAGCGGGCAAGGAGAGAGCAGAGAAGGTTCTTGAGGTGCCAGGCTAGATGGCTGCAGTCTGCCCTGAGTGGCGGCCAAGGGGTTCTGCTGCCCCCAGAGTGCTGAGACTTTGGGCTCTGGCTGGGCCCCACCCTGGGGAGGTGCCCACCATCCTTCAGGCCAAGTGAGGGGATGGGTGCCTGCCAGAGAGGTGGCACACCTCAGATGACTGGAGCAGGAGGTGGGGCATCCACACGTCCACCCAGGCTTTCAGCTCCTAGTTACTCAGTAAAGATTTTGAGGCCTGGAGAGCGGGGGAGTGGCTTGTTCACAGGCACAGATCGCAAGTGAGGCAGAGCAGGAGCCACACATCAGGCTTCCTAACTGTGAGGGTCAATTTTAGGTGTCAACCTGAGTAAGCCACAGGGTACCCTGATGACACACCGTTCCCAGGTGTGTCTCTGAGGGCGTTTCCCGATGACGTTCACATTTGGAATGGTGGACTCAGCACAGCAGCTCCGCTCCCCAGCCAGGGCGGGCACCATCCAATCCACTGAGGACCTGAGTGAACAAAAAGGCAGAGGAAGGAGGAACTGCCCCGCGTCTTCCTGCCTCACTGCTGGAGCTGGGACATCTCATCTCCTGCCTTTGCACTAGGACTTATATCATCAGTTCCCCTGGTTCTCAGGACTTGGGCCTTGGATGGAATTACACCACCAGTTTCCCTGGGTCTCCAGCTTACAGAACCTGGGATCTCTCAGCCTCTGCAATTGCAAGAGCCAATTCCTATCTATCCGTCATCCCATCATCTCTTGTTGGTTCTTTTTCTCTGGATAACAGACTAATACACGAATCTGCCCTCTCCCTCCAAATGCAACTGGAATCTCTACTCCCCTTTACAAAGCTTCTCTGCTAAAGGATCTCTCACGCCATGGTGGGAAAGGGAGCCTCACACCCATAGCCTCCACCCCAGGAGGAAAACAGCGCCCGAAAACACCGGCAGGCCTCCTTTGATGAAGTCCATGCGGTTTTGCTCCTTCTGCTACTTTGAACTCTGAACCCCACCCCCACAGACCTAATGATTTCATGGCAAATCATTTGTAACACCTGCTTTAGTCTCCGGAAGAAAAACTTCACAGATAATATCATCAAACCTCGCAGAGAATTTAAAAATAAAACCTTCTATCTGTAATATTAACTCGAAGTCAAAGATAACTTGTAATAAAGGAATTCGCTTCCATGTGGAATGTTTGGCCAAGACCTCACTGACAGACTGGAAGTCGCTTTCACTCACTCACAATGAGTAAAGGATGAACTTTTGTCCGTGTTTGACAGTTTGAAATCAGGGCTAAGTATGGCCTAGGGAAAAAAGATTCCCAAAGTGCTGAACAACTCTTGATAAAATCCCAAAGAAAACAAAGTCCAGTCTTCCCACGGTGCGCGTTGCCAGGTGCGGTCCTGAACCGCGCGTCCACGTGGCTGCAGGTGGCAGCAGGAGGCTCCCCGCTGAGATCCTCGCGCATGGGGTCCGCACCACATCGGCCTCTGGAGGTCGCAGGGGACGCCTGGAAGTCGCGGAGGGCGCGGGACGAGTCACTGTGCAGGACGTGGCAGCGCGGGAACGATCCGGAGCGCCCCAACGCTTCGCAGCCCCACCGGGTGGCGGGCGGACTCGCCTCCGCCCGGCCGCTCCTCGGTGAACCGCACTCAGCGAACCTGGCGCTTTTTCAGGCGTGCAGGAGACAGAAGTTGTGACGGCTCCGCATGCACGCCGGCAAGTAGCCCCCGGGTCACCGAGTCAATGTGCCCGTGTCCCTTCTGGGGGACCCGGTTCTGACTTTCCCGGAATAAGGCACCGCGCGGCGCCTGCGAGCGGAGCTGGGCGAACCCCTCGCTCACCCTCCACGTCAGCCCGGGGCGCGTTCTTCCGTGAGACCACAAGGGGGCGCTCCCAGACCGGGCTCGGGACCCTTGCAGGCGCAGGCTTAAAATGCTTGCAGGTGCGCGCGTGGTGCAAGCAGGCTGAGGGTGCCGGAAAGCATTCGTCCTTGGACTCGCATCGCGCCAGACTGTCTAATCTTTGAGGGCACCGTCCTGTTTTCCACTATCCACTGTTAGCACCTGTCTCTTATACACATCTAGATGTGTATAAGAGACAGAATCAGCCCTGAACACACACATCAACCAGAAAGAAAAACAAAATCATTCATGAATTCATCCAGAGCAGACACCAGGTGGGTGTGAGGAGGCTAGCATTGCCCAATGCAAATTACACTGAACCTAGCCCTGGACAGTGCCTGAGACAAAATTCTGCCCTAAATTTTCAACCCTGGCCATGTGTTAGAATCGCTGGGGGAGACTTAAACAAAACGATATCTGGGTAACCCCAGAGTTAGACAGGCAAGAGCCTAAAAGAGACAGAGTAAGATCATCTGAAAATCAACTCCATCTTGAAGCTAGCAAGGCACATTCCTTGCCAATCATGACCCATGGTCCTGAGATGTTTACAGCTAAGGAAGCGGCTCGGCAATGGCCTGCAAAGACGCAAGGACAAACTCCTACAACCACAGAGCGTCCAGGTGTCCCAGTACCCATGAGGACTAAGCTCTGATTTTTCATCTTCCCCAAATTCCTACCTAAGGGGTCTGGGGAGTCGCACCTTACAAATCATAAATTCTCATCAGAGGCTGGGCGCGGTGGCTCAAGCCTGTAATCCCAGCACTTTGGGAGGCCGAGACGGGCGGATCACGAGGTCAGGAGATCGAGACCATC
>NW_012103610.1:146974-158030 GCF_000951045.1 Mandrillus leucophaeus
AACCACAGAGCGTCCAGGTGTCCCAGTACCCATGAGGACTAAGCTCTGATTTTTCATCTTCCCCAAATTCCTACCTAAGGGGTCTGGGGAGTCGCGCCTTACAAATCATAAATACTCATCAGATGGGTTTTATTTGACCCTGTATATCGTGACTTACTTTTTAATCTGATTATGACATAATCAGGAAAACATATTTAACCCCCAAAATATATTTCCTTGCCCTGCCTCGAAATTGCCCTGCAGAGTCTCTTGTGGGAAAATCCACGTCCTATAGAGAATCCCCTTTTCCCTTTGTTTTCCTTCCTTTCCTTCCAGATCCAGGAGATCATCAACTAAGAGCCAGGCACCCTTTTAGGTCCGATAAGAAACATTTCATAACCTGCTCTGTGTCTCTCTGAAGTCCGCTGAGGGCTTCCCCTGCACAATAAAACTTGGTCTCCACAATCCTTATTCTCACCTGAACATTCCTTTCCATGGATCCCAGGTCTTCAGCTAAACTCAACCAATTGTCAACCAGAAAATGTTTACATTTACCTACAGCCTGGAAGCCCCCCGCCGGCTTCGGGTTGTCCTGCCTTTCTGAACCAAACCAATGTATTTCTTAAATGTGTCTGACTGATGTCTCCTGCCTCCCTAAAATGTATGAAACCAAGCTGCACCAGACCCCCTTGGGCACGTTCTCGGGACCTCCTGAGGGCTGTGTCATGAGCCATGGTCACTCATATTTGGCTCAGAATAAATCTCTTAAAATATTTCACAGAGTTTGACTCTTTTCGTCAACACCCATAGCAATATACGCTTTCAGGAAAATTATAGTTATGCTTTGATGTGCTTACATATGCTGAATGTCAAGGATCGTTTCCTTTAAATCAATAAAATAATAAATGTTGTCATGTGGTATCAGCCATCCACATGTAGTCACAGCTGAGTTTAGTCTTCCATAGACAAGGCCCCTATACAAGAAAAACTTAAAGGCCTTCTGAAGACGCCCTGCCCTGTAAGGGAGCAGCTTTCAATAAACTGTCTCTTCTCACTGCACTCAGTGACTTGCCTTGAACTCCTTCCTGCGTGAGATCCAAGAACCCTCTTTCGGGGTCTGGATTGAGACCCTTTTCTGGTCACATGACCACCAGAGATTCTGGCTAATTGAATCAGAATCTCAGAAAATGGGGCCCCAGGCACCGGCGTTTTGCTTTTTGTCATTACCGGTTTTTAAAAGCCTCCCCAAGGGTTCAACCAGCATTGAGAGCCAATCTCCTTCTTATATAGAAGAGGAAACTGGGGCCCAGAGAGGAGCTGTAATTTGCCAAAGGCTGAAGAATGTGAAGAAAAGAGGTGTGGGTGCCGGGCGCGGTGGTTCACGCCTGTAATCTTAGCACTTTGGGAGGCTGAGGCGGGCGGATCACGAGGTCAGGAGTTCGAGACCAGCCTGGCCAACACGGTGGAACCCTGTCTCTACTAAAAATACAAAAAAAAAAAAAATTAGCTGAGTGTGGTGGCACGTGCCTGTAATCTCAGCTACTCAGGAGGCTGAGGCAGGAGAACTGCTTGTCCTGGGACCCGGGAGGTGGAGGTTGCGGTGAGCTGAGATCACGCCATTGCACTCCAGCCTGGGCAACAAGAGTGAAACTCTGTCTCAAAAAAAAAGAAAAGCAAAGCGGTGTGGGAGCCGCGTGTGCTGAGTTCTAGTCCAGAACCCATGGAAAACGTTAATGCCGGGCCAGATCAGACACATCACCAGGAGACAGGGCATGAGGCGCCCTGGGGAGCAGGGCACGTCGGGAGCTACTTCTTCGCCCATCTCTCCTCGGCCTGAGCTGGCTGTTGGCCATGCTGTTTCCCCAACATCATTTGGCAGAGAAAAATTCTGATGTTGTAATTTAACGCAGGGTTATATTTTGAGGGGAAAATTTAATTGAGAGAAATATCTGCTGGATTTTCCTATCCCTTTATCCCTGCCCGCGGACAGTACGTGTCTGTTGCTCAGACAGGAGTTCGGGCGATGGGGATTTCCGAAGCTCCTGCTACGTGCTAGACATGGAGTCACTTTCCCCGAGAGTGGCAACACATCCAGGCGGGAGCCAGAGCCCACGGCCAAGATCCCCAGTCTTGGAAGGGTCTGGGCAAGGTCATTCTTAAACCAAGTGAATTTGGGAGTCTTGCCCCCTCTTCTGCATGACCTTCAGTAACTGCCTGGGGCCCCCTTCATCAACACGCACACTCCTCCCTCCACCCCAGGGCCCTGCAGAATCAGCTCCGTCTGGGCTTCCAGCCTTATGTCTTCCTCCTCGTCCCCCCTCCACAGCCCTGACCCCTCGTCCTTGCCCTTCCCCATCCCTTAGCTCAGGCTCTTCTTGCACAAGTTTCCAGCTCTACCCGGAGCCCTTCTTAAGGCCCAAGATCCAATGCAGCCTTTCTCGTGGCCAGTGCTTCCTGCCGCTTCACCTCCTCTGAACTTCCCAACACTGGCCTGTGCTGACCTCTTTCTGCCTTGTGTTTTCATCCCATGTGGCTGATTTCTCCCGGTGGCCAGGAGCTCCTGGGGGCCTGCTGTACGTCTGGTTCCCTTCTCCCTCCCTGCCCGAGCCTTTTTCCCAGGCCAGCCACAATACAGCCGGAAGCCAGGCAGAAGGCTGTGCAGTGGCTCAGCCCGGGGCTACAAAGCATCTGGGAGTAGAAGGGAGGAGCGGCTAGAGGGAGGCTCAGAGGCTGGAAGCCTGAGCATTCAGGGACTCCTTGGCTCTGAGGACTGAAGGGGAGGAGTGAGTGGAGAACACACCCAGCTCCTGGGCTGGTCAATGCACTGATGAGAATCAGGGGGAGTAGGGGACAGAGCCTTGCTAGACATGTCTGTGGTCAACAGGAGGACATGGGGCTCTGTGCAGCGGGTATCAGCCTGGGTCTGAAAAGAGCCGAGCACAGAGGAGAGCTGGGCTCATTACCAAAGAAGAGGCATCCACACGGGGTGCATGGGAGGCTGCCCAGGGCATGGGAGGGCAGCGATCCCTGAGATGAAGCTGCAGGAGGCGGCCCAGGAGGGTTGCAGGGGTGGCCGAGCTGGGTAAGAGGCCGGATGCGGTGGCTCACGCCTGTAATCCCAGCACTTTGAGAGGCCGAGGTGTGTGGATCATCTGAGGTCAGGAGTTTGAGACCAGCCTGACCAACATGGTGATGAAACACCATCTCTACTAAAACTACAAAAATCAGCCAGGCATGGTGGCTGGTACCTGTAATCCCAGCTACTCCGGAGGCTGAGGCAGGAGAATTGCTTGAACATGGGAAGTGGAGGCTGCAGTGAGCCAAGATCGCACCGCTGCACTCCAGCCTGGGCAACAAGAGCGAAACTCCATCTCAAAAAAGAAAAAAATGAGAAAACAAGGGAGAACAACGCTAGTGAGTGAGCCGCTTGTACTCAGCTGCTGTGAGAAAGAAGCTGCCGCCCGGCCGGCCCAGGCTGCCCCTACACCTCAAACCTTTTCCTTCTCCTCAGCAGCAGCCGTCCTGTGTGCTGAGCAGGCGAACCCACCCTCCCCTCTGGGGGTTCTGTGTCACAAAGCCCAGCGTCTGCCGTTCCCTTCCCCAGGCTTCGTTTTATCTCAGTTTCTCCTGGGCGCAGCGTGGAGGTGGGTGCTGGCCACAGGGTCACCCACACACCAGTCAGAACCCTGCCCCTATGCTTTCTGATCATCTCTGCGTCTGTCACATCCTTTATTTCTCTATACCAATTTAAAACACAATTCCAGGGAGAGACACTGAAACAGACATTGGGCTTGTGAGCCGGATGTCAGAGGCAGTGGCCTCCACTTTGTATCTCTGGGAGGCAGTGAGTAGACCTCAAGGTGTGGGCGAGAGCGGGTGGGTGTTACAGAATGGGGAGGCAACAGGGCTGAGGATATTTTATCCTCCAGGCCATGGTGCAGCCTTCGAGGGTGCTTTGCAAAGCATAAGGATGGCCTTGTTAGGCCGCACACTCCGGGAGAAGCAATGAAGGAAGCGGGGAAGGAGGAGACCCTGGTTAGTGGAGCAGACCAGACTCCACTCCCTCATCTTGGGGGTGCAACCCTGTCCCTTGCATGTGAAAAGCTAAGGCTTCGGAGACTCAGCTCCTCTCCGCCCCCACCTGCTGCCTGGTCAGGCCCCAGAGGCCGCCATCCCCAGCTCCTGTATGCCCTGC
This sequence comes from Mandrillus leucophaeus, assembly GCF_000951045.1. Taxonomy (NCBI): domain Eukaryota; kingdom Metazoa; phylum Chordata; class Mammalia; order Primates; family Cercopithecidae; genus Mandrillus; species Mandrillus leucophaeus. The sequence continues at coordinate 151,149 of NW_012103610.1, forward strand.
TACTAGGGCCCTGCTGCCCGAGCCTCGATAGACACAGTGAGCCGCAGAGAACCGCAGCTCGACCTCAGGTCCCACTCCTGACTAGCATTGTACAGCAGTCCCAGGGAGCCCTGCCGAGGAGACAGCTGGACGTTCAGCCAGCGACACCGGGCCTGGTCACAGGCGAGCACCACGGTGCCCTCGGGGTTGCTGTAGGTGCACGGGCTCCGGGCTGCCCTTTCCGGCACAGCCAGATCCCAGCTGCCCCCTGCCTTGTTGTCGTCCAGCCACGTGACCTGGAAGCCCAGGCGGTCCCGGGTGACGGGACACACCAGCTGCTTCTCATTCAAGGCGGGCACCACCTGGCCTTTGAGGTAGGCAGGGCCGGCGCAGTAGGTCTGGATGTTCAGGAGCCGGTCGGTGTACTGCTGCAGCCAGTTGAAGAGGTAGGCCAGGTGGCAGTCACACTGCCAGGGGTTGCCGTGCAGGGCCAGGTTGAACAGGTTGTAGTTGGTGTCGAAGATGCCCTCCGGAAGTGTGGTCAGCTGGTTCTTGGAGAGGCTGAGCAGCTCCAGCTTGGACAGGTTCTGGAAGAGGGCTGGGTGCAGGGCTGTCAGGTTGTTGCTGCTCAGGTAGAGCTTGACCAGCTCCTCCAGGTCTCTGAAGATGCCAGCTGGGAGGTGGGCAATGGCATTGTATGAGAGCATGAGGGAACGCAGGTTGGACAGGTGGGCAAAGGCGCCCTCAGCGAGCATCTCCAGCTGGTTATGGGTCAGAGACAGGCCGACCAGGTGTGGGGTGTGGGCAAAGAGGCCGGCAGGCAGGACCCGAAGCATGTTCCCCTGCAAGCTCAGAAAGGTCAGATTCCCCAGGGAGGCAAAGATGGAGAGTGGCAGGTGCGTGATGGCGTTGTGCTGCAGCCACAGCCTCTCCAGGCGGAAGAGTTGGGAGAACACCCGAGGGGGCAGCTCCGAGATCTTGTTGCTGTCCAGGAAGAGCTCCTGCAGGCCGCCCAGTCTGCCGAACACGCCCTGGGGGAGGCCAGAGAGCGCGTTGTTGCTCAGCTTCAGGGTCTGCAGGCTGGTGAGTGGGTGGAACAGCTCCTCTGGGAGCTGGGCCAGGAGGTTCTGGGCCAGGTTGAGTGTCTTCAGATGGGTCAGAGGCTGGAAGAGCCTCCTGGGCAGGGCCTGGAGCCGGTTCCCCTGCAGGTGGAGGGACTCCAGGGCAGCCATGTCCTGGAAGAGGCCCTCGAGCAGAGCCTCCAGCATGTTGAAGTTGAGGGTGAGCTTGCCCAGCGAGGTCAGGTTGGAGAAGGTGTTGGCGCTGAGGTTCAAGAAGCTGCTGCCTGTGATCTCCAGGTCCTCCAGCCTGGGCAGCCCCCCGAAGGCATCCGGCCTAAACTGGCAGAGCTGAGTGTTGAGGAAGACCACCTTGGTCAAGTTGGGGTTGCTGCCAAAGGCTCTGGTTTCCACCGTAGTGAACGAGGTCTCCACAAAGACGATGTTTGTGGTGTGTGGCGGGATGTCCGGCGGGATGGCGGCCAGCTCCTCGTCTGAGCAGAACACCTCCCGGACAAAGCAGTCGCAACCCACGGGGCAGGGCTGGGCAGGCCTGGCCAGGAGCAGGAGGGAGGCCCAGAGCAGCCAGGCTCCCGGGAGCATCTTCTAGATTCGAGGATGGAGAGAAAACAGGAAGGGAAACTTGATCATCACACAGCACGGCACAGTGACCAGGGCACTGGACCGCGAGCTTGAACATGCAGCAGGACAAAGACAAGGGCTTTGGGGCTTTCTGTGTTCTGTCCAGATTGGGGAAAGAGGTGGAAAAGAGACAAAAAGGCATGGAAGAGAGGCATAAAAGGAGACCATGGGCATTGTGGCATTTTCAAAGATAATATATAGGATATGGACAGATTATTCCTGAGTTGGAAGTTCCTAGACCATAACTCTTCCTGAGTTTCCATATCTCAGCACACATCAGAGCCAAATGATGCGGAGATCCTGGCACCTGCTCTTTGCACAGTTGGTGGAGGGGGAGTGCAGCCACAGAGACGAGATGGCTCCTCGAACTGCTGCTGAAATGTGCTCCCCCTGCCCACCTGTGCCCACTCCTCCACGGCGGGGCCCGAGGAGCTTTCCAACGTCATGTGGACAGAAGGACCCCAGACCTGGGAATTCTACAGAGCAGTAGATTTCTTTAAAATTCTCCAAAATTCTTTAGATTTTCTTTACTGTTTTTTTTAAAAAAATTTAAAAAACAGTAGATTTTCTAGCATCTACTCACAGGTCACAGATTGGTGATGCACCTCACAAATACGTTTTAGTTATTCCTCAGTGACATTTTTCATATACGAATCAGTAGCCAACATGTAAAAATTGGAAAACGTCACGGTAAAGGTCTAGGTTTCAGAGTGAACTGGCGACAGTGGGCCCGCCTTTCCACATAGCAAGACCAGCTGGGGCTTCGTGGCCCCTGCCCTGTTAGAGGGTGTGTGCCCTCCAGGCCGCCCCTGTTCCCACGCACAGCACTTATTCACATGGCTTGGAGTGCTCTTAATTCCATGAGTTCAAATCTTAGGTCCATCGCTTTCCAGCTACGTGACCTCGGGTTTGTTGCTTAATCCATCAGTGCTTCAGTTTCCTTATCTGTACAATGGGGATTATAATAGTCCCTACCACATGAGGGTAATTGTTAGGGATTAAGTGAGTACATATAGGTAACAGTTTTACATCAAGATCTGGCATAGAGTGAGTAATTAATCAACCTCATTAACTATCGTTAAAGGTTGCAAGCTACCTTATTATAGAAAACGTTATTTGAACACCAAAAAAAAAAAAAAAAACAATTAAAAACAAAATGCTCTTTAGACGGAATACACTTGAATGTACCAACAATTAAAAAAAGAGAGAAGCCCTTTCACCACATACTCCTAATTTTTCTTAATTAACTTCTTCTCAGTAAAAGGGGTCTGCGAAAGGGGTTCCCCAGTTGCAGAATCTGGGTACCAAGCCCTCTTCGCTGGCTGTCTCTCTGCTGCCCTCTGCTGGTGCCTCCTCCACCTGGAGATTCTGCTCCTGGCTGAAGGTCTCCCATTAAACTCACAGGCTTAGGACCCAGTGCTTAGGGGAGCCCCCTTTACTCTCCCGCTCAGTCACTCAGTGACTCTCAGTCCTTCCAGGAATGTTCTGCCTCATCAGTAGAGAAGGAACAACTTCTCCCTGAGAAAATGCACACCTTCCTTTAGGCTGCTCTAAGGCATGCATAGCTAAGTGAGCTTGGGGAGGGGGTAAGGAAAGTCTCTACCAGTAATAACCGCTGACCTGGGATTAGAATCTGACTCCTGCGCTGGGCGTACACCCGCCTGGTGTGAGCGGCTGGAGAGCTCCACCTCTAGTCCCAGCACTTTGAAAGTCCAAGGCAGGTGGATCATGAGGTCAGGAGTTCCAGACCAGCCTGGCCAAGATGGTGAAACTCTGTCTCTACTAAAAACTACAAAAATTAGCCGGATGTGGTGGCACACATCTGTAATCCCAGCTACTCAGGAGGCCGAGGCAGGAGTATCGCTTGAACCCGGGTGGCAGAGGTTGCAGTGAGCCGAGATCGTGCCACTGCACTCCAGCCTGGGCGCTGGACTCCATCTCATAAATAAATAAATAGAATCTGACTTCCGCAATCACCTCTTCCAGGAAAAGGAAAATGTCCTTGCCACTTAGGACATGTGAGGGAATGGAACAAGCCTCAGGCAAGCGTGTGCCTCCTGGCTCTGTGTCCCTAGACTCCAGCTACAGAGCTAGCATGAGACTAGAAACAGAAAGCAGTGGGCCTGGCTGAAGAGGATTGGGGTAGCCACTGTCCCCCGACACACACCACACAGGCACACAGCTGCCACTAGCACCTGGCCTGCCCCTGAGGCACCTACGCAAAACCCCTAGGGGTCCTGAAAGAAGCCGCTCCGGACCCTAGGAAGGAGGACCTGGAGAACGTGTCTCCACTTTAACACTCAGTATAGGCACCGAAATGATGGGTTTTCATGGCAGTCTGTTCTGTGTACTCGTCTGTCTATGCCCAGAGCAGCAGTGACTTCCTTTGGGCTCAGGCAGGTTTTGTTGAATGGAGCTCTCCAAGGCTGGGAAGGGCAGCTTGGGAGGCAGAGCCACCTCCCCTGGGATGGGCAACCCCAGAATGAATGACCCCCAGCCAGGCTGCCAGAGCCGCCTCGATTCCTCCCGAGAGTAAGAGGGGAGCAATTGTGTTTAATTTTGTTATTTTTTGAGGCAGAACTTCACTCTGTTATCCAGGCTGGAATGCAGTGGCACGATCATAGCTCACTGCAGCCTCAATCCCCTGGATGGAAGTGATCCTCCTGCCTCGGTCTCCAGAGTGGCTGGGACTACAGGCGTACACCACTGTGCCTGGTGAGTTCTGATTTTTAACATGCAGTAATATCATCATGGTGCCAGTCCCCCTCCCTTGCTAGCCCCATTGGTCATTGTTTCTCAAAGGCTATTTCCAGAAAGTACTCCCCTGGAACAATGGGCCAGACAATGCTGGGGCTTGCAGGTCCCGAGACCATCTGGCCTCCTCGCAGGGAGAGTGAGGCAAGGCCCCGGGCTCTTCACAGCAGGGCTTGGCTTGTGGAGCCCAGATCTCCTGGTTCTGTTCATCACTCCTGCCAGGAAAACAGGCCAAAGCCGGAGTTGCACCGTGGGACGCTCAAGCCCGATGGGGGGAGTGTACCTCTCTGCTGAGCAAGCTGAGTGTTCCCTGGCCTCCCTGGGTCTGTGCCTCTCACTTTTAATCCACTGTCATTTAGAAATAATGTGCTTCACACATTTCCAACAAAGCAAGGAGCTCTAGGATTCAAGCCTTGAACCAAAACCATGGCACTGGTGGCACAGAAAGTCAAGTGCAGGCAAATCAGCTACGGCTCGGGAGAGGCAGGCAGAGAGAGAGACATCTCCGTGATGCGGGGGCTTGGCTGAGGGGTCAGTTCCCGCCTGCCGGTTCCCAAAGCTCCCGCACATACATCTTGATCCTCAGCACAAACCTAGAAGTGCCCAGGACAGGGAGACTGGGGCCCCCAGAGCTACAGCGACTGGCCCAAGGGCACACACACAGAAGCAAGGGGCCAGGACCAGTCCCGACAGCCCGGGCTCTGCGGGGTCCTTGCCATGACACCACCAGGCTGTCCCAGGGCAGTGGAGTGGGTGGGGTGGGCAGGCCCGCTCCTCGTACCTGCAGGTCCCAGGGAGAACGTCGTCTACCTGGAACTCCGCCCATTGTCTGTTCCCTTCTCTTCCCCCCAACTCTCCTGCACTGTGAGTGGAGACCCCACACACATCGCCCCTCGGCACCCCACAGGCCGAAGACTGTGCACTTCTGCGGCATGGTCAACCTAGGGAAGACGGACCCAGGGAGGCAGCCCACACAGACTGGGGTTCTGGGTACCCAGAGCGTGGTTTAAAATGGGGGCACAGCCTCCAGATGGGCATGTGCCGCCGGCACCCCTTGGGGGTGGTATCATGGGGGGAGGAGGGCCAGAAGAGGGCCCTCTAAGTTCAGGGCAAGACCCCTCTTGCCTGGGTCTACTGGGGCAGGAGGTGGGGAGGCAGGGATGATTCTCACAGTGAGGGCACAGAACACTGACAGTTTGCAGACGGTCCACGCCCCGCCCGAGCCCCCTCACCTCACTCTGGAGTGGCGACGAGTCAGACAGCCTGGGTTCAATCCTAACTCCCCTCCAGCTTAGCTCTGTGGCTTTGACTGCATGGCTTAACCTCTCTGTGTTTCGCTTTCCTCCTCTTCAAAACAGTGAGCACAGTACTACCTTCCTGGTGGGGATGTTGTGAGGATGGAATGAGAAAATGCATGAAAAGCTCCAAGCTCAGGCCCTGGCACACGGCAAGTGCTCGGCAACGTTAGTGACCCCGATATTCCGAGCAGTGCAGCCCCAGCTCTGTGCTGAAGCAGTCGCAGGTTCGCTAGGCAGACACCCATGAGACCATCCAACCACCCCTCTGTGGGCCAGTGAGACGCCGCTCCACAGCACTCCTCCTAGCGCTTTCCTCCAGCCAAGGGAAAGAGCTAGAAGGTTTAGGGGAGCACAGATTCTGAGGGCTCTGGCTGGGAGGCTTTGGACTTGGGCCGCTTCCCCAGCCTGCCCTCAAGAAAGCAGGTCACTGGGGAGCTCTGGAGACAGAAGCGCCCCTCCCTGGGAACCGTGGAGGCTGGTCCCAAGGGCCACAGCGGGGCGGCAGCCAGAGGCTTTCTGCTCCTCGTCTGGGAATAAGACCAGCAAATGCCCACAAAAATGTTCCACACTTTCGGCAAGCCAAGAAGTCTGGCTTTTTAAATGGTTTTTTTGGGGGGAGAGGGAGGGTTTGGCTGGGTGCAAACGAGCTCCTTCCTCTCCTCAGATTGCTCTTGGGAGGGTACATCTCTGTGCATGCCTCCAGCCAGTCTGTCATCCACCACAGAGCTAAGCCTCACTTCTTCCAGAGGCGGATGGGACCTAGAATGGGGCCTAGAACCCTGGCCCCAGACACCCAGGGACTGCTACCCGACGCTGGCTCCACGGATGTCTGCCTCGCCAGCGGGCCTGGATTTGGCCACTTGGGCTCCAGCTCAGCTGGAAGCACAAAGAGGGGCTTCTGAGACTCGTCCAGAGTCCCTGGCTGCCTCATCTGGTCCTCTAAGAAGACCTGCCACTGCCCAAACCTGGTCCCCTCTCTTCTCAGTCCAGCAACATAAGTCCAATGGCTGAGACCTGCCGCCGCCCAAACCTGGTACCCGCTCTTCTCAATCCAGCAACATAAGTCCAATGGCTAAGACCTGCCGCTGCCCAAACCTGGTCCCCTCTCTTCTCAGTCCAGCAACATAAGTCCAGTGGCTGAGATCTGCCGC
>NW_012103610.1:158175-162692 GCF_000951045.1 Mandrillus leucophaeus
TAAGTCCAATGGCTGAGACCTGCCGCTCCCCAAACCTGGTCCCCTCTCTTCTCAGTCCAGCAACATAAGTCCAATGGCTGAGGCGGTCGGGCTTGCGCCGGGTCCTAGCCTCTGCTCCTGCCCTGGCCAGCCCACCCCATCTGCGGCCCAGTTGTGTCCCAGGGAGTGAAGCCACCTCTCAGAGCCCCAGCCTCGGCGTCTGTAAACCCAGAACGACCACGATAACAATAACCATCATAATACCTCAATCATAGCATTGTTAGGGCTATTGTGGCTCTTAAATGAGGTAACAGGCATCGGGCCACAGCAACAAAATAGAAACAACCTAAATGTCCAACATGAGGGATTGGTTACACGAATCATGCTACACGGAGATAATGGAAACCTTCCCCGCTATCTTTAAAACTATATTATAGACTGGGTTCAGTGGCTCCTGCCTGTCATCCCAGCACTTTGGGCGGCAGAGGCAGGAGGATCGCTTGAGGCCAGGAGTTTGAAATCAGCCTGGGCAACATGGTAACAGCTCATCTCTACAAAAAAAATTATAAAAATTAGCCAAGCACAGTGGTGCATGCTTGTAGTCTCAGCTACTTGAGAGGCTGAGGTGGGAGGATGGCTCGAGCCTGGGAGGTCGAGGCTGCAGTAAGTGGTGATTGCTCTACCGCACTCCAGCCTGGGAAACAGGGGGAGACCTTGTCTCAAAAAAAATAGAATAAAAAATAAAATTTGAAACAAAAAGAAAATTTATTACAGATGTGTATTTATTGACAAGATGTTTGCAATATCTTAAGTGAAATATATGAAGTCTCGGAATGCTACTTTTCCATGTTTAAGGTGTATTTGTGCACAGAAAACACAATAGAAGCTTATGCACCAAATATTTGTGGTGGGGTCTGGCACTGTGGTTCACACCTGTGATCCCAGCATTTGGGGAGGCCAAGGCGGGCAGATCACCTGAGATCAGGAGTTCAAGACCAGCCTGGACAACATGGTGAAACCCCGTCTCTACCAAAAATACAAAAATTAACTGGGCATGGTGGCACACGCATGTAATCCCAGCTACTCAGGAGGCTGGGGCAGGAGAATCGCTAGAACCCGGGAGGCAGAGGTTGCGGTAAGCCGAGATCGCGCCACTGCACTCCAGCCTGGGCAACAAGAATGAAACTCTGTCTCAAAGGAAAAAAAAATTGTGGTCATTACTTCTGAAAAAGCGAATCGTGGATGATTTTTATTTTTTCCTTCTGCCTAAAAATGTATGTTCCACATTTTTACGAAAGAAACATATCACTTTTGCGGTAAGGTTGAAACCTATTGTATTCTAAATATCGAGATAAATGTGTAAAATGCACAGCACAGTTCCACACACATGGTAGGGGCTTACTTGACTCTTTCCTTCCTGGCAGTGATGTTGCAAAGGCCCAGGGGAGCTTGTCTATCAGCCGTGTTAGCTTCTGGAAGAGACGACAGCTGACAGGTTGAACTAAGAGGCGGTTGTGAACTGGGCACTGTGCGACCCTCCCAATTTATACCCACCCTCTCAGGCCAGTGGACGTCACACTTCCCCCATGAAGCCTTCCTTGACTATCTTCTTCTTTTTTTTTTTTTTTTTTTTTTTTTTTTTTGAGATAGAGTTTCACGCCTGTCGCCCAGGCTAGAGTGCAGTCATGCCATCTCGGCTCACTGCAACCTCCGCCTCCCAGGTTCAAGCGATTCTCCAGCCTCAGCCTCCCAAGTAGTTGGGATTACAGGCACCTGCCACCACATCTGGCTAATTTTTGTATTTTTAATAGAGATGGGGTTTCCCCATGTTGGCCAGGCTGGTCTCAAACTCCTGACCTCAGGCGATCCACCCGCCTTGGTCTCCCAAAGTGCTGGGATTAGAGGCGTGAGCCACCGCACCCGACCCTTTCTTGGGTCCTCAGATCCCTCTTGTACTGTGTTGAATGTTGCGCTCTTCCGTTGTTTTCTATTCAGTTGCACCCATCCGAGCGAGCCCGCGGTACTGCAGGCTTGCTGCGGCGTCTCTGCAAGCAGCTCTGCACCCCAGCACCCGGCTCAGGGCTGGGCACTGAGAAGGCAGCCAGGCTCTGTGTGCTGAATTGAAGGGAATGTGTTTGGTGGCTGTCAGTGACTTCGCATCTCAGGCCTGACTCTCATCCTGCTTAGTAGCAGGGGAAAACACGTCAGCTCCGCCGGTGCCACAAACTGGGATCAGATTCTGATGCCATCACCTACGAGCCGTGTGGGCTTGGGCAAATCACTCCAACACTCTAAGCCTCAGGTTTTCCACCCTTAATTATCACCTCTGCCCTCAGGGTTAAAATCAGCACTCCACTGGATAATAGACAGGCTAAATAAGAGAGTAAATACAAAGCCCTTAACACAGTGCCTGGCAAATACTGAATATTCAATAAAAGGTGGCTCCCTGCAGGTTTATATGACCATAAACTTTATCATATGAGCTAGCAGGCTTCTGGGAGGGAAACGGGGAGCTAGTCATCTTCGGGCCTGAGCTGGGTGCCGTGGTGTGCGCTGTAATCCCAGCTACTCAGCAGGCTGGGTGGTAGGATCGCTTGAAGCCAGGAGTTCAAGACCAGCCTGAGCAACATAACAAGACCTCATCTCGAAAAACAACAATAATTATATTAATTAATAATATTTAGTATTAATATAATATTAATAAATAATCAGTAATACTATTTATTATTGTTATGCCAAGATGACAAGTATAAACTAGGCAGAACCAGGCCAACCTGGACATCTGGTCACCCTGCTTATCCTCTACTCACTACTAGCTCCCTGCAGGCCGGGACCGGCTGGTTCTCATCTCACACGCCCCGCCCCCGCCCCACCTGCCTCCTGCCTCTTCCCAGCAGCGCCCTGGCCGAGCACCTAGGGGACTTCTCCTCCCAGGGCAGGGGCCCCCTGGAACGGCAGCCTGCCTGGAGCTGGGGAACGCTCTGAAACGGGGAGACCGCAAGTTCCCGTTCCTGCCCCCATGTCCCTGCAGACCCAGGAGCCCTTTAGCGAGCCCAGGAGCCTACCGTGAGGCCGAGCGGGCGGCGCCGGGCTGCCCTGTCTTCCTGAGGAGCAGAGAGGAGTCTGGTGTGGCCTGTGGTCAGCTCAATCCAGCCCCAGCGCTGATCAAAGTTCCAGGCCGTGGTTCCTCCCCTCACGTGGCCCCAGCGTCCCAGAATGTCACCAGGGTCACAGGACGGGAGACGGCCTTGGCAAGGCCTCTGAAGATTACAAAACGACCCTGAACTCCTCCCACCTACAGAGCCCTCGCGGGGCCAAAATCCCACCGAGGTCGCAGGGTTGGTACCTTCAGGACCCCAGGGACACAGCAAGCCCTAGAGACACCCGCAGGCGGCTGGGTTGGTGAGGACTGGGATGGGGTCCACGTTCACACCCACCCCTGTGGGCAGAGGCAGAAGCACTGGGAGCCTGCCCTCAGCCTCGGGCCCCTGCTCTGCTCTCAGCGCCCGGAGGCATTCCAAGAGGGCTGTGGATTTGTTGCTTTGTCTTGTGTTTGTTTAATGAATGAATTCTCTAAACCGTTCCTGAGTTAGAAGGGTGAAAAGCTATAGGGAGATGAATTGGGGCCCAGTGTGGAGAGGAGCGCTCACACACTCAGGGCGGTCCGAGGATGAAAGATGCGGCTTTGGAAGGGAGGGAGTTTCCCGTCTCTGGAGGTGTGGAACCAGGGCTGCAGGACACGCGAAGTGTGTGTGTGGTGAGTGCGTGCGTGTGGGTGTGTGTGAAGTGGGTGTGTGAGTGGGTGTGTGAGTGGGTGTAGGAGTGTATGTGTGTGTGGGTGTAGGGGTGTGTGGTGAGCGTGTGTGTGGGTGTGGGGTGTGTGTGTAAGTGGGTGTATGTGAGTGGGTGTAGGGGTGTGTGGGTGTGGGTGTAGGGGTGTATGGTGAGTGCATGTGTGTGGGTGTGGGGGGTGTGTGTGTAAGTGTGTGAGTGGGTGTGTGTGAGTGGGTGTAGGGGTGTATGTGTGTAGGGGTGTCGGGGTGTGTAGTGAATGCGTGTGTGTGGGTGTGGGGGTGTGTGTGTAAGTGGGTGTGTGTGGGGGGGGTGTAGCGGTGTGTAGCGAATGCATGTGTGTGGGTGTGGGGGATGTGTAAGTGGGTAAATGGGTGTGTGTGTGAGTGGGTATAGGGGTGTATGTGTGTGTGGGTGTAGGCGTGTGTGGTGAGTGCATGTGTATGGGTGTGGGGTGTGTGTGTAAGTGGGTGTATGTGTGAGTGGGTGTGTGAGTGGGTGTGTGAATGGGTATGGGGTGTGTGTGGTGAGTGTGAGTGTGTGTGTGTGTGTATAGTATGAGAGTGTGTGAGAAAATGTGTGATGAGTGGGGGTGGGTGTGTGGTGAATGTGATTGTGAGTGGTGTGTGTGGGCGTGATGAACGTGTGTGGGTGTGTGTGATGAGTGTGTGGGGATGGTGTGTGTGGTGTGTGTGGGGTGTATGTGTGCGTGTGTGGTGGGGGGGTTGTATATGTAACTGTGTGGT
>NW_012103610.1:162742-165524 GCF_000951045.1 Mandrillus leucophaeus
GGAGGCTGAGGCAGGAGAATCGGTTGAACCCAGGAGGCGGAGGTTGCAGTGAGCCGAGATCGCGCCACTGCACTCCATCCTGGCAACAGAACGAGACTCTGCCTCAAACAAACAAATAAAACAATTCCAAGAATTTTCTGAAAGAGAAGGGATGGAGATTCTAACTCCTTTCCCCATTATCCAAAATTCCAGAAAGCTGTTCGAGTGTACTAAAGTTCAGTGGCTAGGGAAGGACCAAGCCCCGCCCCGCTCATCGAAGGGGCCCAGCCCTGTAATATGGTGAACATGACTGACCCCTGTCGGGCTTCATCTCCTAAGACAGGCTTCCACCTGGCAGAAGGGACCTAAGGCACTAGAAGAGTCCAGGTAAATATGATTGGAAGCCCTTTTCCTGGGTATAATTGTGGGATAAAGGGACAGGGACAGCAGATCACCCCTCTCTTACCTGCTGGGCCTGCACCAGCAGCTGTGGCACCCCTGGAACCCAGAGGCCTGAGGGAGTTCTGGGGATGCCTGGACACTTGGAGGGAGTCACCTTCCTTCAGACAGTGTCGCTTGAGAGCCTGGAACTTCCTGAGCCACTTGCTAAGTACTTATCGGAGTCTAGAGGTGTGCAAGCTAGTCCTGCCACCTGCCTGCGTGCATGTGTGTGTGCATACACGCGTGTGCTTTGAACAAATGCTGACTGAACGTCAGTGCCTTCCTGGTGGCATAAAAGAACTAGCCTGGGAGCCTGAGGCCTGGGTTGCAGGGCTGGCTCAGCCACTGGCTTACTGGGTGACTATAGGACATTCATTTCCTGTCTTGAGCTCCTTTTCCTCATCTATAAAATGGGTTGAACTTATTCTTCAGGTCTTTTCCAGTCACAGTGGCCTATAGATACCATTTGTTATTTTCTTTTTGGTCCCTACTCATTTTCTTTTCTTTCTTTCTTTCTTTTTTTGTTTTGTTTTGTTTTTTTTTTTTTTGGAGATGGAGTCTCGCGCTGTCTCCCAGCATGGAGTGCAGTGGCGCCATCTCGGCTCTGCCTCCCAGGTTCAAGCCATTATCTTGCCTCAGCCTCCTGAGTAGCTCGGATTACAGGCACACACCACTATGCCCAGCTAATTTTTGTATTTTTACTAGAGATGGGGTTTTGCCTTGTTGGCCAGGCTGGTCTTGAACTCCTGACCTCAGGTGATCCACCCACCTTGGCCTCCCAACGTGCTGGGATTACAGGTGTGAGCCACCACGCCTGGCCTCCCACTCACTTTCCAAAGGCCTATTCTCAGCCCAGAATCTGCTTTCTGTGAGGATCTGTCCAGTTCAACCTCGCACAAACACAGCAAGAGCAGAATCCACAGGTGTGAAACCCCCTACCCAAGACGTCCACAGAGAACACGCACAGCCCATGTAAATTATTTATTGTTGATTCTGTACACCAAATGTATTACAAGCAGCATCCAGCAGAAGACAGACCCCCAACCCTGCCCACCAGGGCTCACACTCTACAAAACCCTAGAAACCTCTAAATGCATCGCCAAGCACTGGGGCTGATTTGCAGTAATTCTCTAAGCAAGGCAAACATGATCTACTTTTGAAGGCAGCATGACGGCAGAGGGTTGGTGAGAACAATCTCTCCTTGAGAGAAGAAGAAACCTGGGGCGGAAGGAGTTTTACCCGGAAGTGGCTTGCCAGCCCACCCTCTCTGAACCACAGCAGTGGCTTCCTTCCAAGGCCACCACTGCCTTCCAACCACCCAGAACCAGTTCTGACTGTGGGATCTGGGGACAGAATCTTTTGAGTGGTTTGTGGCTAAAAGCTAGGATACATCTAACATCTGTCGACCAACTCTGGTTCCCGAGTTATCTCTAGCTGTCTGTTCTCTGTAAACTTCCTGAGTTTGGAAATTCTTTCCCAACAGCTTTACGCTGGCATCTGAAAGGTTGTGGAAATTGTATCCACGAAAAGTTCTAAGAGCTCTCGTATCTCTAAATTCTAAGGAGGAAGAACAATATACATACAGCCCAATTCCCATGAGAGGGGCCAGCTATTCTATTCTTTAAGGGGTGGGTGAGTTTATTTTTTCCTGTAGTTACAAAGCTTTTGATCTATATGGTGCCAAGTGAGGTTCCAATGACCAAGACTTTGGAGAGCAACACGGGAATGGCTTCCATTTTCTTTGGTTTAATGACGAGCCAAGACAAGCCATGAGCCCTTGTACAAAGTTCGGAGAGATAAATACAACTCCCAGCCTATTGAATACCATGCAGAAGAGCAAGTGCCTCTGTGCCCCATCACAAGCTGGTAGAGGTGGCACTCCTACCGCAGGGGTGCTGAGGGCTAGAGAGAGAATCCACACCCAGTGCTTTGAAGGGTACCTGTGCACAGTAAGCCCTCTGAAAAAATAGTGGTTCTCGTTGCCTTTTGTTGTCTTTTCTCCAACACTGACTCCCAGCTCCCAATCCAGATGGGCATGGGACTGTCAAGGAGCTGGAAACAGAGGGGGAAAGTGCACTGAACTCCGTACCCTACTCCAGCTTTCTGGGGGACCAGCCGGCTCATTCCAGCCCTGAGAATTGAGCAAATGCGTCAGCCTGTTGGAAAGGAGACTCCACTCAGCTTTTCTTGTAGTTCCCCAGCCAGGCAACATGGCGCAGAGAGGTTGAAGGGCCCACTGAAGAAAAGGAGGCCCAATGGCTCCATCCAACTACTCTGATGGGAGAAAGGAAGAGGCAAGAGGTTCACATAAAGGGGCCCTCACCCCTCACCTACGGTGCTCCTGGGTGGTGTCCTCTGAGGA
>NW_012103610.1:166374-167246 GCF_000951045.1 Mandrillus leucophaeus
ATGTGGTGTGTGTGGTGTGTGGTGTGTGTGTGTGCGTGTGCAGTTAGTGTGCAGTGTGTGGGGGGTGTGGTGAATGCGTGTGCATGCAGTAGGTGAGTGTGTCAGGGTGTATGGGGTGAGTGGGTGTGAGTGTGCAGTGAGTGTGGGTGTGTGGTGAGTGGGTGTGTGTGCAGTAGGTGTGAATGTGTCAGCATATATGTGTGAGTGTGTGGTGTGTGGTGGGTGTGTGTGTGTAGGTGTGTGTCAGGGTGTGTGTGGTGAGTGGGTGTGTGAGTGTGCACTGAGTGTGTGTGGGTGTGTAGTGAGCATAGGAGTGGGTGTGAGTGTGCAGTGAGTGAGTGTGAGGGTGTGTGGTGTGTGTGGTGAGTGGGTGTGTGTGCAGTAGGTGAGTGTGTCGAGGTATATGTATGTGGTGAGTGAGTGTGCACAGTGTGTGTGGGTGTGTGATATGTGTGGTGAGTGGATGTGTGTGAGTGTGCAGTGTGTGTGTGAAGGTGTGTGGTGTGTGTGAGTGTGCAGTAGGTGAGTGTGTCAGGGTATATGTGTGTGGTGAGTGAGTGTGCGTAGTGTGTGTGGGTGTGTGATATGTGTGGTGAGTGGATGTGTGTGAGTGTGCAGTGTGTGTGTGGGGTGTGTGGTGGGTGTGTGAATGTGCAGTGTGTAGGTGTGTGGTGCGTGTGGTGAGTGGGTGTGTGAGTATGCACTGAGTGTGTGAGGGTGTGTGGGTGTGTGGTGAGTGGGTGTGTGTGTGAGTGCAGTAGGTGAGTGTGAGTGCATTGGGGTATATGTGTGTGGTGTGTGGTGAGTGGGTGTGTGAGTGTGCACTGTGAGTGTGAGGGTATGTGGGGGTGTGTGGTGAGAGCATAGGAGTG
>NW_012103610.1:167296-168459 GCF_000951045.1 Mandrillus leucophaeus
GTGTGTGTGTGCGTGTGCAGTTAGTGTGCAGTGTGTGGGGGGTGTGGTGAATGCGTGTGCATGCAGTAGGTGTGGGGTGAGTGGGTGTGAGTGTGGGTGTGTGGTGAGTGGGTGTGTGTGCAGTAGGTGTGAATGTGTCAGCGTATATGTGTGAGTGTGTGGTGTGTGGTGGGTGTGTGTGAGTGTGTAGGTGTGTGTCAGGGTGTGTGTGGTGAGTGGGTGTGTGAGTGTGCACTGAGTGTGTGTGGGTGTGTAGTGAACATAGGAGTGGGTGTGAGTGTGCAGTGAGTGTGAGGGTGTGGGGTGTGTGGTGTGTGTGGTGAGTGGGTGTGTGTGCAGTAGCTGAGTGTGTCGAGGTATATGTATGTGGTGAGTGAGTGTACACAGTGTGTGTGGGTGTGTGATGTGTGTGGTGAGTGGATGTGTGTGAGTGTGCAGTGTGTGTGAGAAGGTGTGTGGTGTGAGTGTGCAGTAGGTGAGTGTGTCAGGGTATATGTGTGTGGTGAGTGTGCACAGTGTGTGTGGGTGTGTGATATGTGTGGTGAGTGGATGTGTGTGAGTGTGCAGTGTGTGTGTGAAGGTGTGTGGTGTGAGTGTGCAGTAGGTGAGTGTGTCAGGGTATATGTGTGTGGTGAGTGTGCACAGTGTGTGGGTGTGTGATATGTGTGGTGAGTGGATGTGTGTGAGTGTGCAGTGTGTGGGGGGGTGTGTGGTGGGTGTGTGAATGTGCAGTGTGTAGGTGTGTGGTGCGTGTGGTGAGTGGGTGTGTGAGTATGCACTGAGTGTGAGTGTGAGGGTGTGTGGGTGTGTGGTGAGTGGGTGTGTGTGTGAGTGCAGTAGGTGAGTGTGAGTGCATCAGGGTATATGTGTGTGGTGTGTGGTGAGTGGGTGTGTGAGTGTTCACTGAGGGTATGTGGGGGTGTGTGGTGAGAGCATAGGAGTGAGTGTGTGTGAGTCTGCAGTGAGTGTGTGAGGGTGTGTGGTGAGTGGGTGTGTGAGTATGCACTGAGTGTGAGGGTGTGTGGGTGTGTGGTGTGTGTGGTGAGTGGGTGTGTGAGTGTGCAGTAGGTGTGTGTGTTGGGGTGTGTGTGTGGTGTGTGGTGAGTGGGTGTGTGTGAGTATGCACTGAATGTGAGAGTGAGGGTGTGTGGGTGTGTGGTGTG
>NW_012103610.1:171177-177024 GCF_000951045.1 Mandrillus leucophaeus
GGCAGAGGGTTGGTGAGAACAATCTCTCCTTGAGAGAAGAAGAAACCTGGGGCGGAAGGAGTTTTACCCGGAAGTGGCTTGCCAGCCCACCCTCTCTGAACCACAGCAGTGGCTTCCTTCCAAGGCCACCACTGCCTTCCAACCACCCAGAACCAGTTCTGACTGTGGGATCTGGGGACAGAATCTTTTGAGTGGTTTGTGGCTAAAAGCTAGGATACATCTAACATCTGTCGACCAACTCTGGTTCCCGAGTTATCTCTAGCTGTCTGTTCTCTGTAAACTTCCTGAGTTTGGAAATTCTTTCCCAACAGCTTTACGCTGGCATCTGAAAGGTTGTGGAAATTGTATCCACGAAAAGTTCTAAGAGCTCTCGTATCTCTAAATTCTAAGGAGGAAGAACAATATACATACAGCCCAATTCCCATGAGAGGGGCCAGCTATTCTATTCTTTAAGGGGTGGGTGAGTTTATTTTTTCCTGTAGTTACAAAGCTTTTGATCTATATGGTGCCAAGTGAGGTTCCAATGACCAAGACTTTGGAGAGCAACACGGGAATGGCTTCCATTTTCTTTGGTTTAATGACGAGCCAAGACAAGCCATGAGCCCTTGTACAAAGTTCGGAGAGATAAATACAACTCCCAGCCTATTGAATACCATGCAGAAGAGCAAGTGCCTCTGTGCCCCATCACAAGCTGGTAGAGGTGGCACTCCTACCGCAGGGGTGCTGAGGGCTAGAGAGAGAATCCACACCCAGTGCTTTGAAGGGTACCTGTGCACAGTAAGCCCTCTGAAAAAATAGTGGTTCTCGTTGCCTTTTGTTGTCTTTTCTCCAACACTGACTCCCAGCTCCCAATCCAGATGGGCATGGGACTGTCAAGGAGCTGGAAACAGAGGGGGAAAGTGCACTGAACTCCGTACCCTACTCCAGCTTTCTGGGGGACCAGCCGGCTCATTCCAGCCCTGAGAATTGAGCAAATGCGTCAGCCTGTTGGAAAGGAGACTCCACTCAGCTTTTCTTGTAGTTCCCCAGCCAGGCAACATGGCGCAGAGAGGTTGAAGGGCCCACTGAAGAAAAGGAGGCCCAATGGCTCCATCCAACTACTCTGATGGGAGAAAGGAAGAGGCAAGAGGTTCACATAAAGGGGCCCTCACCCCTCACCTACGGTGCTCCTGGGTGGTGTCCTCTGAGGACAGCGGCCCTCAGGTCAGCCTCTGGGCTGGAGAGGAAGGTGTTCCAATGTCATGGCTACTGCCAGGAATACCAGGGGTTCTGGGTTAAGACTGGCAGGGCCCACTGGATGAGGAGGCCTCCCACGTCTCTCCAGCCCTGGCCCACTTGTGCCTATGCACAGAGACATCTGGAGGCCACTCACAGGAGCACCCAACAGGTCTGGAGACGAGGAATGTGGGCAAACCCATGCTTCCCGTCTGGAGGGGTACAGGCCGGGCTGCCCCTGTTGGCACCAGGCACAGCAGGCCACCATCAGCGGGTGACGCTCATGTGCCATGCTCTGGGCTCACTTCCTGTTGGCCCTGGCAAGGCTTGGTGCACGTCCTCCAGGTACTACCAATAGTTTGGAAATGCCCTGGGGACCCAGATTTGCCATGGGGAGATGACATCTCTTGTCTCTGACCGGCCTCATCTCTCCTAGATTCCCTGGGACAGAGAGTGAAAAGCTACAAAGTGCACTAGAGTTTGCAAACATCCCTCTGGACGCTTTTTGTGCAGGAACTGGAAGGGAAACGTGGCCAGCGCTGTGCTCCGATCCTGGGGGATGTCACAGTGTCTTGCAGAGCAGGGAACTAATCAGAGCCCGTCAGGATTGGTGGTGGATTTCCAAGTTCCCGCGGAGTCAGCCGAAGTTCTTTCCTGGGCAGACATGGAGACCCGAAATTCTCCATTTCACTATAAACTGGGCCAGTTGTCCGGAGAAAGCCACATGTTGCCATGAGCCTAACTTCTTGAGCGCCATGTGAATATGTTTGTAGCAGGAAGGCCAGAGAGAGCAGGCATTCGTGTGACTGTGACTCGAGGAGGAGACTAACCCGGGAGCAAACAACTCAACTCCTAACCAGACCACATGCAAGAGAAGCTCCAGGGAGCCCCCAGACCCAGTGTGACCCGTCGTTGTACCCCCCGTGTTGCCTGCTGTAAGTGAGATGCTGAAGTTTAGCTGCCAGCTGACTGTGATGCTGACGGAGAATTTTACCATATTAGAAAGACACTGGATTCCGTTACACTTGGTTTTCAATTAAAGGATCTCATCTCTGAGCTATTTCACTTCCCCTAAGTGAAGAATGAAAATTAAAAACAGATACAGGCATGTCATGCCCATAAAAGGCTCCAGGCGGAGGGGCCTCTGACGAGCCGCAGACAGCTTGCTGGCAGGGAGGGGGGTGTGGCTGCACGGACCTCTGCAGTCAGGATGCTTCTGACCTGGCCAGCCAGGGTGCCCCAGGTTTCAGGGTCTCCAGATTTAATCAGATCTCCTGTGCAGGCCGGAGTCTCCCATCCTGTCCACACCCACATATTCTCCTCCACCCCTGGCCACTGGGCCTTTGCACAGGCTGGCTGTGGGGGGACCGTCCTGGCTCACGGGGAGCAGGTCCTAGGTAAGTCCATCTCCGGAAGCCCTGGTCTCCTCTGGGAAAAGCCCATGATGGGGGGTATTGGTGATGCTCTGTGTCTGGGTCTGAATGCTGATTACACAGGTATGTTCAGTTTGTGGAAATCCACCAAGCTGTACCCACTTTTCTGCACATACGCTTCAATTAAAATTTTTAAAACAGAACTCTAGGGGTGAACACAAGGACCCCCAGGCACCAGATTTCTTTCTCTATCCTGTACCAATAAGCTGATTTTAATGTTTTTAGAATTCCAAAATCCTACATGATTTCATTCCTTAAAGGGCTAAAGTTTTCAAAGCAAAGTCTGCAGTTTGGAAAGATCCTTCTCTAAAAGGCTGAGCTTGCTGTGCTGGGGTCTTCCTTCCTTTTCCAGATAAAAATCACAAGTGAGATGCTGATGACGGCTCTGTCTCCAGGAACTGAGCGGCATGATTTTCCTTCTCTCTTTCACAGCATCTCCAAACCCAGGCTGCTTGACGGCTCGTAAGAAACCAGTTAAATGGTTTGAAGTCTTCTTTGAGGAGAGAACTCACCCTGCCTTCAGGAGCAGAAAATCAAGGGGAGAACTTTCATTTGAGGGGACATGCTGGGTCAAGCCATAGCACAAACAAGAGGAACAAAAGAAGGGAAATCAACTTACATAATACTTAGGCGAGAGGGGCTATCTCGGCGGAGAACTATTCCCACGAAGTGAGCAGGCTGTGGACTAACTGAGTCTACAGAGGCCAGGAAGGGGCCTGGGCGCAGGGAAGGCTGTTCTTGGAGGACAGGTGGGGAGGATTTGGAGGAGGAGCCCTCCTGAAGGAAGCCCAGGGGTATGAATCAGAAATCCCCAGGGCTTTTGCCATGGCCAGTTGGATCTATCTTCCTGATTGTACGAAGGTCCGGCACGACCTGCTTCTCTACGGGAGAATCAGGCCGGTCAGGAAGAGGTAGGCACACCTTTCTCTAGGGCCAGAAAGAAGAATCACGGGAAAGCTCCGTGGACCCAGGGGTGGAGGCAGAAAGATGAAGTTCTCAGGTCCTCCAGTCCCATCATTCCCCAGCCCGGCTCCAGCCTGCCTCTTTAACACTCATTGGGTGCCTTCATCTGCATCAGGACGGCTTGGCTTCTCTTCTTGCAGCAGCAACAGCCGATGCAGGCAGCCAGGGAGCAGGCCAGGGCAACGATGCCAATGACAATGGCGGCAATGGCCAGCCCGCTCTGGGCCTGGGTCATGCCCCAAACGCTGCGGTCGTCGGTGACCTGAATGGTAGTCAGATCGGTGTAGTCTTCCACGGGGCTGGTTAGCTCAGTGGTAGAAGAGATGGATGTGGTGTCAGGATAACTTGATGTGTCCGGGTACCATGACGTTTCTGGATAACTAGGCACCTCGGGGACATGGACACTCGGAACAGCAACGTTGACATTGATGATAATGAGGGACTGGCCTCGGACGTTGGCTGGGCTGAAACACACAGGTACCGTGTCCGTCCCTAATCTAGGCTGGTTGAGCAGGAGCCAGTTGTGGAGTGGAAGGATGTCTGAGTCACACCTCCAGGGATTGTCGTACAGCCGCAGCTCACACAGTTTCCCCAGGTGATCGAAGATGCCGAGGGGCAAGTTCTCCAGCTGGTTGTTCTGCAGCTGGATGGTCATGAGGCCGTTGACGTTGGCAAAGATATTCCCTGGGAGCTGTCTGAGGCGGTTGTTCTGCAGGGAGATATTCTGCAGGTTGGCCAACATGCGGAAGACGTTCCCGTCCAGGTCCTGCAATGCGTTGGTGTGGAGGGACAGCTCCCGAAGCTCCGTGAGCCCGTTGAAGGCACCCGGGGAGATGAAGCTGATCTGGTTGCGGCTAAGAATCAGGACCTGCAACTGGCGGAGGTTGCTGAAGACGTTGTCGGGTAGAGAAGTGATATGGTTGTCATAGAGCCAGAGCTCCCGCAGGTTGGGCATGGGCCCGAAGATCCCCGGAGAGAGCTCCTTCAGGGAATTCCCGAAGAGGGTGAGACGGTTGAGCTGGGGCAGCTGCATGAAGATGCTGGGCGGCAGCTGGGAGATGTGGTTGTTGGACAGGTAGAGTCTCTGGAGGTTGTGGTTGTTGTGGAAGAGACCAGGGGAGAGCAGCCCGATCTGGTTCTGCTGCAGAGCCAGTTCCTGCAGGTTGACAAGCCCATCAAAAGTGCCCACGGGGATATCCGTGAGCCTGTTCTCATAGAGCCGGAGGACCTGGAGGTTGCCCAGGTGCTGGAAGACCCTGGGTGAGATGTGGGTGAGGCTATTCTTGCCCAGATTGAGCTTCGTGAGTCCCACCAGGTGGTCGAAGGCTCCGTCGGGTATGTATTCCAGGTGGTTGCCATGCAGCTGCAGCTCCTTGAGGTTGCTGCACTGGGAGAAGTGGGCCGGCTGGATCTGCACCAGCTGGTTACTGGACAGAAGGAGTGACTCGAGGCTGTCCAGGCCCTGGAAGAGGCCGATGGGCAGAACCTGCAGCTTGTTGTTGGCGAGGCTGAGATAGCGCAGCGAGCCCAGGTTTCGGAAGGCCCCGGGCATGATGTGTGACAGTTCATTCTTCTCAATCCTCAGGGCGATGAGGGCTGAGATATTGAGGAACGGGGACTCACTGAGTTCAGTGATGTGTGTGTTGAGGATCTGCAGGCTCATGGCGTTCCAGGGCAGAGGGGTGGGTACGGCCACAATGCGTGCCCCGGTGCACTCCACCTGGGAGGCCCTGGAGCAGGTACACTCACTAGGGCAGCCATAGTAGGCCAACCCTGCACCCCAGGCTTGGCAGCCCACCAGCAAAAGGAGATAATGCTTCAGTGGCATAGCCTCTGCAGGGGGAGAGAGCACACGTTAGTCAGGGTCCCCTAACCAACACTGGCAAGTTTTAAGCCAACATCAACTTGCAGTGCCAACGCTGGCTTGGCTTTGCACCCCATCATCACATGCTGAATTCATGCTCCATCTGCTCCGGCCAGCAAGCCTCTGCACCTCTGCCTCTGCCTTTCTGCTTCCATGTCTTTGCCCAGGCAATTCTCCCTACCTGGAGTGCGCCTTGTCCTTATACAAAATTGTCCCATGCTTCCAAGTCCAGCTCCAGTGCAATCACCTTTAGGACACTTCCCAGATTCCGTGAGTCAATCAGTTACCCTTCCATGAAGTCATCTTCCCAGTCTCCATCATTGGCCATGCCACGGTGGCCTTGGATGGCATTCACTGTGTCCCTGTCTGTCT
>NW_012103610.1:183284-184819 GCF_000951045.1 Mandrillus leucophaeus
GCAAAGGTCTAATTGGGTGTGGCAAGGAAGTGTGTTTCAGTGGCAATACACCACAAATGCACCTGGCAGAGGAGAGCAGGAGCCTCTCGGATGGAGAAAGGCGGTGAACAAAGTGTGCCCAGCTCCCCCTCGGTGGCCCCCAGGCTGGCAAGGGCGGGACAGTGGCTGGGAAAAATGCCTTGCGTGGGGGCACTCACAAGCAGGTCTGGGAAGAGCCTGGCACTGCCCTGTACTCAAGGTTCTCAAGCCATCTACACTCACCTCCAGCAACACCGTTTGTCCATTGGTCAACGTGGCCTGGTGAACAAGAGAAATATGGCATTGGACAGATCTGGGTTTGAATTCTGACTCTTCAACTAACTAGTCAGTCCTTAGACAAGTGATTTAATCTCTACAAGCCTCTGCATTCTGGTCTGCGGAATGGGTGTGGCAGAAGGCCTGGGGAGGTAGGAGAGAGAGAGAGACAGAGAGAGAGAGCATGTGTGTGTGTGTGTGTAGGGTGAAACATCTGTGGAAGGGGACTTGCATTAAAAATTCCAAGGATTGGCCAAGCGAGGTGGCTCATGCTTGTAATCCCAACACTTTGGGAGGCCAGGCAGATCACGAGATCAGGAGATCGAGACCATCCTGGCCAACGTGGTGAAACCCTGTCTCTACTAAAAATACAAAAATTAGCTGGGCGTCGTGGTGCATGCCTGTAGTCCCAGCAACTAGGGAGGCTGAGGCAGGAGAATCGGTTGAACCCAGGAGGCGGAGGTTGCAGTGAGCCGAGATCGCGCCACTGCACTCCATCCTGGCAACAGAACGAGACTCTGCCTCAAACAAACAAATAAAACAATTCCAAGAATTTTCTGAAAGAGAAGGGATGGAGATTCTAACTCCTTTCCCCATTATCCAAAATTCCAGAAAGCTGTTCGAGTGTACTAAAGTTCAGTGGCTAGGGAAGGACCAAGCCCCGCCCCGCTCATCGAAGGGGCCCAGCCCTGTAATATGGTGAACATGACTGACCCCTGTCGGGCTTCATCTCCTAAGACAGGCTTCCACCTGGCAGAAGGGACCTAAGGCACTAGAAGAGTCCAGGTAAATATGATTGGAAGCCCTTTTCCTGGGTATAATTGTGGGATAAAGGGACAGGGACAGCAGATCACCCCTCTCTTACCTGCTGGGCCTGCACCAGCAGCTGTGGCACCCCTGGAACCCAGAGGCCTGAGGGAGTTCTGGGGATGCCTGGACACTTGGAGGGAGTCACCTTCCTTCAGACAGTGTCGCTTGAGAGCCTGGAACTTCCTGAGCCACTTGCTAAGTACTTATCGGAGTCTAGAGGTGTGCAAGCTAGTCCTGCCACCTGCCTGCGTGCATGTGTGTGTGCATACACGCGTGTGCTTTGAACAAATGCTGACTGAACGTCAGTGCCTTCCTGGTGGCATAAAAGAACTAGCCTGGGAGCCTGAGGCCTGGGTTGCAGGGCTGGCTCAGCCACTGGCTTACTGGGTGACTATAGGACATTCATTTCCTGTCTTGAGCTCCTTTTCCTC
>NW_012103610.1:192904-201503 GCF_000951045.1 Mandrillus leucophaeus
GGAACTGTATCTTATTCATCTCTGTATCCCTCACATCATCTGAATGTGCTGGTTAAACACAGCCTTGTCAGGAGGAACACGGAGACAATGGGAACAAATAAATAGGGCTGAACCTGGGGGAAGATGATGAGGCCACAAAGACAGTGGCCTGCCGGGAGGTGCAGCAGCAGAGTTAGGACCGCAGAGCTAGGATCTGCCTGAAAGGCTACAGTGGAAGCAGCTCTTCCTCACCCTCGCCTGGGCCTGCCCTGCCCAGCCCATGACCACCAACCACCACTTAGCCCTCTGTTAACCCTTTCACCTGTGCTTCATCTAGGTCGAATTCAAACCACCCTCCCAGGAAAAGGAAATGACATGTCTGTACCACGTCTTGCCTTGCTGGGAGAGGCTGCTGTGGCTTAGCTGACGCCTGAAGCCAGTCTTGTGGGTATAAGTCCCAGTTTCCACAAGAAACACTGTGGAGTCCTTGAGTAAGTTCCAGAAAACCTACTGAGATGTAATTTGAGCTAAAAGATGGTAGGTCAGACGTGGTGATGTTCTGAAATGGAGGCAAGTTCATGGAAATGTTGGTGTTTGAAATCGCTGATGACAATGACATATATAACTCTGTGTGTATGTGTGCGCGCACGTGTGTGTGTAAAATGTAGAGATATGGGACATGGATGCTGGTCCCTATATGAATATTTAAGGATCACCAGCAGTTTCACCTTGAATGAAGCTTGAGGCCTGCAAGCTTCAGCTCCCTCGTGTGTGAAGAGGGGATGGTAACTCCTGCCCCGCTCTTGGGGCTGTTGTGAGGAGCGAACGGGGAAAGGATGCAGGGCCATCCCGGCCAGTGCTGTGCAAATGCGTGTTGTTGTTCCGTGCTTGTCCACAGCATGGACCCTAGAGACTCCTAAAGTCAGGAGGGCCTCAAAGTGCTTCTGGTCTTGGTATTCGTAGTCAAGGGACTAAGAATTTCTGTGTACATGTGAAAGTATCTCCAACTTCCACCAAAGGTTCGAAGATCCAACTCCCGGAAGATTCAGCAGTCACTGCCGGCCACTCATTTCCATCACTTTATGGGGATGCAAGAAGCAAGGAAAGGCCTCTGAGCTTAAAGCCAGGTCTCCAGACCCCTAGCGAAGTACTTTGAGTGTTAATGCTATGCCTCCCTTTCCATGAGCAAAATTCCTGAGTCAGAGAAAGGAATTTCAAATGATGGCATAGAAGCCGTCAATGGTTGGGTAAAGAGGTATTTCTCTGGTCTCTGTTTGTGGCTCTGAATTCATGGGGTCTGGAGCCTGGCCCACGTCTCAGAGTAACTCAGGCTTCCCAATTTGGCCTCAGCCCCACGCATCCCTTCCCTGCCCTTCCCCAACAAGTTTACTCTGAGATAAAAACCTAAGCCCATTCCCCAACCACACAGACCTTGATTTTTTTTTTTTTTTTTGAGACAGAGTCTTGCTCTGTCCCCCAGACTGGAGTGCAATGGCACAATCTCTGCTCACTGCCACCTCCACCCCCCAGGTTCAAGCCATTCTCCTGCCTCAGCCTCCTGAGTAGCTGGGATTACAGGCGCCTATCACCACACCTGGCTAACTTTTGTATTTTTAGTAAAGACAGGGTTTCACCATGTTGGTCAGGCTGGTCTCAATCTCCTGACCTCGTGATCCACCCGTCTCGGCCTCCCAAAGTGCTGGGATTACAGGCGTGAGCCACCGTGCCCAGCTGAGACCTTAATTTTTTTATTTGTTCACAGCCTATGCAAGCCCTGACCTGTTATACTTTTCCTTTAAGAACTTGACTAAGTATATAGAACAATGGAAATAAGAAAGGAAAAAGAATACCTGTCCAATGGCATCTAGATGCAAAGGAATGGGGCCAGATTACGCTAGGGACACATCTAAAAAAATTAATTTATATCGATAAATGTCAGGTCCAGAAGCTGACAACAGAAAATGAGCTGCCTAAAGAGAGTGCACACACAAAAAAAGTGGCTCAATATTCACCCTAGGAGAAGACTTAGGACTTTTTACTAACGATAACAAAGGAAGGAGGCTGCCCACAAAAGCTAGTGTGGTCTGAGACTGGATTAATAGAAGTATTACATGTGGAAAAAAGGAGGTGATGGTCTCACCCTACACTGCCCTGACACGGCCACACCTATAGTGCTGGGCTCAGTTCCACTCTGAACTTCAAAAGGCTAATGACAAACTGACTTCCTGAAGAATTCTAGAGGATGGCGAGGGGGTCTAGAAAGCAGAACATCTGAGCATCCATTGAAGGAACTGTGTCAGCACCCTAAGACATGGTGAGAAAAAAATTAAATTAAAATTAAAGTGAAGGAGCTGTGGATGAATCCGTAACCAGAGGAAGAGATGCTGTGAGGAACCATAGTCACTTTTCTAGCATCCCTGAAGGGCTGCCACGGGATACAGAAAGCACCCAGCTCAGTGTGGCTCCAGAGGTCAAACGGGTGCAGAAGTCACAGAGTAGCAGATTTCAGTTCACCGCGGAAGACAGCCTATCCAGAGCCAAAACGGGCAACTTCACAGAGGGAGAAAGCTCTGTCACTGGAAGCCATCCAGCAGAGGCTAAAGCAACCACTTGGTAAGCAAGCTGTGGAGAAGATTCCCACGCCTGGTAGGGTATTGGACTGGAAGACAACTGGTGTCCTGTCCATTCCTAAGACCTTAGGATTCTAAGGCTGAGTTCCAGGGCATGAGAAAACAATCTGTCCACCAAGACAACGGTGCCTGTGCTCTTAGGGGTCTGTGTGGACAGTGGGTATTTGCCCATCTCTTTGGTGGAAGTGTATGTGAGATATTTACT
Organism: Mandrillus leucophaeus; assembly: GCF_000951045.1. NCBI lineage: Eukaryota > Metazoa > Chordata > Mammalia > Primates > Cercopithecidae > Mandrillus > Mandrillus leucophaeus. The sequence continues at coordinate 195,719 of NW_012103610.1, forward strand.
GCCTGGGCTGATGTACAAAAGGTGGAGTTTGAATTGCTGCTGGAGGCAAGCTAGCTGGCGCTTATATTTAATATACACTCATATACCCAACGTGCTTCAAAACAGTGTCACAGCCCAAGTGTCAGAGACTAAATTAAGTGCATGTCACCTGGCCAGCCCAGGGCAATCTTGAGTTTCCCATCTATGAATGGCAGTGTAGGACGAGGCACCCTCTGAGGACCCATCTTTATGTGGCTTTCTCTGAGTCTGCACCCCCCAGCTGGGGAGGGGCATCAAGCCAGTCCAGGAAGGGCTTGTGCCAGGGGAAGGTGCCTCATGACCTGGGAGGACTGCAGAGATAATTCCCTACGGGAACAGGGCCACCACTGTCTAAAATGGACCACACTCAGCACGACAAATATTGCAAGAATTTGCAGATTTTCCTCTTCATAAATCCTCACATCTGCAAAGCCCACCCCAGCACCACATGCAGCAGTTTCCTGTTTTCCAGCACTTTTGACTGCTGTGGCTGGCGCCCAGGGCTCCACAGGACCTCCAAAGAGCTCCCCTCAAACCCAGCTGCAAAGCCCGCAGGGGAGGGAGGGGCCACAGAACCGGGACGGACAGCTGGGCCCTTGGATTCTCAGCGTGTAGTGCCAGCTCGCGCGGTGGCCGCAGCCTCCAGGAGCCCAGCACATGGAGGCCTAATAGCCCACGCTGCCTGGAGCCGCTTGGCAGCTGTGACAGATGGCGGTTAAAGGACCACAAAGCTGCCCTAATTATAACTTCTCCAGGCAGCTGAGAGCGTCCTCAATCACTTCAGTGACTCAGTCCAGCCCCTGTCCAGCTCCCGGGAAGGGGGAATAGCCTGGCGTCTATCACTGGCCCATGAAGTCAGCAAGCCGAGCAGACAAACCGAAGGACAGCCTGACAGCTCACCTGGGCGCTCCGATGCAGTCCCTCCCCGTGAACAGAAGCACACGAACCAGGGCGCTACGGCTTCAGGTCTCAGCAGAAGCACCGTGACTCATGAGCAAACACATAATTAGCCTCGAAGCCCTGGGCTTGGTTGGTTGGTGGGTTGGGACGTTTTTAGTTTAATACCATCGTTCACATTCCCTGAACACGAGGTTCCCTGGAAGGAGACTCCTTCTTATTTTAATGCCACAGAGCATAACTTTTGGAGGGAGCCTGGAACACCAACATTCTACTCTGGTTGACACTAAGTTGAAGTGTGAGCCTCGGGCAATTCGCCAAGCCTCAGTTTCCCCTTCAGTAAAGACTTCCAAGGGCCCTTGGAGCTCTGCTATCTTCTGATGTGAGGCAGGAAGGAAATTTGGCCTGAAGCCCGTCATGCTCCTCACTTCTTTTCCGCAGAGGACTTGCTGGACCTCCAGCAGGGCCGCCCGGCCTGGCTCCAGCTTCATGCCGAGGCCTGAGGAACCCGTGCCCATCTTTTCAGGTCCACCTGCCTCCAAGTTTCCCAGCCAGGGCAATCCCACTCAGTAATCAGCACGTCTGCACGTAGCCAATACCTGTTGCCTGGAACCCAGGGACTGGGAGGGGCCTCTGGGAGCTTCTGGTCCTGCCCCCTCCCAGTGCACCCGGGGAAACTGAGACCCAGAGAGCGGCTGTCTCTCGCTGGCTACCCAGTCGTGGCCTCGTCTACAGAGAGATGTCACCCAAACAGCCTGAAGGCTCCCGAAGAAGATGTCAGGCTTGGAGCAGCCGGGGTCTGTCCCCACTGCACACAGCAGGTGCTGTCCTCAATCACGCGCTCATGGGTGCTCAGGCCAGTAGGTCTGCCTGAGAGGCTTGGCCTGAAGCTCAGGCCTCGGTGCCTCCAGACCTCCCCATCTCACCAAACGTCCCCTCTCCTGGGGCCGCACATAAAATCGCCTGGCTTGTGTAACAGAACTGACCTCATAGCGTTGCTGCTGTGAGGATTAAATGAGTTAATGCATGTGAAGCACTTGGGTGAGTTCTTGGCACAAAGTGAGGATCCAATAAATGTTTGTGGCGATCATTATTTTTGTTGTTGGGTGAAACCAGAATCTCTGGAGACTCCGCCCACAGAGATCCCGATCCCTAGGTCTCAGCAGGGCCCAGGATGCGGCATGTTTTACAAACTTCCCAAATGACTCCAGTGCAGGAGTCCACAGAACACGCTCAGAAACACCACGTGAGGTCTAGACTAGCCGAGAACCCAGGCTTGGACCTTTCGTCCCTGACCGCTGAGAACAAGATGGCCCAGCACGGGGGAGGCCGCAGGTCCTGCCACAGGCCTGGCCCCAGCCTCTACCAATACTTCTCTCAGCAGCCCCTTCTGCATCCCCATCAGGAACTGCGGTTTGTGCTGAGTTGAACCTGGCAATAGAAGCAGCTTCCAGAAACGGCACTTACAGCCTGGAGCATCAGAGGTGCAAGAGCTGAGCGCACCTAGTCAAACCGTCTGCTCACTTTGTAGCTGGGAAAGCTGAGGGGGTCCCCAGGGAGGAGGGGACTGGCCCGAGGTCACACAGTCTGTTAGAGACTTCTGACACCCGATCAGGGCCCCTAACTACAGAGCTCGGCGAACCCCTGAGCCTCATCACCGGGATTCGGGACCGTGTCAACCACATGCCTGGCAGGGCGGGACTGGGGAGGAGGTGGTTTTGCACCCCCCAGCTTAAATCAACTGAGGCTCATACAATCCACCTTCCCCCTGCCCAGCATGATTCGCCAAGGGCAAGTGCTTCTACCGACTACCAGGCTGTGTGGGTTCAGGGATTCCTTCTTTAAGGCTGCTCTGACGCCAGTGTTTGTTCAATTCCGCCTGGGTCTCCCGGAGGACTGTAGGGAAGGGAGGGAAGGGACAGGGGGGTCACCAGAAGGGGTTGACCCCTGTAATTTCAACAACAAGGCTGGAGATGGAGTCAGGGCTGCAGATGGATTTGTGATGAGGGGTGTGTGGATTTGAAATTGGGACAGCTGCACCTTTCCCTGTGTCTCTGCTCAAATGTAGAGGCAGGAGCTGGGGCCGAGGTTACAGGCCCCTGATTTGGGAATATTCCACCCCAAACAGAAAGCATCCTTGAACTCCGAAGCCAGACTGGCCACACCCTCACCCTCACCTTGATCAAGTGGGGAACCCCATCTCTCATCTCTCACAGCCCTTCAAAGCCAAAATGTTGCTTATTGTTTTAAAAAAGAAAATCAGTTAAAAAGCGCAATTCCTTTCCAGCCCTTCTGTTGGGGATCCTCCCAGGTTTGGCTTCCTACAGAGGCCAGAGCAGGACTGTCATTAGCCTGGCAAGGGTGGCAGGAGACACTGACAAATCGCCCAGCAGAACAGGGAGAACTGCCCCAAAAGGGCTCTTATGAGACTAGCCACGGTCTACAAACAGACCCCTTCTCAGGTGGGCACCTGGGATCCCAAAGTAGAGAGAAATGGATCAGCCCCTGATCCAAAAAAAGCATCGGAAGCAGATTCTAATTTCTGTGTCCCGAAGCCAAGAGAAGGCATGAAATCTGAAGCAGCAGTGACTCTTTCGTGGTCAGGATTCAGGGCAGCAAATTGCCATGTGTGATCACAGTCTGCTTACTGGCAGGACTGACTGAGTTGGGGCAGTTTCTCCCCCATCTCTTCTTACTTCTCCATGGCTGGATCTACTCCTTCCCTCGCCTCACCACCCCCTCCATTTACTGAGCAAGCTAAGGGAGTGTTCCCTAGCCCTGGGAAGAAGCTTCCACGACCTGACTTCTGCGGAATCTATCCAGAACTTTCCCCTGGCCCGACCCCTCTCACATGCCTGCCTCATCACTGCTGAGCCCGCCCAGCTGACTCAAGACCACAGACAAATTGGACTGTCTGGCCCTGAATTTACCCCAGATGTTCAATCTATGCAGAACGAAGGAAGTGCCAGCCATTAGAGAACTTCTAAATTAAGGAGCCAGTGCACCAGCACATTTGAGAGCTGCCCGAGATAAAGTGATATATCCCAGATAACCTCAAAGGAGAGGCTGGCACGTGGCAGACAGGCACCCGGCACCTGCCGCTGGAGCACACGTGTCATCCCAGAGAGAGCGCAGCTGCACCGAGGTGACGCACTGGGCCCGAGGGTGGAATGGCTCTTACACTTTGGCAGGGGTGGGAGAGTCTTGAAAGTTCTGGTTTTCCACAGTTGGTTTCTTGGCCCCAGGTCCTGCCTCTACATTTGAGCAGAGACACAGGTCAAGGTGCAGCCATCACAATTTCAAATCCACACGCCCCTCATCACAAATGCATCTCCTGCTCTGACTCCCTGCTCAAAGCCGCCAGGTTCCACACAGGCCGGCCCTTCCAGTGGGAGAGAGGGGAAACTGCCGGCATAGTGTCCCCTAAGCCACACGGTTAGAGCCTGAACAACGCTGAGCCCATGTCTGAATTCCAGACTAGAACTGCAAACCAGGGACCGGCACATCTGCTGAAGTCACACCTGCAGGAATTATGCGTCTATGTAAAGAAGACAGCTCTCTTGCCTGGGAAACCCCCATGAAGGAAAGTCTTGGACAGACCCGAATGCGGGGCAGACCACTGGGGGCCACCAGGTTAAGTGCCAGGAAAGACAGCACAGGCTCAAATAATCCGAGCCTTAAAAAGAAAAGTTCTTCCCCCAATGGATCTAGATTCCAGAAAGGTCAATCCAGTGACAAGCGGGTGATAATTTCGTCCACTTTCAGCCCAACTTGCTGGTCTCAGACATCTCAGCACCCCAGGATGACATCATGAGCTGCTCAGGGCAAGGGGCCAAGAGACTGTTGAGGCATCAGCAGAGCAGCTGGTGGTCCTGGTGTCCGGGCAGTGAGGGAGACAGGCTTGCACCCCTCCAAGCACAGGCTTCTCCTGGCCCTGTCCCGAGAGCATCCCCAGGCACATGTCAGCCCTGCCCCTTCTGGGGTCTCCCAGGGGAGCAGGCCCAGCAGAAATGGGAAGGGGCTGGCCGGGTCCTCTAAGCAGAGAGGAGGGAGGGGGTGGCTCACCTACTTACCAGCAGCTCAGCGCCCGCCCGCCGTGGACAAGAGGGAGCCTGAGAGGAGGACGAGGGACGGCTCAAGGCTGCAGCATGAGTGTGGCTTGCCTGAGCTGTCCCGGTATTTAAACTATCCCGGGCATGAGTCACTGCAGAGGGCAGTGTCGGCCCTGGGAGGGGGGACTGTGGGCCACAGTGCAGCGCCTGGATGTCCTGGGCTGGCACTACAGGGGACACACAGCTGGCATCCCTCAATGTAAGGGGTTTGCTTCAGCTGTGTTTAAAAGCTCAGGACATGTTTTCCTCTTTCTTTCTTTTCCCCAGTGTTTCACTGCTCTGGCTGCTGTGAGAGGGGAGTTTACAACGACCCCGTAGCCCCCTCCCTAAGTGACTGTGGACCGCTGCTGTCCTGCCCCGCCCAAGGAGACACGGACAAGGACCCCGAGAGAGGCATGGGGCAGGATTCAAGGGAGTTTCTTTGCTCCTGGAAGTATTGGCAACTGCTTCTCCCTGTGGTTCTAGAAAACTCATGTATTCTTCTATTTCTTTTTTATTTTAAACTTTTCATTTGGCTTTAAATTTACAGACAATTAACATAATTCACCTGTTGTTAGCATTTTGGAAGAAGCGTTTATCTTAGATTCCAAGGAAAAATATAATTATGACCACCGTGTCCCCTTTAAAAACAGCATTTCTGATTTCCTTGCGATGCTGGGGTCTGTGCCATTACTGCTGCTCTGAGAGGTGCAGGCACACACATCTCTGGCTTGGGGACGGGCAGTCAAGGGGCCTATCTGGGTGTGTGGAGCTTCCCT